>NC_090989.1:175502500-175805530 GCF_041146395.1 Eulemur rufifrons | reverse complement strand
TAAAACGAGCAGCATTCTGCAGTACCATACATTGAAAATTTAGGGTTCATGTGAAACCTTCAGTCCTGACTTGAATCTCATAATTTGTTCATTTGTCAGTGTTTTGTTGTGGGGAGGGGAACAACTTTAAAAATCTCAACCATTTATCAGGGAATTTGATTTTTAAAAAATAATCTATCAAGTGGCTGATCTCTTACATTAAGGAAAAAAAAAAAAACAAAAAAAAAAACAGGCAAAGCATTCATTTGAAGGAGCCTAGCCATTTTCTCATTCTTATTTAAAGACTTGGCTTAGAACTTAACATTACATATGCAGGGTAGCGAGTTAAAAAGCGATGTTTAATTAACAGGCGCTTTATACTTCTGTATCCTTGTTATGATATAGCACCTTGTTCTTCAGTGTAGAAAGTGATTTCTGCATATTTTAAAGGACTGGCATCTTTATGGTAAGAAAGCCATATAAATAAAGATATACTTAGATGAAAATCGGAACATGTTTTTAAAATAGTGTGTGTCTACTTTCATCTCTGTTATCAAACTTGCTGCATAAGCCAGAGTTGATGCTCTGTGATTATGCTAATGACCAAGAGAATCGATGATGCGAGACGAGATGAAATCAGTGGTATAATCGGAGAAAGTTATCAGTTTTTTTGTCATTAAGTATTAGTGATAAATAATACACTGTTCATTTTGAGTAGATAGAACATATTTAATTCTGATGTACAGAGTTTCAATTTAGTCAGGCTCATTGCTGAGTAAAATGATAATCTTTTGTAATTTAAGAGGAAAGAGAAAAGGCATTTGTGTCAGCCTGGCTAACTGACTCGGACCATCTAGAAATGTTTACCTTGACCAGCCAGGGAAGATTGGGAAAACTTTATTTTTTTTTTTCCTCCTGGACAACTTGGTTATTTGTACTGACATTTTATTAGGAATATCGGATACTCAGTAAATAGCATAAATGACTGGAGATGTTAAACAAAGTGACTCTAAAGGTAGATAGTGTTTCCCTGAAGAATGGGGAAAAATATAACAAAGGAGGAATGTTTGGACAATGCTCTTATTTTAAATGACTGGTCTGTGTTAAACAGAGACTATTAGAGTTAGTGTTACCCATTAAACAGCAGTTTTAATTTTTAAAAAAAATGACTTTTTTGTATCAAATAAGGTTATACTTGGTAATGGTTTATTTAAAGAGAAGTAATACTTGTAACTTAGTATCTTTCTCTAGTTCCTAAAACCTTGTGGGTAAACACTGACCCCACCTTCTTTGTCGAGAAACGTTTCTAATACAATTCTCCGTAGCAGACCTTTGTCCGTGGATAGGGGTTAGCAGTTGTTTTACTACCGTTCAACAGTACCAAGTGACAAGAAAGAAAATAAAAGAATAATTAGCTGTTTTATAGGACGTAAAGAAAGAGCAATTGAAGTCTGCAAAAGAAGAAAGTCAGTTCGACGGCTGCTCCGATGTTATTTTTTAAAAATGTGTTATAAAAATGATTCCCTTATAAAAGCAAAGGCGCCCAGCCTGGCTTGGGCCAGCTGTGCTCTGCCATTTCCCTGCCGCTGCCCTGTCCGTCCACGTTGGCTCTTACCAGCGGTACCATCTGCTGCGCCAGCAGTGGCCTTCTCTGTGGTAAGGCAGGCCAATTGGGTCAAATTTTGTGATCTGGCAGATGTCCACTGGGAGCTAAGATCAGGCCAGGCTCATTTTTATGTGTGTCCAAAGCCAAGATTTCAACTTGGTGAAAGGCTGTGGAATTTATTTCCCAAAGTGTTGCCCAAACTCTGTTCTTCTTTTCTTCAACTGCCTCCTTGGCCTGAGATGATTGCTTAATGCTCTTAATTATGCTGGATCTCTCTGTATTTTCAAACACCTGTGCATAATTCAGATCATGGGTGGTCACAGAGCCTGGCTCGCCAAACGGCTTCTCTTTCAGAATGGGAAAATCCCAAGGAGCCTGACCATGCACCGTGTGTGAGGGAGCTAAGTGGAGGCTGAGAGAGGATGGAACGTTTCCCTTGAACTTGAACTTGCATTGTTCCATGTCAGAGTGTCTTTCGCCCTTGGGTTGGGGAGAGTTTTCCAGTGAATAACTCAGAAAAAAAAATGTTTTGAAAATATTCCTCGGTTGCAGGATATCTGTAACCATTATCCATATCCATATCTTTAAAAAAATGTTTTTTTCCCTTTACCCATGGCAAGTGAGCGTTCGAGCTCCCTGTCAGGATGAGGAGGCAGGTGGGGGCCAATTTGCTTTTCAGACTTGGAGTCTGAAGTAAATGGAGGAACTTCTTGGGCTGTCCTGACCCCAAGAATGGGGACCTATCAGAGCTCCAGAGGACCTAAGTCATGGTCCTGTCCAAGCCACTCCTTTGTCCATGAGAAAAGTGTCGTTCAAAGAGGGGACATGATTTTCACTGAGTCACACAGCCATTGGGATTACAATAATATCCATGCCTGTATCTATGTTTATATACACACGTAGATGTGGATATCTACATCGGCATGTGTTTGTGAGTGTATATATCTAAGTATATGTGTACATATGTGGCTATACATACTATTTAAAAAATATACAGATCATGTTTCATATACTTTTTTGTGACGTGCTTTTATTCCACTGTGTATCAAGAACATTTTCCTGTGTCATAAAACAGTCTTCTGTATGATTGTTAATAACTCCTTGCTCTTCCAGTGTAAGCATCTATATTTGGCTTTCGTCCTCTGTTTGAGCACACCACCGTAAGGATCAAATGGTGTCTGATCTTTGTAATGTGTATGGAACTAAGGACATAACAGGCCTGTAGAGCTGCAAGTATTTTTTGTGGGTACGTGTGTTGTACGTGTTTGTGCATGTGCATGTGTGTACTCATGTACATGGGCATATTTGGGAGGTGTATTTTGATTGTGGGTAAAATAGGATAAGTTTGAGGATCTGGGACAGATTTTTTGTGAATAATTCAGACTTTCACAGCCCCTTGAGGTTAAAAATGCACCGTGTCCCATCATACTCCCATTTAACCCATTAGTGACATCTGTGTCTTGCTTTTCCTTGGCCTCTGTCATATGGAGCATATTTTGCTTTGCAGGTTGGAGCATGCAGTAGGGATAAGGTGAAAAAAAAAATGCTGCGCTCTGCATTAAATATCAAGTTTTTGAGCATTTAGGACAGCCAGGTCTCGTAGAATATAAACAGCCCATGAAACAAATTGTAAAAATGTAAAATAAACATCCAAGACTTATAAGGCATTTGAAAATTCAAAGAACAAACAAAAGCGTGAGAAGACCAGCTACATAATCTGTTGGCCCAGTGCAAAATTAAACTGCAGGGTCCTTAAAAAGTATTAAGAATTTCAGGATAGTGACAATGGAGCATTAAAACATGGGCGGGGCCCTTCTGAGTGTGTGGCTTTTCTGAGCACAGGGCGCTGTGGGACTGCACAAGTCACATGCCCATGAAATCAGCCCTGCCTGGAATTCATAAACTGTCTTTGAAGGGCTTTGCTTCTCTGTACCCGGGTTTCCTGCCCTGTAGGACAAGAGGACTGGGTTGGGACAGGCATGGCAGGCTGAGGCCCTCCTGTGCTGCTCACGTTCATTGACCATACCACTCTCTGTTACTGCATCCAGGTCGGGCTGCAAACTCCTCGAGACACACATAGCTCCTCCTGGGTTGCAAGACATGCATTGACTGCAATGTCTTGGCCATCTCTTGGACTCTGCAGGCCTTCTGCAAGGTCCTATGGGGGAAGCGAATCCTAGTCATGCTTGTTCTTTCTTTCTTTGTAATTTCCTTCTATAGTCCTTCTCCCAGGATCTTACCACTTTGACTCTATTTTTCCTCCCTGACACTGTCATTGCCCTTTTTCCTTGTCACCTGCCCCTGGCTTCATTCTAGAAGGGGCCTGCTGGGCCTGACGTCTGAAGGCAGCCTCAGAAAAGGGGACCCATAGATAAGCAAATCTGCTTTCTGGAAGGCACTGTTTGTTTCACTGCCTTCACAAATTGCAAGCCAACCAGGCCCTGTGTCATGGAGATGTGGACGGCCCAAACCATACAAAATGTGAAAGTCACGGGACGTGTTGTACTGCTGCGTCGGGCCGTTGGGCGCCCTCATCCATGTAGCTACAACACACTTCCCTGGGGTGGTTCACGTCCAGCTGGGTTTGAGGCAAGGATGGATTTTTTGGTAGTGCTGAATTTTAGAATTTTAACATCATTAGATCAGTCTGGAATGTTTCACTTTGGATCAGGTAGTTTTTGTTCTCTCCTGTAACATGCACTGACTCTCTGCCTCTTAGCAGCTTTGGCTTCCTGAGAAATGACCGAGTTTCTGAGTGTCAGTTTGTCTCAGTGGCAGCCATGGTGTCTGGTGTCAGCATTGACCGGGGACATAAATGAGCACGTGTATGCAAAGCCCCCAACAGAGTGTCGGCTCATCCCAAACACTTAATTCTTGGTGGCTATTTATTAATAAGAAGAATGATTTCTGTTACCAGAATTTGTGTGTTATGAGAACCAGGTATTGGCAGTTCACGCCCTCCTTTTTCTTTAGCGTGTTTGATGATGGAAGTTGGGCAGGTTAAAAAACTTATCTCCGGTTGCTTTGTTGCTTCGTTCCAGCTGTGCCCGCATTTTTCTCCCCACTGGCCTCTTCGCTCCCATCCTCTTCCATCCCGCATGCACGATAGCTCCTCCTGGCTGGATGGTGCATGGCGGTTTTGAGGGGGCTGTGAGTGCTCGGTGGGGTGCTTTCTGAGGTGAGGGAGAGGCTGTTTCTGAGAGCTCAGGGAGAAGGGGTGCGTGCCCCTTTTTCTGGGGAAGGGGGTGTGATGAGTTTAGTAGGAGCACCCAGCGGCCAGGCTGGGGGAGAGACTTCACATGTCTCTGTGGCCTTCTGGGGAAGCTAAGGATTGCGAGAGCAGGTTGGCACTGGTGTCGGCTCACCACCTTCATGAGGCTGCTCTCTCAGAGTCAGTCGAGAGCCTGGTGCTTTTTCTACAGAGAACAGCATTGGCTTCCCCACCCCCAGGTCTGGTACGTAATGAGGTAAGAAGGAAAAATAAGTTGAAGGAAGGAAAAATGACTGATCCCCTGTCGGGCTCCTTTCCCCGAGACAGTCTCGGGTTTTGAACATCAGAGCGTTCCTATCTAGCTATTTTCCAGATTGCCCGTTGAATTGCCTTTTCACAACCACCTTAATTTTTACACTACAGGGACTGGAAATGATACTTTAGTTGGGTCCAACGTTAGACTACACAGGGTTTTATGGTCAGGTTTGGGATTTGAATGTGTTTACGTAGTCTGTCTGTATTATTTTTCCCTGGCAAGGTGTCTGGTGTTTAGCTCCTAGGGGACCGAGAGAGCTGCTCAGGACAGCTCACCGTTTGCAAACCAGTTATTAACTTGTAATCCACTCCCAGTTTTCAATGTCTCTATTTCCACACCTCTGTCAGGGCAGCTGGAGAATAAACTGGCTGTGCTGTTCAGCAGGTTGGGAAGAGGGACCTCCCATTTGCCAACTGTCGCTCCCCACCGTGATCGTAACCCAGGTTAGGCGAGCATTTAGCCACATCTGTGCCGAGTGCATGTGGAGCGGCTTGGTCAGAATTTTTAAATGTTATTATTGTGCTCAGTGAGAGATGTGGATGTACATTTCTTAGTGATCATATAAAATAGAGTGGAGAGTTCAGTTGTCTCATTGGAAGCAACACATTTGTGTACTCATTCACTCATTTGTTTTATTCCTCACTTGTTCGTCTCTTCCCTGATTTGGTCATTTATTGACCCCAACTTACTACTAGGGCAGGAAGCAGCATTGCTTCTTAACCACCCAACCCCACACCCCATGGCTCATTTTTAGACCTCCTCAATTAGGCATTCTGATAGAGACATCGTTTAAACGTACAAACCCAACATCTTCAACAAGCTTATGAAATGCCTCTACTTCAGCCTTTTATTTACTAAATCTATGGCTGCCCGGAATCAAATGGGTCATCTTTATGTGTAGTTACCATTTCTGTAACAAAGACGGCTTTCAGTTACATTCTGACTACCTAGAATATCCTAGGTGCTATACTAAGTGTAAGCAGCCGCTTTTTCTTTCTAGCCTGAGCACTTAATTAAGAACCTGCCAGATTGATTTTTCCATTAGGCCAGACGGCAGGTGTCGTCTTGAGTAATTCTTGATTTGAATTTCTTATTAAGAGTCTGTTTAGCTCCCCCCTACCACCACCAAATATGTGTGTTTAGCAGAGACTCTGTATTATACAATGAATGTCACACAATGAATTGGTAAAAACCAAAATAAAATACCGTAACCATTAGTTCCTGTAGAAAAGGTATTGATAGGGAATTACTGTCATGCCGCCTGTGTTCCTGGCGTCTCCACGGAAAGCCAGTCCATTGAGTGCTGTGGACTAGCAGTCTGAAGTCCATGAAGCCATCATTTTTCATTCCTTCTTATCCCCCAGCACCTCATAATGGCCAGAGTGGCAGAAGTCGTTGGTGTCTATAGCCCCTAACCCCTGGGGCGATGATTCGATTTCTTTCCTTTCCTCTTTTCAATTTTCATCCTATGAAAATGGTACGGAAATAACTTCCCAAAAGGATTGTTTGCCTGTTCATGGAAATATAAACTCTCACTTAGAAATAATTTTTTTAAAACTCTGTAAAAACCATGTAACTCCAATGATAAAGAGTTTTGTCAATGCTAAGGACACTGTGTTCAGCCTGTGGTGCTGGTTAAAGGTGTAACCAAATCCTCACGCAGAGTAGTCATGTGTGTCGGTCACACTGTGTGGCGCGGGAGTTAAAAGCAAGGACTCAAGTTTGGCTGACTTTGTTTAAAGAGGCTTTTAACACTTGTTGGGTGACTTAAAGCCTATTAACTTTCTAATTTACCTTGATCTTCCATAAATGTGTGTGTGTGTGTGTGTGTGTTTAAAACGTAATAATAATTGAATTTATCAATTGGTTCTGTGGATTAAATGAGACAATCCATGTAGAATATGACACAGGGTCCCTGGCAAATACAGGGGCTTTATATAGGTTAGCTCTTGTGATTGTTATTATTCAGCCTTTATTGGTTAAAAGTCACATTAAATAGCCAAGACAGATAAAGAATGAGGAACTTTTCAAAGATTACTAAAAAACCGAAGGAGGTGTACCCTCATATACATGGCGTGCAATTCAGAACCTCAAGTTAATTACCTTATTGTTGTGTTTTGGGGTTTGTGTTGACTTGCTTTGGTTTTTGTGTGCTCGCTTTTGAATAAGGCCTTAAAATATGGTTTTGTGGGTTTTTTTTTTTAATTTGCTTCTGAAATTAGTGCAGGTGCAGATAACAGGAAGCGAAACCTTAGGCGGCCTCAGGGAGTCTCATTCAGATGGTGCCAAGCAGGTATAATATACAAGCGTTATCACCTTACTGATAATCTGGCATCCCGTGGGTGTTCACACGTGCCCTGCGGATTACGGAAAGTGAAGTCATACGGCAGTTTGGCACCAACTTGCCCAGCTCTTTAAGAAGGGCGAGAGAGAGGAAAACCCTCATTTTTGGAGACTGTGTGAAAACGCAGCTTCACTTGTCAAGAGGCACAAAATTGCAGTTGCCGTTTGGTCCATTGGCATTTCACGTTGTCTTTGAGCCTCTGCCTCTTAGGTGCAAGGAAGGTGTCTTTA
This sequence comes from Eulemur rufifrons, assembly GCF_041146395.1. NCBI lineage: Eukaryota > Metazoa > Chordata > Mammalia > Primates > Lemuridae > Eulemur > Eulemur rufifrons. The sequence goes on along the minus strand of NC_090989.1, from coordinate 175,797,844 downwards.
ATAAATTCACACCATGCTTCTAGAGTGAAAAAGTCTGCTCCAGGCTTGAGAATATGTCACGTATTTCCTCGTATTCTGAAATGTAGAAAAATTTGAAAATGGAAGACTGATGGCTGGAATACCACATTTTCATGGCTCCAAATGTTCAAATATTCACATAGCTCCATGGTTATATCTAAATAAAGCATTGTCTTTAAGGCTTACTTTGCTTCTTTGTCCTGAAGGGTTTAGGGAGAGACCGTGGTTGCCTTGTCTTTGTGGTAGGTAAGGTCTCTCTGTTTGTTCCTGGCCAAATGCTGGTCTTTGCATGCAGTGAGCCCCGAGATGTGCATTAGATTTAATAAAATGTGCCTGGTTTGGCCTGCCATCCCGGAGGGCCTCTCCATGCACACTTCTTTGTTGAACTTGGAAGTGGGCCACATGTATAAGATGATCCATTTCTTGCTTTTGGTAAGAGAGCATCTCAAACAACCTGCCTAACTCCACAGAGCAGCCGGAGCTTTTGCACCTCTCCTCCAGGGCTGCACGTGGCCAGGACTTTGTTCTTTCTCCTTTAGCTTGATCCTCCCCAGCTACTCTCTGGCCATAGTCTCTCTGTCTGTCTGTCTGTCTCTCTTTGACACACCCCGTCTCTGAGGTTTGTTCCTACCTTGCCCCACATGGCCAGCCTGACTCCTTCATTCATCTCCCCAATCTCACTAGACTCACATCCATATTTTCCAGCAAAAGCACTTTCCAGGAGGACAATTCTTCTCTTCCCATTGCTCTTCAAGAAAGGGATGGGGGTAGGGAGAGGTTACCTAGGTGAGAGGGGATACCAAATAAAATAAAGACAAAGGGGTAGGTTCAGGAGTCCAGATCAAATATCTGTGAGCCCTATAAGTCATTGCTCAATTTGCTATTTGAGTAGGACCCAGGAAAGATCCATTTCCACCAATAGAAAAACTAAATTTTGCTATTGCTGACATGTATGGTGTCTGAACCAGACAGAACAGGCTTGAGCCTCAGTATGGTCACCTGGTGTTTGGGTGACCTCGGGTAGACTTCTTAGCCTTGATTTGCTCTTCTGTAAAATGGTTTGGCTGTTGATAATATGAACCTATTAGGGATGTCCTGAGGTTAATTCACATTAATGCCCAGTGTCTAGCACATCTTAAGCGTTTAGTAAAAGGTAGATATATTAGCCCGTATGATTTTCATGGCTAAAGGCAGCAGTTAATTGTGCCTAGTCACGAATCCAACCCAATGCATAGGGCAGTACAAGCCACATGACTTTAGATGACTTATTAACATTTCTGTGCTTCAGTTTTCCTACCCACAGAATGGTATGATAGCACCTGTTGCGTGAGGCTGGTGGTGGGGGTCTGATAAGTTCATGCATGTAATTCCCCAAGAATAGGCCAGAAGGCCTAGAGCACAGGGCGTCACAGGCGCGACTGCGGTTGCCCGGATTATGCCCGCAGTGATTATCATTACTCCCTGTCCAGGCAGAAGCAGCTGTCGAGAGGACTCATGTAGAACTCTTTCATATCCTTCCATTTCTCGTCAGCTGGAGGGGCAGAAGCCCAAGACTGAGACTTGGTTGGAGAGTCTGGGTTTTAAACCCAAACTCCTATCATCAGGACTGCATGTTTGGCCCCTTTTCCTCTTTTCCTGGGATGGAGACACGTGGAAGTAGTTTGTAGCAGTCCTGTATCAGGCCTGGGCTTTGCAAGCTGAAGATGAAGAATATTTACTTGCTACTTACTGTAACTTATTTGCATTTTCTTTCTTTCTCCCCACCCCCCTAGCCCCACACTGTTCCCCAGGAGATAGAAAAAGAGAAACTAAAGTGGGAATGCATCTTTGTAATTTCCTAAGTTAGTGGGGTGGTCAGTGAAAAGACTGCACGAGGAATATGCTGGTGCTTGATGGTGACGATTTGCACGGAGTTGGATTTGATTTGCGATTTTATCTGGGATCACGTGGAAGGGACCAGCGGGCAGATGCCAGCTCAGCGGCAGCCATAGCGTTCAGAATGCTCAGTGCCTGTAGGCACTGTGGTAATGTTTTATATTCGGACTTCATTCTACCCTCACGGCCAGCTTACCAGAGAGGTACTTCCACCTCCGTTTTGTAGATGAGAAAACTAAGTTCCAAAGAGGTTAAGAGCTTGCATGGAGTCACATAGCTACATCTTTCCTATTTCATCTGAAATACTTTATAGAATTGCAGCAGGTCATGGTGGCAGGGGACCTTGGAAACCATCTGGTTCAGCTGGCTTGGATTTTTTGTACCGGATTCATTAAGATGTAATTCCTATACATGAATTCACCAATTTCAAGTACATAATTCAACAGTGGTTTTTAGTATATTCACACAGTTGTGTAACCATCACCACAGTCAATATTAGAACATTGTTATCTCCCGCAAAAGAAACCGTACACCCCCCTCCCCCGTCCCAATTTCCTCCCAGTCCCCTCGGTCCTAGGCAGCCACTAATCTTTTTGTTTCCATAGGTTTGCCTATTTCGGAAATTTCATATAATTAGAATGAAATAATGAGTGGCTTTTTGTGTCTGTCTTCTTCACCCAGTATGTTTTCAAGGTTCATTCATGTTTTGGCATAAATTAGTACTTCTTTTTTATGGCTGAATAATATTCCATTATATAGACACACTACATTTTGTTTATCCAATTCATCTGTTGATGGACACTTGGCTTATTTCCACTTTTGGCTTTTATGATTAAGACTATTATGAATATTTGTATACAAGTTTTTGTGTTGACTGACGTATGTTTTCAGTTCTCTTGGATTTATACCTAGAAATGGAATTGCTGGACCATATGGTACCTTCTATGTTTAACCTTTTGTTTTCTAAGTGGCTGAACTATTATTTTACATTTCTACCAGCAATACATGAAAGTTCCAGTTCCTCTACACCCTCACCACTCTTGTTATCTATCTTTGTGATTAACCACCTTGTTTTTGAAATTAGGAAACTCAGCCTGGGAAGGTTTTAATAACTTGCTTCAAGTACCTTTACCTGGTTTTACAAGTTCTTTTCTAGGCATGGAAGATGTAAGGATGGTCTTAATTGCAGGGGCTCACCCTTTATGGGGAAGTCAGACACAGTACACGGTGATGATGGCTGTACTGATGATAGGGTGTAATAGGAGAAACCCATCTCAAACTTGAATAAGCAGAAGATTATTTAGTGGGTCACAAAATTGAAAAGTATCGTATTAGTTAGCTTCAGGTATAGATGGATCCAGGTGCTAAAACAATGTTGCAGGGGTTGGCTGTCTCTTTTTGTTTCTTACCTTGCTTCATGTTGTCTCCTTCGTTCTTAGCCATCTAATTTCCTTTTGTGGGAAGATGGCTACCAGCAGATCTAGGTTTATATTCTAACACATAAGCATCTCCAGCAGAGTAGGAGTTTTTCTTTCCCTGTGGTTCCAGCAAGCTTATGTAGGGCTCTCATTGGCCCAGTAGGCTAATGTAACAGCCTTCCAATTAGAGCCGGTGCTCTGATTGGCCAACCTTGCTTCATTGCCTGCCCTGGAGATCAGGTGGGGGCAGGGGCTCAATCCCACCTAGACTGCAGGAACTGAGAATGGGAGAGGGGTGATTCCCAAAGAGAAAATGAAGTTTCTGTTAGTAGAAGAATAAGAAATTATGTTTGGCTGGTAAAAACAGCAGTTGCCCATTCTACCAGTTTTCATTCCCATGTTGTAGAAATCCTTATTCAAACTGGCTTAAACAGGAAGAGACTATATTAGCTCATTTTACTGGAAGTTCAGAGGTGGGGTGGCCTTTAGGCACTGCTGAATCCAGTGATTTATTTCTCAATGATGTCTGTCATTGCCAGAGTGAGAAACTTCCTTCTCAGCAACTTCCTGCAAAACTTTCTTTCTGCTGTGTTAGCCTGAATTGCCCATTCCTGTGAGTAGACAGAAGCCATTCCCTGATGGCTTAGTCTGGGTTTCTGAACCAATGGTGATAACCAGTCAAGCCCACCTCTGGGAATGGGGTAGGGGCAGCTTTCCCTGAAGTTCATGGCCCCTATGGGAGAAGGGGCATGTCTCAGTCAGATGGAGGTGCCCTGCAGGAGGGGGAAGATAGCAGTGAAGACTGGGAATCCACTTGGCAATGCCCACATATGGGAGAAAGATGGTAGGGGGTGCCCACATACGGGAGAAGGATGGTAGGGGGTGCCCATATGTGGGGAAGGATATTAGGAGGCCAAGACCAGTCGGAGTAAAGGAAGGCTCTCTGAGGGGCTATGCTTGCATTGCCTTAAAGAAATATAGGTTTCAGCTGGGCACGGTGGCTCATGCCTATAATGCTAGCTCTCTGGGAGGCTGAGGCTGGAGGGTCGCTTGAGCTCAGGAGTTCGAGACCAGCCTGAGCAAGAATGAGACCTCATCTCTACTAAAATTAGCTGGGCACAGTGGTGCGTGCCTGTAGTCCAGCTACTTGGGAGGCTGAGGCAGGAGGATTGCTTGAGCCCAGGAGTTTGATGTTGCATTAAGCTATGATGATGCCATTGTACTTTAGCCAGGGTGACAGAGTAAGACTCTGTCTCAAAAAAAAAAAAAAAGGAAAAAAAAAAATACGGGTTTCAGCTGGGCACGGTGGCTCATGCCTATAATTATAGCTCTCTGGGAGGCTGAGGCTAGAGGGTTGCTTGAGCTCAGGAGTTCGAGACCAGCCTGAGCAAGAGCGAGACCCCATTTCCACAAAAATTTTAAAAATTAGCTGGGCACACTGGCTTGAGCCTGTAGTCCCCCCAACTTGGGAGGCTGAGGCAGGAGGATCTCTTAAGCCCAGGAGTTAGAGATCGCAGTGGAAGGAAAAAAAAAAAAAACAAAAAACAAAAATACAGGTTTCCAAGAAGACATTATGCTTGTGGGAAGCAAACATCTCAGGCCAGCAGAATGGCATAGGCAAAGCCACTCTTTCCCAACATGATATATATGACGTGGAAGGTGTCTTGGTTATCCCTTCCTTTCGTGTACAAACGAAGAACTTGAAGAGCAGAAAGTCAGAGGCAGGACAGGCACCGGATTTCCAGCTGGCTCTCTTCATCTTCTGTGGAGGTGGGAGGACAGCCGAATGTGACTGCTCCTACTGTGTGTCTCACGTAGGAGAAGCCACGGCAGGAGAACTTCTTTTATTTTTCATAGCTCTTGGCTTGAGGAAAGTGAGTTTTGAAGGAAACTTTCTCATGCTGGTCACTGTTTTGTGCTATGTGCCATATTTTGGGGACACAATAGACTTGTTTACTTTTTTTAATAAGCAGATTTTTTTTTTTCAGGGAAAGTTTCAAGATATGGAAGATAATATTGAGGTATGCCAACATTGATTCATTTTCCTCAAACATACATCTTACTAATTCTAATATTTTTCCCCTCTCATCCATTTAGTAAGCTAATAATTTCATAGTTATTTGTTCAGAAAGATATTTTTATGATATATCTAAATTTTAGAATTGTGATTCTCTAAAAATTCCTAGCATATCCCTCACCCATAAGAAAATAGTTCTTAACATTTTTGTATATTTAATTTTCAAAAACCTATTCTTTTTTTTTTTTTTTTTTTGAGACAGAGTCTCACTCTGTTGCCCGGGCTAGAGTGCCGTGGCGTCAGCCTAGCTCACAGCAACCTCAGACTCCTGGGCTCAAGCGATCCTCCTGCCTCAGCCTCCCGAGTAGCTGGGACTACAGGCATGTGCCACCATGCCCGGCTAATTTATATAAAAATATATATATTTATTTATTTAGCTGTCCAGCTAATTTCTTTCTATTTTTTTAGTAGAGACGGGGTCTCGCTCTTGCTCAGGCTGGTCTTGAACTCCTGAGCTCAAATGATCCACCCTCCTCGGCTTCCCAGAGTGCTAGGATTATAGGCGTGAGCCACCGCGCCCGGCCCAAAAACCTATTCTTATGAACCAACACATGCAGATAATATTCAATAGTTTCGTTTCTTGCTTATTGTCACATAACATATTGTGAACATTTTCTTGTTTCACTAAACATTCTCTGTTCGCATGATTTTTAAAGAATGCTACAGTTCCATTCAGTTTACCACGTACCTTGATTTATTTAACTATTCTCTTTCTGTTGGATGTTCACATTGTTTCTAGGTTTTTGCTAATATAAATAATTCTGGAAGAACATCCTAGTGCGTACATTTATTTGCATGTACACCAATTTCCTTAGAATAAATTCTGTAAGTGGATTTACTGGCTCAGAACATGGTGGACATTGGCATCCTATTGCCTGTGTCACCTGTTTGTTTGCCTTAAAAGGCCATGGCAGTTTCTACTTCACTGGAGTTTGGCCAACATTGAGTAAACTAATCCTTCCTCCTTTCTTATTTTTAGCAGTTTTCTAGGTGAAAGATGTTAAAGAATTCTGGAAATACACTATTCTTTCCTAAATAATGAAATTGTCCTTTTCACACTGTTTGATTTCTGGCAATTTGTAGTACTTTTGTAATCTACCAATTTTTGTTATATACAGAATTAAAAAAATATAGTGTTTGTATTACTATTACTGATTTATAAGAGATCTTTTTACGTTATGACTTCAGTATTTTTCCAAATTTTTCTTTTTTTCTTTTCTCTTGAAGGTATTATATATAAAATGTGTTTTGGGATAATTACCCCCATTTTAACGTTCTTATTCTTTTCATTTATACCTTCTAACATTTTCTAAGACAAAAAGATTTGTTTACCCAATACATTTATTTTCGTAAAATTGCTTTATATTTTTTGATTTTCTTCCTTCTCTCCCTCGTATTCTTCTTTTGCTTCCCCCTCTCTCTCTCTTTCTTTGTTTCCTTTTTTTTTTTTTTTAACTATTTAACTCTCAGTCCGTGTTAATTTTATTTCAGTGTATGTGTGAGGGAAGGGTTTGATTTGATTGTTATAAAAATATCACTTGAGGCCAGGAATTCTAGATGAGCCTGGGTAACACACCAAGACCCCATAGCTACAAAAAATTTAAAAATTAGCCAGACGTGGTAGTGCACACCTGTGGTCCTAGGATTTCAAGGTTACTGTGAACTATGATCACACCACTGCATTTCAGCCTGAGTGACAGAGCGATACCCTGCCTCTAAAAAAAAAAAACAAAAAACAAAGTTGGCCAGGCATGGTGGTTCACGCCTGTAATTCCAGCAGTTTGGAAGGCTGAGGTGATAGGATTGGTTGGGGCTAGGAGTTTGAAACCAACTTGGGTAACATAGCAAGACCCCATCTCCACAAAACATAAAAAAAAAAAAAAAAGAAAGAAGGAAAGAAAGCCAGGTGTGGTGGCACACGTCTATAGTCCCAGCTACTTGAGAGGCTGAGGTGGGACGATCATTTGATCCCTGGAGTTCAGCGTTGCAGAGAGCTTTGATGGGGCCGCTGCACTCTTGCCTGGACAACAGAGCAAGACCCTCTCTTAAAAAAAAAAAAAAAGTGGCATATGGTTCCAGAATTATTTATTGACTGATACTTTTCCATTATTGAGGTAAAATGGTGCAGTATACACTAAGTTTTACTATAAAATATGGCTAATTTCCATGCATTCTATTTTGTTTCAAAGAGAAGCAATGTTATATGTTGATTGTATGCATGGGCTCTGGTGTTAGATTCCACAAATATAAGTTTTGTGTCCTTGAACAAGCTACTGTACAGTTTTAGTCTAAGCCAGCATTTTCTCATATGAAAATAGGGATGATGATGGAACAGTTTCATGGGGATGCTGTGGAGAGTAAATGAGATAATTATGTAAAGGAGTGACTGGCTATATCAGTTTATCTGGGACAATTCTGCTTTTACACCTGTTGCCCAAGATTCCTGGATTAGCATTGTGTCAGATTTTTCATTTTACACTACAGTATAATCATAAGCAGACCTTTACTTCATGTGCTACTTCTACTTCTTCATGGTCTTACCTTGTAGTGCGTGAGATGCCTGTGTAATGACCTCTGAAAGATGACCAGCAGTAAATAGTCCCTTTTCTCCTAACCCTTTCTGGGGACACCTCTGTTGCAAGGAATGTGTGTTATTGTGTAAGTGGCCAAGGACCAATAACTCTATTTGGTCAGTGGGTCAGGGGAAACATGGGGGACTCTAAGTTTGTTTACATGAAATATGTGGGAAATAGAGGTTGAGGAGCCATGCTGCAGAGTGTGAAGGAGCAGTCTAAATGCTCTTGCTCCAGTAGGTTTTATGGTTTTGCTATTTTTGAATGTTATAGACTTACAAATATTTATTTTTATTTTTTTGTAAAGTTTTAAAAAATATATTTTGCAATAAGCCCTTTTGGCGGCAATGAGCTTTAAACCAGAGCTTGCTTAATGAAATATTACATGATTTCCCCCCTGTTTTTCCAGGGAGTTGACCACAAACATTAACTTTCATAAAACGTTTTTGACATTTACTGTCCACTCTGGGGTCATAGTGAAATCACTGAACATACAAAAATCAGGAGATGCATTTGCTGAAGAAGTACTGCATCTGTTTCAAAATTAGTACATATTTTAAGAAGATTGTACCCACACACAGTGGCAGACAATACGTTTATATTTTACTTTGTGAAGCATGACTTTTCATTTAGATCAAATGACTTTTTTGAAATTAATTTCACTTATGTTGGGTCCTAGGATTTCTTAAGCACATTCAAAAAGTGAATTGATAACTATTAATGTGTTACCGTGTTTACAGAACTTCTTTATAAACAATAAATGATGCCAATTTCACATGAATATCATTGGATGCTTCAAATAGAAATTCAGGTAATACCAATCATAGTTTGACTTTTTTTTGATTCAATTCATGGAATCAAATTAAAACTGTTGAAATTTCATTGTGTTGAAGATAAAGCATTTATCATTATTACGAATGATTATAAATTCTGTTAAAAAGTTTAACATTGAAGATAAAGTTATTTGTTTTTGTGGTGATTAAATAAATTTGAATTTTGATGGGGAACATATTGTAGTAAAAACAGTTTTTACTAGATTAAGAAACCCATGGAGCAAATCCCTACTTGGAAGTGATTTTACATATATATAGATAAACTACAAATTTCTTATGTTGAGACTAATGTTGAATACAAATAAATACTTGAGCCATCAATTAGGTTTTAGAAATGTTTGAGACTTTGAAGTACTGTCTTGTAAATCAATGCAAGTGTTCCATGATGTTATTAAACTTTCGTAAATGAGAACTCTAAATTTTGGTTGCATTTTGTTCAAAATCAGTTGGAAATTTGCATAACTCAAAGAATAGAGTATAAGCACACTTAATCTCTTTTGAGACTCTTAGCAAATTACAATTATTGGGGAAAAAAGTGCAAACAGGACATTATAATTCTTATATCTTCAAAAACAAATGAAGAACTGAACAAGTTAAATAAATAATGAGAGCTCAGAAAAGTGAACATGTTTTAATTTTGAAATTTCATGGCTGTACTTGGAAGTATCTCACCAGTGGGAAGGATCGTTTGATGGAGCTCCTATTTTAAAGCAGATAATGTGAATTATGTGTAGAAATAAAATGATATTAATAAGGCGTGCAATTTTGCAGCATCCAAATTTGGGCAAACATTTCAAGCAATTGTAAAGCTTGTTATTGTATTTAATGAGTTTTGTCTTATAAAAAGATTTCCCAAAGAAACGTACTCAGAATTCAGTTATTATAAAAAGATGACCTTAAAAATATTTTGGCTAAAATATTTATACATGTCAATATACAATAATAAAATTGAGAATACCCTCAACTTAGGGGAGGTTGTTATAGTTAACAGATACTTTAGCACCCATGGAGAGAGTATATTCTCAATATATGTGGGCCAGAGATATTGACATTTGAAGGTGTCAGTAAATAAATTCATATTTATTGACCATAAAATATAACTTTGAAGAATACTGCAGGCAATTTTATGAAATAGTAAGACCAACATTTTTCCTAATATTCTTCTAGAAATTTACTGGTAATGTGGTAACAAAGAGGGGTATGGCCATGAAACTGACTAAAGTACAGGGGTATGGACGACTAAGATTATTCTGCTTATATTATTGTTAATATTAAAATAACCTGTTTCAAAAGAATCTAAGGATGATAAATTATTTGGTAACTAAATATAAAGCACCTGGCTTATAGTAAGCACTCACATATTTGTTATCATTATAAAAATTATCAATATTATTATTTTGCCTAGTTCTTTGCCATTTCCACACTATCTTAATTTTTATGGTTTATAATATGTTTAATATCAATTATTTCATAATACTATACTTTAAAAAATTTTATTTGCTTTTATTGTTTTATAGTTTTTCTAAAACACCTTTTGATTTTTTTGTTAAAAATCATTTCCTTTTTTGATTTGATTGAAATTTAAAATAGCTAATTACCTTTCTGTATTCTATCTCCCCATCCAGGAAAGTAGTTTAATTATCCTTTTATTCAAGTATTCCTTTTTGTTTCTTATGAAAATTTTGTAGCTGTGTTGTCTATACCTAGACAAGAAAGATGTAGCTCATTCATATTTTCTTACTGATTACTTTTAGTGTGTAGATAGCTCTGTATTTCTGTGTATTGTATGTTTGATCACCCTGTTGAAATCTCATTAGGGCTGTGTTTTTGTTGTTACATTTCAAGAAAAAAAAAAAAAACCCAAGAAATTTGAAATCTCATTGATAACAATATCAGTACCTTTTCCATATTTCTTTTTCCTGCTCTACTGCATTGGTTCTGCTTTAGAGAACAATATTCAATAGTAGTGGTAGTAATTAGTTCTTTATATAGTTCTGTTTCAGGCTAGACTTAATTCTGTTGAAGGCAGCACTTTGTTTTATTTATTTCTGTATCTCTATGGGGTCTTCACCCAAAGTTAGCGTTTAGAAAAGGATGGATGGCGTGCATGGTAGAATATTGTTGCAGAAAGTTAGAATGAAAGAAAGGTACTAGATGCAATTTAAACAGTTTTTAGAGGAGATGGTTTCGAGGTGATTGATGCATTTAGTGAAATTAAATAATAGGAAAAATATTCAGGGGATTTGCTTTAATAATATTTTCTATCCTTTGAATTCTTTCCATCTGAATGGTACTAGAAGCCCAGTACTAGATGATAGAGATCACAAGATTGAAAGGTTTTATGTCTGAGGAACTTTCATAGCATCATAGTACATTATCAGCTCTACATATGTAGCAATGATTCTTTGTCTATTTTTCTGCATTTACTCCCCAAAACAAAATTGTTTTTTTGAATAGAAATGCAAATTCCATTTAAATAATTAACGAAAGATAGAATGTTTTGTATGCCAGATATTTATATATTGAACAGAAACTATGGCTTGAGGAACCTGGAAACATGCGTATGAATTGTGGCTGTAACCTTTGTCATCTGTCTGTCCAGGCCATTGCCACATTTATTACTTTGGTTTGGGGTATGCTTCTAAGGTTTTCTTTTGACCAGGAAAATGCCACTCACTGAACAGAAAAATAATTCTCTGTGCCCTACCCTCGTATTTGAGTAATCCCAGGAGTACTTTGGGGGAAAGATAGTTATATGTTGTTGTGTTCAGAATCAACAAATAGCAATATCCTGTAATTTATGTCATTTTGTTTTATAGCACACTTTAGTCTTATAAATGTCTTGACATTTTATAGAATGTTTTTGTGGATGGAGCCTTGATAGTTTTATGTTGTAGGAATGGTTTCCTTTGGAAAAATTTATATTTACCCCTTTGAAAGATTGAGCCAGAACACATACACCAAACTCAACACTCAAGCTCTGCATTTCAGGCATTATTAGAGAAAAGTTTTCTCAGTGTTTGTTGGTAATTTTTTTTTTTTTTTTTTTGAGATAGGGTCTCACTGTGTCACCTGGGCTAGAGTGCAATGGCATTATCATAGCTCACTGCAACCTCAAACTCCCAGACTCAAGTGATCCTCCTGCCTCAGCCTCCCAAAATGCCAGGATCACAGGCATGAGCCACCATGCCCAGCTTGTTGGTAATATTTTTAAAGTGAGTATGGGTTTTTGTGTCTTTAGTTGTATAATTTGTCTCTTGAGAAAAACCCAACTCTCTGAAGTCTGGGAGGAAACATACCAACAATTGCCGTCGTCATGTCCAATGGGGAGCTGCAGAGAGAGTGCATTCTATTTGAAGGGGGTCTCCCGTGCGAAGCTGCAATTGCATAGCAAGCCTGCTGGTTTTGAACTCAGTTGTATGCTACAGAGTGGTCAAAATATGACAGATACAAATAGTTAGAAAAATTCACTTGTTTACCTGGTACCTGAATACATGAACTTGTGTCTAGGACCGATCCTTTAGGGTTTGAAACAAAAGCCAATGTGGATTGATAAAAAGTGGAGTCTTTATTTACATAAGTAGGATCCTTATGGGTTTATAAAACTGAATCTGTTTTCTTACCTTTCTCGTAGTTTTTTTTCTACATGTTAACTTGCTTGAGCGCTTTTAGGCACATGCTTCCGTGGTTTTGCTTTCTACTCATTGGATATTATTTTATTTTAAAAATACCATTTAATACACATCTAAATAGAACTTCTGCACCAGCATTGTTCTAATTATTTTTATAAATATTAGCTTGTGTAATTTATTTAACCGTCGTGACTCAATGAGGGTAAGAACTGCTGTTATCCTCACTTCACAGATGTGGAAACTGAGGCACAGAGAGGTTATATAATGTATTAGCTCAAGGTCAAACAGCTAGTAAGTGGAGTGGATAGGATTCAGACCCAGGCAGCCTTGTTCAAGGGTTTCTGCTCTTAACCAGCTTTGCTATGTGATTTATAATCTTTTCACTTGGGGGACAGGTGGGGATAATGGAGATTAGAAAGATCTAAGTCTCCACGGGCCCCCACTGCCCCCCACCCCGTACCATCACCGGCCGCGATGATGTGGCTACTTCTGAAGAATAAACTGCATTAGGGCTGGAGGCGGGAGGGTGAGTGGGAAGCGGTCTTGCTTGTGATTTATTTATGCTATACTGTTTGCAATACTTTCATACAATGAACTTGTATTACATTTGTAGTTACGGTTTTAAAAATAAAAGTTGCCTTTGAAAAAAATCTTTTGACATATGCTTAGCTTCAAATTTTAGAAAGGCATGTTCTAAATGTGAAAAGGCATAAAAAAGTTAAAAGTTTACCAGAGAGCATTTTTTGGGGAGCAACTTCCAGCATTAAGAGTATTCTTTAATATAATTTACCATTTCTTCCGTCTTCCCGAGCTTTCAGCAAGTCTCAGTTCTTCCGACGATTACAGATGATAGTCAAAAAGTGAGAAACGATTTTATTCCTGTTATTATATCTAGTCTGTGACACAAAATATTGGAGATATGGATTATTAAAATATGTTTGTTTTGTAATCTAAACAAAATGCGTTTTTACTTAGTAGAGAAGTGAGAGGTGAGGAAAAATACCAGAGACTGAGTTGTTGCCGTGGAAGAAACACTACATAGCAGGAGAGAAGGAGATTTAATTTACCAGTCTTTCACTTGTTAGCTGTAAGTGGTGTAAGTGTAGTATGTTGCTATAAAGTCAATGCATAAATTCCACGAAGTTAAAATTAACCTTGAAAACCCATTATATAACCAACTTGTGGACCCCTTAGCAGCTCAAAAGTCAACAGTTAACTTCTTTGGTTAATATATCTTTGAGGCAGTGTAGTGTAGTGGTTAACTTAGCCTGGGTTTGAGTCCTGGCTCTGTCTCCTGCTAGCTGTGTGCCCTTGGAGAAGTTGCTTGAACACTCTGCCTTAGTTCCTGAATCTGTAAAATGGCAATAATTCACCTTGTTGTGTCCTTGCTTTGGTTAAATGAGTCAATACAATAGAAACAAAACACTTACTACTTTTTACATAGCAAGTGCCGAGTAAATATCAGTGATTATTATTAGTACTAGCTTTGTCTTTTTATTTTGACTTTTGTCTCATTTCTTGGCGGTTAAGGCCAAGTCTGATTTGAAGGGCGTGGGGAACATAGAGGAAGGAATAAACAAAAGAGAGAATTAGGGCAGGAGGAGGAAGTATAGAGGTGGAATTATTAGAGCCTGTTATTTTTGTGATGCTACTTGTGAGAAAAATAATTTTATGTTCTCAGCGTGGAAACCTATGCTATTTGTGTGTGTGTGTGTGAGTGTGTGTGTGTGTGAGTGTGTGTGTGTGTTTAGTTTTAAATTAGAGGCGGGATCTTGCACTCACTGCTTATTCAACCTCCATTCATAGGGCCCAGTTTTCTAAACATCCACACTAATGGTGATGATGATCCGTGGTTGAAAATAATCTGTGAGTCAGCGACATTTTCAAATGTGTGTTTAAACATGGGTGTGCCGTCCATGCCGGAATTTCTATCTCTTCGAAACCAAGAACGAAGCCCCGTTGAGAGGCCCCAGCTGAAGAGGAACTGCAGATTGCCTCATCCCCTCTCCCTGCTCACTTCTTTCCTAGGCTGCCCTTTGGCCTCTTATGAAATTGATTGTTTGTATGGGCCCCTCCCCTGGGACTGGGTAAGTCAGTTTGGTTTAAGAGGCCTTTTCTGATTTGGGAAAGAAACCTTAGGTCTGTCCTTCCAACCGGTACAAATGTACACAACCAGAGCTCAAACCTGTGTTGCCAAAGGTCCTCGTAAATATGAGATGTGATGATGACCACCAAAGGGGTGAATGGTCCTGCAGCTGTCCTCTCTCTCTCTCTCTGGACCTTGCCGGAATGTGCTGGAATGCTTCAAGGCGTGCTACTGATAAGTAGCCAACCAGCTGTTTGGTTGAAGAGGGTGTGGGGTAATTGTGTCAGAAATAATTCTCCGCAAGGACTCCTTTTGTCTTTTATTCACATTCATCTCTGCCTTGGGCCCCACGAACAGCAACTTGCCTTTTGATGTCACAGAAGGAAGAAAAGACATGTGTGGCCCCTTGAGTGTGGCCCTGAGTGGCCCTTGCTGGGTGACACCAGTTCCTCGGTGGCATCCAGATGTTGGAAAAGATGCTGAACTGGGTATGCGGGAGTGCAGTGGCTCACGGCGGTCCTCTGGGCCTCACCTGGGGAGCCCCTCCCCAGCCACACACCTGGATGAGGCCTGAAATGGTTGTCTACCTGCCAAAGTCTCCTTTTCTCGAATAAAGAGACTTTTCTTTGAGAACCCACAGTTCTGCTCTCTATCCTTGCACCATTTGTGCCTTGTTTGGGGGCCGCGCTGGTTACATTTGGTAACAGAGTCGGACTCCGCACGGGGTCAAAGTGAAGGGAGGAGAAGGGGAAAAAACTGCCTGAGAAAAACGTTGCCTCATCCTGTTTTAGAAACCTGCAATTTTTAGTTTATGGAAAGCCCAGAAACATTGGATTCCCCTTGCACCTTTTTGTGTTTGATAAGAGTTTTATTTCCTAAAACTGACAGCAATGACAGTGGTGTTGGAAGCCAGCCCTGAATATTTCTAGATTTCACAATTTGTTTTGTCTTCATAGCAAGCAGTTTCCTTCCTTCCTTTCTCCTTCTCTGTCTGTCTCTCTCTCCCCCTTCTTTTCCCTCTCTCTCTTTCCAATTTCCATCTATTCCCAAGCTCATAATGAAAATAGACCCTTACATTTTATTTTCAGATGAAAACTAAAGGAACAAACCAGTGCTTGACTCCATTAGTGACTGTGGGTAGCCCACGTGGGATAAATTACCATCATTGAATCTTACCCGTTTGGACAGTGAGCTGCAGAGGCTCGGCAGCCCCCGGCCCTGCTGTCCATGAGCCTCTTAGAAATGAGCAGGGAGTGGCCTTGGCCCTGGTGCCGTTCAGTGGGGCATTGGGGGTGTGCTTCGCTGCGTCTGAGCAGAGTGGGTGGTCGGGTCCCTCGCACCTAGGTTGACTTGCATCATGCTTTATTCAGTCCTGTGTCATACAGGTGGGGTGTGTGTATGTGTGTGTGTGTGTGCTTAATGAATAATATGGCCAGAGGCCCCAACTGTCCAACATCAAAAGTTTGTTGAAGGGACCTTATGAAGAACCACATGGAATTTGTAACTTGATCACAAAATTTGTACCATTGAGGACCCGAAAATAGCTCTTTGGGTTTGTAGGTCACACCTTTCTAAGCTCAGTTAATGAGCAAGTCTTTATTCTTTACAAGATTAGCCAGGTGTATTTGGCTAATGTTAACTTTAGTCTTGGCTGCTCAGCCCTGTTGCTAATGAGGCCAAAGTGGGAATTCCTGCCTCTCGTGGACCAATTACCTTCACTCTCTTTCCTAGCCACCGACGCTAACCCTAGCCAGCTGGCTTGTGAACGTCTGCAGTTGGATGTCAGAGTGGGGGAAGGTGCTGCCCAAGGTGCTGTGTGGATTAGCGCAAATCCATAACCCCTCCTGGGGAAAACCCACACACACATACTCCGCCGACCAAGGGTCAAGTGCATTGTCTCCACTTTTGAAAGGCAATAGAGTTGATTAAGGTTAACTGGAAAATGCTGATGTTGGCTAGAATTTTGGACTTTTGCCAGGACATATGCAACATTTAAAGCAATTCGGGGAAACCATGCCATGGTTCACTGGTAGAAGAGTTTAGAATGAATAAAACAGTGGAAACCAACAAGGAGAATGTGATTACTTTTAAATATGCAGCAATGTAAAGGGACGTGGCAATAGTTGAAAAATATGTTTTCTAGGAATGCAGTGTTTTCTAAAATCTTAGGATTGCCCTAACTGTATTTGGGTTGTAGGTTCTTTAGACTTTTACCACTTGGTTCCAACCTTTTGCCAAAACGGGCTATACAGGTTAATTTTATATTATGGCCATTTATTAAGGAATTGGATATTAAATAGAAATCTTGCAGTTACTGGAAACTTTTTGGATTTTAAACAAACACTGAGGAACATATAATGTTCTGGAAGATAAATATTTGCATAAGGCAGTTTAGTCCTTCAAAATGTGTATTTTTAAAAACAAACACCCCAGCAATACTTACCGTAAGTAATTTGCAAAGTAAAATGAGAGTAATTTTGAAATCCTGTATAACTCTGATTCATTTATTTTCGTAGGATGCATTCACATTTTGTAATGATAAATGTGCAATAAAGAGCTGTTAGGAAAACCATAATTTTGCTTATATTTGGGAAATTCTAGCACTGCCCTATTATATATCTCTATTTCCCAAAGTAAGGAAAATTAGACACAGAGAAATTGTGACTTGCCCAAGGTCACTCAGCTAGAGAGTGGCAGAGCTTTGGTGAAAACCAGTTGTCCTGCCTCTCAGGACAGTAGTATTTCAGTGACGGCATGTTGAGTTTATTGGAGTGCATGCCCGTGTGGACACGCATGCATACGTGTGAATAAAATAGCTGTTTTGTTTCCCTTTAACAAACTGATTATAAGCTTGGCAACCTGGAAATATCATTTTCTTTCTCCTCCTTCCAAGGAGCAAATTCGGCCTATTGCTTTACAGTCCTAACATCTTTTGATATCTCTAAATACAGAATGGACTTTGTCTTTTCTTTGCCTTGTAAGCTGTTTTAGAACGAGGTAAGATTACAATCATAAGCTGAATTTGGAAAAGAAAAAAAACTTATCTTTCTTGATTACGGTCATTCCCTTGAAAATACTGTTACCCAAGTTTCACTTAAACATGTGGTAACTCACAACTGTTGTGGTTTGTAAAATACATAACCATTTGGTCTTGCTGTCTTTGTCTCTCGTCTCTCTTCATGATCAGATTCTGCCTATCCTTTTTTTTTTTTTTTTTTTTTTTTTTGAGACAGAGTCTCATTCCGTTGCCTGGTCTAGAGTGCCGTGGCGTCAGCCTAGCTCACAGCAACCTCAAACACCTGGGCTCAAGCAATCCTCCTGCCTCAGTCTCCCGAGTAGCTGGGACTACAGGCATCTGCCACCATGCCTGGCTAATTTTTTCTATATATTTTTATTTGTCCGGCTGATTTCCTTTCTATTTTTAGTAGAGACGGGGTCTCGCTCTTGCTCAGGCTGGTCTCAAACTCCTGACCTTGAGCGATCCTCCCGCCTCACCCTCCTAGAGTGCTAGGATTATGGGCGTGAGCCACCATGCCTGGCTGGATTCTGCCTATTCTAATGTATGACTAGCCGACTATGTTATTTTCAGAAAGACCACTCCATTTATAAAATGGAGTGGTCTTTAATCCATTTTGGTCTTTGAAAGGTTGTTTAGCCTTTCCTTCCCAAATGCAGAAGAAGCAAGGAGAGCTTCAAGTTTGAATTTTACAAATGTATGTTTTTGCTATGTGACATCATTGCAAATGTTCTCATCTTCCCTTTTTTTAAGTGTGACCAGACAAACTTTGTTCACTTGTAGTACTTCCATGAGCAGCAGAGTCTTTGTTTCCTGCCTCTTCCTTTTTTATTTCAAATTTTTCTGTTGTTTCCTTCCATTTCTTTACTTTCCTTTGATAAGTCTTTTAGGAAAATCAAGGCTGAAATATGTATAACTCACCAATGCTATAGCAGTTTAAAGAAGATGTAAATTATTAAAAGAAATAAATAAAATATATTAATGATTTATATCATATAAAATATTTGTATCTTATATAAAAATATTTGTTTTTATTTGTATCTTTTAATTACATCTTTTTAAAACTGCTGTGGCATTGGTCACTTCTATATATTTCAGCCCTGATTTTCCTAAAAGACACAGAAAAGGGAAGTTTTATGTATCTACACACATGTGTATATATATGCATGTACACACGCACGCAGTATATAGTAAATAAGAGAATTTCATATCTTTACAAATATATTTGAAAGAGAACCACTTCAAACACATGGGTTTTTACTGAAGATCACGTCTACCTTTATGTGGTGGTCTAAGGTTTCTGTCACTTTCTTTGTTAGTTGGATTTGAAAGCAGGTGAGTAAACCAGAGAGAAATGATGCTGTCTGCCTGCTCCAGGCACGGAACTAGGGGGACGTATACAGGCGACACTCAGGGTCCCTGTGGGCCTGCTCACCCACTTTGCAGGCAGAATCTGGGAGATGTCAACTCCAGGACGAGTCTTGCTTGGTCACATCTACCTCCAGAGCCAGCTGAGAGCTGCGTAGATGTCACTTGTCACACACACCCTTGGATCTGAGCTGCTTAAGGGTATTACTGCACCTCACAGCTTGGTACTTCGGCTCAGCCCGGCTGGTGGCTAAGCAGGGCTGGGTGCCGACCACGTTTGGGCCACGACGCAGCAGGAGCCGCCACTGCTCACAAGCAGAGATTGGTGCCCATTTTGCCCTGATCCTCCTCAATCCCTTTTCAAGTGGAAATTTTGCAAGTCGACTTCTGCAGCATGCGTAGTACAATTTGGCTGACAGCAGTTTCTGGCAAAAGAAATAACCAAATTATTATTCAGTCATGGGTTTTTAACAGCCGCAAAGCAAGTGGATGTTAACTAAATGATGCAATTTATTCCCTTCCCTCTTATTGCCAGCTTGCCTATTACAGAGCGACTGCCAGTTTTCAATAAGTGGTACCCAGATGGTATTCGCATGCCGCCCACTTGGTTACAGAGCCGAAGCGGGGAATAACTCGGCAGACACTACAAGCTGTGGGTCAATTGAGGGGGAATGCCTGTTGCTTCACAGTTTTGCATATGTAAATCTGTTAATGTTATGTCAGTATTGTGCGGGCTAAACACAAGCATTGCCTTTCTCTGGGGGCCCAGCTGAACTTGGACCATAGCCCAGTTATACCGAGGCTCGGAGAGCGAAGCTGCAGTTAGAGGATGCTGCACTGCCTGCTTCCCTCCGCTCTTGCCTCCATGCTCTTGCCTTATCTGCAGCCCTAGCTGGATGCAGGAAGTGTCTGCCATAGGCCGACTCCATAATAGGACAGGCAGGCCGGGTTTTATGAGCTGGCTGCGGAGGGAGGAGTGTGAGTATGTGTCTATTTTTAGGCCAGCCTTCAAGACAGTTCCTTTGGCCCAGCCCGCGCCTGCCTGCCTCGCTCACACTCTCCTCTGTGTGTCTGCCACACTTCTGCTCTCCATTTCATCAACTGCAGATGTGGCACACAGCCGTCTTAGAAAAGTCATGAACTGTGTTGTCTGCGCGGCTTAACAGCCAACATCTGCTGCAGCAGGCTGAAGGGAGAGGCAGGGAAGTCATTTTCGGGAATGCATTCAAGTGCCTCGACTTAGCCTCTACTTTGGCCTGTGCAGACAATTATTTTACACTAATTGCATCAAGATAGCAGCTATAAAAACAAGATTTGAATCGCTCTGCCCCCCACCCCTCTTGTGAAAGTTGCAGTTACAAAGGGTAGTCCTTTTTTTCTTTTTATTGTGGTTTGTTTCTTGTTCTCAAAAGCTTATTACATTGGGTGCAAACAACAACAAAAATGCCATAAAAAGGCAAGAATCGTAATATGGTTAAGAGCTAAAAAGACCTATGGTGTTGGTTTAACCAATGAAAATATTCCTGCAGGTATTGTAAAATTTATGTGCCATATGAAAAACATTAAGGGTGTTGTTTTTTCATGGAGGAAAATGTTCATTGTTGAGCCATTTTGTAAATTATTTTAATGCTGCATTTCTGCTTAAACCTCATGATTTTGATATATAAACCGGTTTAATGTTTTCTGCACAGACCCTGGCTTTTCTTAAATTTTATATATTGGAAAGCCTGTGTTTGTATTGGAAACTGCTGGTTTCTTTCATATTGAAAATCTGTCTTGTGTGGCACAGTGCCATGTGGCAAAGGAATAGTTTGACCAGAGTCAAACCTTGAGTGTTGACTTTTGAGTCCTAAAAACTAGTCAAGACCATGTTAATAAACATCTAGAAGGTATTTTTTGTTGTTGTTTTGCAAATAAGAGTCATTTGACAACAATGAGACTAGCATTTCTATGCTACTGTGCGGACATTCTATTATAATATATTGGTCTGTTCTCAACTTTTCATCTACTTGTAATAGAGGAAACATTGTGTTCAGTGAGTCTTAACTTTTTTTTTTTTTTTTTAAATGCTCTCAGAGTAAATTCTGGTGCAATACACATTCCAGCATCTCGGATTCTCTGAAAGATTTGTTTCTGTGACATTTCGCTGTATCTGTTGTGCAGCTAGAGTACATGCTTCTCTCCTCACATTTCAAGTCTCTAGACTTTGTTCTGAAGAGCCAGATGGAAGTATGCAGATTGTTTTTATCTTTTGTCCTTCACACTGTAACCTGATCTCCAGCATATCTAGACATCTAGCAGAAAATTTACTATGTGAAAGCAAGGAAATGATTTAGAATATGGACCAGCCAGGAAAGAAGGGGCTCAAGATGTACTTTATCAGAGCAAATCTCTCCACCCAATTCCCATGCCCTTCTTTTTTATTTTTATAAGAAATGATTTTCTGATCTAGGATATTTCTAAGTATGCCTAAATATTCTTCTTCCCATTTAACCTGGGCTGAGAACTATAATTGACCCGTGAATTTGATAAAGGTGTAAAGTAATATGTGTGCAGTGAAAGTTGATTACTTAATAATTAAAAGCTTTGGAAAAGAGTGAATTGGTAGAATCATAGAATCGGCAATGACCTTGCAAATTAGGGCTGTGCAACTTACTAAAACAAGGGGCTTGTCCAAAGTTACGTGTCTATCCAGGGTTCCAGCCCAGCATTGCCCCAGTGGCTGCAGGAAACAGTGTAATGTCAGGCTTTGTGATTTGTGGGGTTTTAATGGTAAAATATTTGCAACCTTTTGTGTTAGATTTCATACCCCTTTAACTTGGCCTAAAAAAGTGTAAGGACAGTTGTTTCCTTCAAAACTTTGTGTATGGAATCAAATTAGTCACTGCATAACATATTCATCACCGTATAAGGGTATTGGACATTTGCTACGCTTGCGAGTAAGTGTATACAATATGTGCCTATTCTATATTTATACACAGCATGGTGTGGACATTTGGAGTCAGGTGACCTGGGTTTAAATACCAACTGTGGCAGTTCAGCACTGCGAGGCCTTGTGTAAGTTACCCTCACATCTCCGGGTCTGTGTTCTCTCTGCTAGGGAATAGTGGTAATAATAGTACTCGCCTTAGGGTTGTCACGAGATGGTAATGAGATTATGTACATGAGACACTTAGCTTGGTGCCCGTGCAGCAGATACAGTATGCTTGTCCTTAATGAAAGTTTATTATTTTAATTGATTATCTATTATCCTTGACAACAAAGGAAAGCTACAGTAGTCATAAATGCCGTATTTAGCCTTGGGTTTCAACTTCTTTTCTTCTGTAGAGTAGATTGGTGTTTGCTTCTCCCCCTCCTTCTCCCCCTTCCTTTTTCTCGTCTAGCACTTTCTGCAGCATTTCTTGTTTTACCTTTGGGTGTCATTAGACGTTGTTTACATCATTGTCAAGAGGACCAGGGCTGTTTGCAGTACGCTCAGGTGCTTCCTCTCTTACTTATCCTTATTCTCTTCTCTTCCTTGTCTAGTGACATTTTCTTGGACTTTTTAGCTGGAAAAATTAAAGGGGAGCTTGTTAACTGGTGGGGGTTGTCACCAAACTTGTTTTCTTGTATGAGAATATTTTGCCTCATTACAGTCTATAATATCTGCAATCCACACCATTAGAACCAACCTATGGCTTGAAGATATTAATATTTAAGGGCATATTTATTACCTCAAATAGAAAATACAGATTAAATATTTCCTGCTAGTGCTAAACTTCATTCAACAAGTGTTTCTTGAGTGCCACTGTGTGCTAGGTGTACAGGATGAGCAAGACAGATACGTACCTGCCCTCCTGAAGCTTAGAGGATGACGTGAATCTTGACAGGTTAGATCTCCCTGAGATCCAGCTTTAGTTTTACCTTTGGTGTGTGTTAGGCTTTGGTCCTCATTTCTTATACATCTACCCATTGTATTTCTACAACTCCAAGTTAAAATTTGTACTACTAAAAAAGATTTCAAGCAATTCCATTTACAATAATGTCAAAAATACTGAGGGATGCATTTAATGCAAGAAGTATAAAACTTGTACACTGAAAACTTCAAAATATTTTTGAAAGAAGTTAAAGACTTTAAGTAAATAGAAAGATATCCTGTGCTCATAAACTGAAAGACTTAATATTGTTACCAAGGCAGTACTCCCCAAATTGATCTACAGATTCAATGCAATCTCTATCAAACCCCACTCCAGGTGCCTTTTTTTTTTTTTTTGCAGAAGTTGACAAGTTGATCCTAAAAGTCATATGAAAATGCAAGGAACCCAGAATAGTCAAAATACTTTTGAAAAAGAACAAAGTTGAAGGACTCACTCCTTCTGATTTTAAAACCTACTATTACATAAAACTATAATAATCAAGAAAGTGTGATACTAGAATAAGGATAGAGTTATAGATCAATGAAATAGAATTGAGAGCCAAGAAATAAATCCTTATATTTATGGTCAATTGATTTTTAATAAGGGTGCCAAGCTCATTCAGTGGAGAAAGAATAGTATTTTTAGCAAATGATGGTGACAAAATAGGGCATTCATGTGCAAAAGAATGGTGTTGGACGCCTCCTTCACAACATATACATCGAAGACATGAATGTAGGACCTAAACATATAAACTCCTAGAAGAAATTATGGGAATAAATCTTCATGAGCTTGGATCAGGCAGTGGTTTGTTAGATGAGACGTCAGAAGCACAAGCAACAAAGCAATAAATTGGGCTTTACCAAAATTAAAAGCGTTTGTGCTTCAAAAATAGGACACTATCAAGAAAGTGAAAAGATAGCTCATAGAATGGGAGAAAATATTTACAAATCATATATTTGGTGAGGATCTGTTATCCAGCATATATAAACAACTCTTAAAACTCAACAATAAAAAAAAAAGCCCAATTAAAAGAGATGGGCAAAAGATCTACATAGATATTTCCCCAGAAAAGATATACAGATGGCAAATAAGCCCATGAAAAGATGTTTAACATTATTAGCCATTAGAGGAATGCGCATCAAAGCCACAGTGAGATCCCATTTGGCACTCACCTGGATGGCTGTACTCGAGAAGATGAATGAGTGTTGGTGAAAGTCGAGAAATTGGAACCCTTTTTCATTGCCGCTGGGAAGGCTAAATGGTGCAGCTGCTTTGGAAAACAGTCTGCAGTTCCTCACATTGTAAGAGCGTTACCATGTGACCTAGGAGTTCTGCTCCTCGATAGGTACCCAAAAGAAACGAAATCATCTGCACGAAAACTTGTGCATAAATTTCATAGGAGAATTTTTTCAAATAGCCCCAAAATGGAGGCAACCCAAATATCCATCAACTGATGAATAAACAAAAGGCGATTTTTGCATCCAGTGGAATACTATTCAGTCACAAAAAGGAAGGAAGTACTGAGTCATGCCATAATGTGGATGAACCTTAAAAACGTTTTGCTAACTGAAAGAAATCAAATGCAAAAACACCACGTGTTTTATAATGCCATTGATACGAAATACCCAGAATTGGCAAACCCATTGGCACACAGTAGGTTAGAGGTTGCAGGGGCTGGAGAAGAAGCGAACGGGGAATGACTGCTAATGGGGGCAGGGTTTCTTGCTGGCGTGGGAAAAATGTTTTAAACTGCGATTGTAGCGGTGGTTTCTCAACTTTCAAATATACTAGAAACCATTCAATCGCACAGTTTAAAAGGGTGAATTTTATGGTATGTGAATTATTAATATATCTCAATAAAAAGATTCAGTCTCTCTCTGTCTGAATTTTTTTACCTGTAGAGTGAGGCACAGCTGATTACGGTTTCTATCAGCTGGTGCAGGGGGCTGCAGATATTTCTGTCAAGGGCCTCAGGCTTTGCAGGCCACATGGTCTCTCAACTCTCACTTTTGCCATTGTCGTGCCGAAGCAGCCATAGACAAGCTCTGAATGAGTAGGTGTGGTTGTGTCCCAGTAAAACTTTACTTATGGACACTGAATTTTAATTTCATGTAATTTTCATGTGTCTCTAAATGGTATTATTATTTTCATTTCTGCCCCCAACCACGTAAGAATGGAAAAGTCACTCTTAGCCCATGGGCTGCAGAAAGCAGGCGGGCAGAGGGATTTGGCCTCTGTGCTAGTGTCCCTCAAAGCTTTAAATACGTTTTAGCAATTTCATGAGGGAGATAGTGTCCTTGTCCTTGTTTCATAGATGTGGCGGTTGAGAATTCCAGAGGCTGAAGCCGGTCACCCAGGTAGCGGTTGCCAAGGCTGGGCTTTGACCTTGCTGGGTTCCAGAACCCATGCTCGTAAACCGCATATTCCTGTCTGACCCCTCCTATCGGTCCAGGTGGGCCAGACTCTGCCGGCTGTGCTGGTCACTTCATGCTTCCGTGCCCGGCCTCTGTGCCTATCTGGTGCCGTCAGCTGTCTTGCCTCTTCCAGGCCTTCTGGAATGCCGGCTTCCTTCGCTCTCTTCAAGGCCTCTTTTCCACATCGCTGTGCCAATACCCACATCGAGCTGGGGGAAAAACAAATCCACCACCTTGCCTCCCTTTCAGACTTTCCTCGTGACTCACTCCTTCTGGGAAGGCGATGCCTCAGCCACCTTTTGACCCTAAATCCAGCTGGAAGCGAGTCTGCCTCGCTGGCTGCTGGGCTCTGCCTTTATCTTCCGCCTTTTGGCGGGCGGGTTGGCTGTGCACCATTGAAACCCTCTGCAGTGACTATTTTTTTTTAGAGCCTCTTTGTTTCATTTAGTGCCCAGCACTTGGTTAGGACCTTCAGGAAAGTTAAAGCACCAGTGGCACCTTCCATGTAGATATCGCTCACTGGCTTAGAGTCCGCGCTCTGCTTGCCCTTCCTGCCCTGCATCTCACATCCCTGGATACGGGCCAGACCTTCCCTCCATGGCTCAGGTGGGCACCAGGCAGAGGCAGCAGGGGAGGTAAGTCACTTTTACATCTCTGCATGCCCGTGATGGTTACTGTTGAGGACGCGTGCTGCCATTGGGGAAAGCGGGGCATTGTATAGAGGATGCCTGTTCCTACCCCGTTCTCTGTTACTCCCGTAAACAAAACATCACCATGATGGGTTTGCATCATGGCACATCAAGAATGCGTTAAATGGGACCGTGGAACCTTGCCCACAGAGTGGCAGAGAGCTTTGTAATGCCTCTGCTAGGATTCAGCTCATTCCTCAAACACCCATACGTTTCTGCCCTTTACATGTAAGGATTTTCCTCTGGAAGTTATGTTTTCTGTGCTTCTTTCAAGACAGAGCAACAACTATCCCCACCGCCTCCTCCCCAAAAGAAAAGAAGCAGAAGAAAAAAAGAAAAGAAATAATTTAGAAGTGCTTAAGTGATTAATGTAAGCTCTTTATTTATGACTCATAATGTGGTTGGGAAAAGAGTCCTTCTGACTTTAGTGCTGTTTCCATTCCTAGTAGCGTGGCCTGTGTTAAGTACTAAAATGTGGAGTCTGTGCAAAGACGCCCCTGCCAGTGGGTGACAAGGGGGACCTGGTGTGGAGGTGCAGATACGGACCGTCTCAGCAGTTGGGTAAGGGTGGGTAGGGTAGGTGAATTGCATTATTCTGCAATTCCTGGGTCATAAGTGAATTATTGAGAGACCAGAAACTTTCATTCTTTGGCCTCAAATATTTAAAAAATAATCCTTGGGACTATTTGGTTATAAGGAGCAGAGGAGCATTTGTTGGAGTGATTGCGAGTCATGCCATGGAATGCATGGGGAAATTGGGAACTGGAGTCCTTCAGGATGCAACACACCTTCTCTCTCTGTGTCACTCTTCTTGTGTCTCGTGTCTTGGCTGTGCTTTACTTTTCTCTCTCTCCCTACAGACTGCCTTGACAGTCTGCAGATGGTCCCTCATGACTCCTCCCAAGGGTCGTCCTTGGTGCCTGAGATGCTGAGGACAAGAATTCTGTCTCACATTATTCTGTCTGTATACGTGGCGTACTTGCTAGAAGCCTTGGTGTTGCAGGTAGCTATCAGACAAGCCGAGTGGGGGGACGGGGAGGCATGGAAGGGCATTAGGAAGATACTGGGGTATCTTCAGAACCCCGGAATGCATCCATCTCTTAAAGGGAACAGAACCAGGAAGCAGAAGCAGCAGGGGCTCAGGCAGGGTCCTCCCATTTTGCATCTCTGTCTCTGCCTGTGCATCTGCTTCTCAGGCCACAACCCACTCTGCGCAGCCCTGTTATGTTCTCAGGTGGAATCGTGTCTTACCGGAAGGTTAGTTTCAGAAGTCAGCACATTGGGTGAAAATTGCTGATAGTTAAAATTCCCTTTGAAAGTCTTGGAGATTACCAGTAAGTGAGGCGAGGTGTGCACGGCCTGTGGGGCGTGTGGGAACAAAGACCCACTAAGGGAACGTCAGATTTTCAGTTCCTTTTGCTCCAGGGCATTTGCTCATAATTTGCACTATTATTAAAAATACTTTCTCCTTCCCCCTGCTCTTCCTCGAAGCGTTGGTAGATGCCTTTGTATTAGTTAAGCTTGAATACAGTGTGATTTCACTAGATCTCACTCCCAATTCCAAGTTCATTGGGGAAGAATTTAAAGGATCTGATTGGCCCACCTCGGGCCACTTGTGTGTCCTTAGCCCAGTCAGCTCTGGCTCCAGGCTGTCAACTGCATTCAGGAAACGTTTATACTTTTAATTTAGTTTTGCCAAAAAATAAAAAAAAAAAGAGAGAGAGAGAAAGAGAGAGAGACTTGGAACAAATAGTGGGAATGAGACAAAACAACATCCTAGAAAAGTGACAGTTGGAGTCTAGTCCCTGGCTGTGATGGGACTTTAAAATACAGTGTTTTCCAGGGTTTGTGTCAGGATCACTTTTGTATGATCGTTGAACTGCATGTTCTCCAATGCCACCCCACACTGTTCTGTCTGATTCTCAGAGGCAGAGCCAAGGACCCGCATTTTTAATTAAGCAAACTATGTGAATCTTACCCATGCTAAATTTTGAGAATTACTGCTTAAAAAAGAAAGATATTGGCCTGTTTCAACTACCTTTAGAGTAAAGCTTTCTGATTCTAGAGAGAAATAATCTTGTTCCTCTCTCTCCTGCACAGTTGGACTTCAGGCACTGGGGTTTAGGGCTTTTTCTGTACTTACTATGGGTGACATTCACCTTAAATGCATTTTTGAGGAGGGTGGGTTCTAATAAAAAGAAATCTTGGGTTTTGTTATTATTTCTTTTATTTCTCGAATCTCTCTGGAGGATTCCTTCATAGTAACTGAAGACATCCATTATTCATTAAAAAAAGAAGATGGAGCCCAAAATTTGCCTGGAATATATTTTGTATATCTTCCCAGTCTTTGCTATTGCCCCTTTAAAAACATCCAGAAAATTCTGCAGAATTAAAGAGTTGATGGGAGTGGATTTGAAATTACGCGTAGAACAACAAAGGGAGTTGAAGATGTCGACCTTCCCTCAACCTGTATAGTCGAATAGCCACGTGTAGCATTTGACTCCCTAAAAACTTAACTACTGATAACCTACTTTTGACTGGAAGCCTTACTGGTAACATAAGCAGTTGATTAACACATATTTTGTATGTTACATATATTACATAGTGTATTCTTACAATAAAGTAAGAGAAAAGAAAATGTTATTGAAAATCATAAGGAAGAGAAAATATTAATATATTTACTATTCATTAAGTGGAAGTGGATCATCAAAAAGGGCTTTGTCCTCATTGTCTTCATGTTGAGTAGACTGAGGAGGAGGAGGAGGAGGAGGAGGTCTTTGTCTTGCTGTTTCGGGGGTGGTAGGGGTGGGAGAAAAGCCTTGTGTGAGTGGACCCTCGCAGTTCAAAACCGTGTTGTTCAAGGGTCACCTGTACCTACCTTTAGAATGCATCTTGCCTCATTAACACTTGTGAAATATCGAAGCTACGTTGTATTTTTATTTCATGTTGTGAAAGTTAAAAATATTATTGTAGCTACTGAGTTCTCACCGGCTGCTGCAAAAGTATCTGTTAAAACTTGTATGATAACCTTAACTTGTAGTAGATTCTAAACTCTTTATGTCTGCTTACACTAGCAGGATGTATCAACCAAGGTCCTATGCTTTGATTTGAATTGTTTAAATATGACTCATTTTTGTTTCCTTCAAGGATGAAGTGTGTATACCTCGGTAGATCCTCTCCCCCTCTCCTGAAAATGTATGCTTAAAAACAAATCACGAAGTTATTGCTAGATATGTGGTTGGAGTGGCCAGTGTAAACTCAGTTGTTGCTTAAGGCACTTTCTGTTCTCTGTGTGGAAGAGAAGGGCGGGGCAGGTGGGGAACTGGGAGAAGCAGCTTCCCTTTGCTTTTCCTGCCAAATTCAGTGAAAAAGTGCCACACCTTCCCTTCATCTCCTCTCTGCACAGCGGGGCCTGGATTGGGAGGAGATTTTGGCAACACTGAGAGTTTTAATAAACAAGTTATTTTTAAAATTTCCTACCTTAAGGAAACTCGGACTGACACCAAATTAATTTTTTAAAAAGTCATTCGAGTAGGACCTGTCTTGCCAACAGTTTGGGGTAAAAAAAATGAAAGTAGACATCCAGGGAGTATATTTGGTTTGTGGGACCATCCACTTTTTGGTGTTTGAGTTGCTGCATTAATAGTTTTTTTTGCTGTGCCAGGTTGGGGGAAGAACTTTTTGCAAGAGAGGGGAAAAAAGAAGGTTGCCTGTGAATTCTCTGGAATCCTGTAGGACTTGAGACTTCATAAAAAAATAAATAAAAGGAAAGGGTAGAATTGAGCATGTGGAAGTCACATAAATGACAATCAGTTTCTTTATAGCATTCTGAAATGGTAGAGTACGCAAAGCATGTAGTTGGGCTGTAAATTTCATGTGTCTTCCATTTACCTACATAATAAGGTAGAGCCATATAAAATACCGGGTCTGGAGAACACCGTGGTTGAAGGATCTGTCTACCTACACATGCATACGTTCCCAGCCAAGCCCTTTCTATGTGGGTGTCAACTTGTTAGCCCATCCCAAACACCTTTGGCTTGAAGATTATTACCTTTACCTGGTCAGAAGTGATAAATCATTATCTTCCTAAATGATCCCACTGGAAATAACTCTGCAGGTAGACAGGGGAAGCAAGAGAAAAAGATGATCATGAGAATGATCGTTTATTCTCTTCTCATTCCTAACAAGGCAGGGTTCTTTGTTTCTTCGTTTGTTTTTCTTTCATACTCTTACTCCTTCCTTCCTTCTCTTCCTTCCTTCCTTCTTTCTTTTCTTCCCCAATTTGTTCCTCAAGCGGAATGCCCCTGTTTAAACCAGGGTAGACTGGAAATGTGTTGCTCTGAGGTCTTTTCCTGTGGAGGGTTCGTTTCTTCCCTTAGAATAGTGGTGGTTTGCAGCCATAACGAGAGCCAAGCAGGTGGCTGAGCGACTTCTTGCTGGAGAGCTGCTGCCCGGCAGCTGCCCTGTGCTGGTGCAACTGGCAGGCCCCTTCCAGGTGACCTTGGGAGGCTTTTCCTTTGTAAATCCCATCTCATCAGGGTCCAGGAATTGGATGCTAAGCCTCGATTTGAACTGATACCTCCTACTTTGCCTGAGCATTTCATTGCGCCCTGGGCCTGGAAGAAATTATATTTATTTATGTGTGTCCCTCCTCAGAGGTGTAGATAGTGGAAATAAGGAACAAAGGTTTTATTCCCACCTGAACTCTCAGATTTAAACATAAGGAAGTGAGAAACAAGTTTTAGCTGTGCTGTCTAAATGGTGCTGTGGGAAGAATCTTGATGACAGTGTCACAATCTATTTCAATTTCCATGGTAGGGGCTAGTTTGGCGGGCAGAATGGGAAAATTAGTATAAGTTGGCTCAGCCTTTCCTCCTTCTCCCTTCCTGGATTGGTGGGGCTTTCTTGAGGGTTTGACCCACTCTTACATACAGCATGAAGTCACATGGCCCTGGGTTCAAATCCTAATTCTGCTAGGGTATAGCACATCATAGATAAACTGCTTAATCTTAGTTTTCCAGTTGTAAAACTGGAATAATTACACCTACTTTGTTGTCATGATAGTTAAATGAGATAATGCCTATAAAGGGCTTAGCACGGTGTGTACAACACAAATATAATGACTGATTTTATGGGATAATGCCTCTAGCCTGACAGATCCCTTCATATAGGGAATGCACGATAGGAAACCAACTGTTTTCTCTTACTGTGCTCTCAACACAAAAGACTTCTGGTCTCCAGAATGTGTAGGGCTTCTTTCCTACATCAATAGTCTTAGTCCATTTTGTGTTGCTAGAACAGAATATCACAGGCTGGATAATTTATAAAGGGAGAAATTTATTTCTTACAGTTCTGGAGGCTGGTAAGTCCAAGATCGAGGGGCCTTTTTGATGCATCGTCATGTGGTGCAGGCATCACATGGTGAGAGGGACAAGGGAGCAGGAGAGGGTGGAACTTGCTTTTGTAACACACCCACTTCCAGTGATAATGACATTCATTCATTTCTGAAAGCAGAGCCCTCATCACCTTATAAAGGTCCCACCTCTCAGCACTTTTGCATTGGGGATTAAGTTTCCAGCACATCAACTTTGGGAGACACATTCAAACCATAGCACCAACCAGTTCTCCAACACCAGCTGGGTGTCCTCTAATTCAATTCACTTCTGTCACTATCTACCTGGAGATGGCGTCAGATCCCACAGGTTAAGATCTCAGCCCCACAAGACTGACCCCACCTCAGACAGCAGTCAAAGGCCCATGTTGTCACCTGTATTTCTAACCAACCAGCTATAAAGTAGAGGTTCCCATGACTTCCTCCTTGGGTTTGATCATTTGCTGGAATGGCTCACAGAACTCCAGGAAACACTTAGGTTAACTGGTTTATTATAAACAGTATCACAGAGGACACTGATGAACAGGCAGGTAGAGGAGATGCACAGGGCCAGGTGTGTGGGAAGGTGTGCCAAGCTTCCATGCCCATTCTGGGACACCACCCTCCAGGCACATCCGTGTGGTCTGCAGTCAGGGCTTTCCAGTTGTCCTTTGAGTTTTTATGGAGGCTTCCTTACATAGGCATGATTGATTATACCTTTGGCCATTGGTGATCAACTCAACATCAGCCTCTCTCCTCTCCCCGGAGGTCAGAGGTTGGAGGTCAGGGGACAGAGCTGAAAGTTCCTACTTTCTCATCATGTGGTTGGTTCCCCTGGCAACCAGCCTCCCCATCTAAGGCTACAGCTGGAGCCTCCAGCTATTAGCATACAAAAAGACACTTACCCTTTGGGAGAGTCCATGGTTTTTAGGGGCTGTGTGCCAGGAAGCAGGAGCAGAGACCAATACTCATTTCTTATTATATAATGTCACAGGGAGGTTGATGCAGTTTTCCAAAGAAGGAAAAAGAGACTTGAGTAAGATAACACCCACATTAGCAATTACTTTCAAACTTTGATTTAAATTTAAATATCAACATGATGAGAATATTGTTTTGGCTAATGCACATGTGAAATATTGACACATACTAATGGGTTCCAGTACATTCAAGATGAAACCCTTTCTTTGATTCTCAAGCTGAAAACTTTTTGGAAAGTCAGGTCAGCACACAGCCCACATCATTAGGTCGACAGGGAGGAGTGTGATTTTTCAGCCTGGCTGAGTTGCAGAGTCTGATGTCAGGAGGTTTGGTTTTTGTTTTCTCTTTATCTGTTACTGAAAAGCCTCCTGTATTGAAATCTAAGTTGTGTCCTATAGGTATGGTACACCACTTGGGGCAACGTTTTGTCTTGTATGGCATTCTATTTCGAAACCAGAAATGTTTCTTAGGTTAGCATTGCTTGTAGTTAACCATTTTATAGGCACTGTTTATTGAAGATACTTAACACTGGAAGACTTTTTTAGAAAACAGCTAGGAAAGAACACCGGTTTGTCTTCTTTCTTCCATACCTAGCCCGCACCCTCAGGCCAAAGTGGTGACTTTTTAAGTCTGTAAAATTATCCATTCCTGTTTCTTTTGGGGAAGCTGTCTTCAATATCACATGCGTTTTGTATGCCCGCTTATCAGATTCCTCTCGTTTTCTTATTCAAGTCGTCCCACCCCAGTATTAATTTTGTTTGTCCAATTTAAGTGTTTCTTCAGATTGTACCCTCTACATAAATCAGGGCAAATGAATCAGAATCACTAACTTCAAATTAGTCTGTGACCTTTGTGTTGCCTGGCAATATTGGAACGGAATGCCAGTGGTCCACATACTTTGATATTGTGAATAATTTTTGAGGACATTAGAAGGTCAAACATTATTTATTATTTCTCAGAGTTTGCTTGATGGCAATCACAGCTCTGTAGAAGTCAATCAAGTCTCTTGATAATTCTGTTTAGGCGGTATATAATTAGGTGTTTAAAATTAGTTAAGTGCCTGTTGTGCTATGCATTTCACATTCTCTTTGGGAAGGCATGTTTACCAGATGACTTTGGGGACATCTTTTACTTCAGCTTTTTGTTTTCCCCTGAGCTGAGAGTTTGAAAGTTAGGGAATTCTTTCTACTTGTATTACCTGTTTGTCAGCAATACACTGGAGTTGTTTTTGTGTAACACTGAACAAGTGCCTGGAGGTGTAAGCACAAACATGTTTTCATAAAGAGAACAAAAAAGAAACCACAATAGTGCCTGCATTGTTGGGCATCTGTATTTTTAGGTATGTGGGCATTTAAAAATAAATAACAGCAGCAAACTGTCTATATACAAAGTCCCTTTGCTTTTCTCTGGCATCTCAATGTCCTGAAGACACCATGGTCTTTCTCTTTGAATGACCCAAAGTCTGTATCATTATTGCAGAATTGCCATCTGTAAATTAAAACATGGGATAGTGAGCAAATAAATATGACAAGCTATAATTTAAAAGGAAACTGACTTATTTGAAATCAAAGTGTAGGCAGTACAGAAAGAACTCTTTAAAAATCAGGGTAATTGTTGAGTCTTAAGCAACAGCTTCCCTTTGGCATTCCATTTTGAATCCTTTGTCAAAGAATGACCTAACATAACACAAGCATTATTTTTTTCCTGTTTGTTTTTTCTCCCTGTTTCACAGATTGTCTTTATGAAAAAAAAAAAAAATCTCATATCTAGTTATAGTGTAAGGCGTTTTTCTTCCTTAGCCTCAAAGAAGAGGAACAGAGTGACTGGATTCTGGTTGCCCTCTGCTCTTTTCATTTGAGTCATGGATGGTAATTGATGGAGTTGGACTTGAACCCAGGTCTGTGTGGACTTTGAGCTCTTGTGTTTGCTTTATGACTTTTAGCATAATCTGTGCTTTCTTGGTGAGAGATTCTCCAGTCACACCTCCAGCCTGGATGTGGATGTTGATGTCCTGACTGGTTAGGGACTGGATGGGGGTCCCTCAGCTTGTCTGAACTTCATCACAGGGCTCCTTCCAGTCTGCTGGGTGAGAATGAGCTTCTGGAAGGCAGGGCTGTGTCTTTCTTAATTTAGAACTAGTCAGTCTTGCTGGCGATGCTTGAATCATTAGCCATTGTTAACTTAATTAATCTTTGCTGCTCCTTGCCCTGGAGTTGCCTGACAGTCACACATCACCTGTTGCTGTTTTGACTGGCTGCTCTGGTGTGAAATTGGGATTGTTCACTGCACAAGCATGCCTGGCCGAGGGGGCAAGTAGGGGCCGATATCCTGCCTCGTGTTCTTCTTGTCAGGTCTTGGGCCCGGCCTGCATCAGCCAAGAGGAAGGAGAGCCTTTAACAATTTTTTTGTGTCTGCAGTAACGTCCTCTGCTCACCAAGCCACAGGGGGACCTTTCCTCTAGTTCACAGAAGCACATGGTGGGACGGCTCAGGCCTGGCAGGGGACGGCTCAGGCCTGGCAGGCGATGTAGTCCACTCCCACCGCGCCATATGCGAAGAAGATTTTTAATAAATACTGATGAAAACAGAAAACCCTAAAATGATTCATTTGCTTCTTAGAGCCCCATTTCTGCTCTAAGATGGATGGCATTCCCTTACTATATCCACCCCCTACCCCGCCCCCAGTTTTTATTCCTTATAGGTTTCTATGAGATACGTAATTTGTATTTAGACTGTTACCAACTGGTCCTTTCGGCAGTGGTTGTTTGTATCTGTTGACATAGTTTTCGAGATTTCGCCCACAGAGAGTGTCCACCTTGTCAGCTGGGGGCAGAACTGGGCCTGAACCCCTGTGTGTATTCCCGGGGTCTGTAAGGGAGCCCAAAGCGGGGACCGGCCCTGGAGTTCTTAGATCATCATGTGTCAGTGTGGCCGTGATTTTGGTCATTCTGTTGATCGACATCAAATACCACTAGTACTCTTTATTTTTTAATTAACAATTTCTTCGTTATTACCTGATTTTTAAAAAGGTGAATCATTTTACATCAAAAAGAAACTTTACATTGATTATTGTAATTAGCAAATGAATCACTTGCCATAGAAGGTGATAATAAAAATAAATACAAGCGCCTCCGTGGGATTATGAAACGGGGAAAGACTAAAGGAGGAGGAAGATGGTGAGGTCATTCCCGCTGCTGTTTGACAGCCTGGTGCAGACCTTTGTCAGTGGCGTGTACCAGAGCTCTCAGAGGGGGTGCTGTGTGAGAATCACCTGGGAGGTTTAAAACAATATGACTTCCCAGGGCCACAAATCTAGTTGATTTCAAAAGAAGACCTGAAATCTGTGTTATTGTTATTTTTTTTTTTGTAAAGTGCCCTCAGTGATTGGCCAGTTGGTGGAACCACTGCCTTTTGTTTGTTTCTGACATTCGTGAAAATATGTGAATTTCTTAAAAACAGGTTAACATAGTTTCGTAGCAGCCCATAATCTCTGCTGCTCTCTCTAACCATGGAGGACTAGGCGTTTCATTCAACATTGATGTTTCCTTTTATTCCTAAAGCTAATTTTTTTTATCCGCCCCAGTTTTGGCGAAATTATGTATCACTTGTGATAATTCATTTTAAAAATTCCTGAGCTGTGTGGCGTACTTTCATGAAAATTCATTTAGATAAAATTAGATATTATTGTTTAATGAGGTGGCATTTCAATTTGGACCTTGCATCAGGCATATACCAAGAGTTTTTTATGGAAGAGTTAGGTTCATTTGAGTAATAAAGGCTGAATCATGGGGGCTTTAATTCTTAATCGCTGTGAGGATTGTTATCTGTGGGATGTGAGCTGTCTTAGTGGTATTCAATCAAGTGTCCACTTAGCCATGACTGGAAGTAATTGCTCCCAAGTGGGCCGCACGGTGACCTGTTAATACTCGCTGTGACCCTGTGACCTTGTCTGCCCCATTGTTTAGGATTTTATAGCAGGCGAGTCTGCATTTCTGTGGGGTCAAGTAGATATCTCGAGGTCAAACATTTTCTGATTACTGCCTAGTCCACACTGTAAGTCGACTAGAAGCTGTTGCATTGTTAATAGTGGTTGCTTTATAGTAGAACATGAACAGTTTGAAAATTGTCTTCCTAGCCTGCATGTAAACAGTTTAATATTTTACGGAAAGAAGTTCATCTTGTAAATTAGGTATGAATAATACATTTGTAATTACTCCTTGTATCTTTAAACACTTGTGTCTTAATTGGCTTGCTTTTTTTTTTTTTTTTTAATGCATTTGCATTTGCTAGCAAGTTAAAATTAACTACTGTTAGAAACCCAGCAAAGTGAGGACAGAGCATGCCAGGCCTCTCTGTTCCCACTGGGACTTAAAACTTGTTGAGTTTTTGGAAGGTGTGCCTTCGTTTATTCTTTTAAACATTTGTTTCTGGCTGAATAGGGGGGCCTGTGTTTGCTGCACCTTCCAGAAAAGTTCCTGTGTACTCATTGAGTTGACATTGCTTCTTGTTTTTGGCTTTTTACCCTTTGTTATTTCTTGTTGCTGTCTGTTAGTTGGTAACATAATAAATTTTTTTTTCCAGAAGTTACCTGGACGCATTCCTTCATATCTGTGATGAGTTAAGTAATCAAGTCAGCTGCATCTACATATCTCTCAGCTTTGTGGGCGATCCTGGCTGCTGTGTCCTCCCCTGAATTTAGCCGAGTCATAAAATAAGGGTGAAGGAAGGAATGAAGCTTGAAAGGTGGTCTGGTCCAGCTTGAACTCATGATCCAGTGACATCTGAGACATTTGGGGGCCTCCATCGCTGTACCCATGCCTTATCCCTTTATCTGGCTTGGAACCATCCACGCAATGGCTTTTCTACAAATGCTCACGTGGAAAAGTACAGATAGGAGGAAAAAACAAAGAAACAAAGGAAAACATACAATTAGAAAAGTTGGCAAATAGTGAATTTAGAATGTCACCTAAGGTGACTTGGGATATCACCCCCAAATAAAATACTCATCGTATGGAGACAAGTTAAGTGACTCTTCCTGCTATTTTGAATGTATTACTCAAAGTAATATATTGGCATGTTGGCTGCTGCTTCTTGATCTAAGGCTAAAATATTTATGTGTAATTTGTCTTAAGAGAGAAAGCCTTAACAGTGAAAACATTCAGGTTATTGTTTATCACAACTTCAGCAAGGGGCTCATCCCACAGAGGAAAAGCATAGCTTAATACTAAAATTGTTGTCACCTCCTCCTGCCTCCACACCTCTGGCTTAAACAACAGAAATTTATTCTAGGATCCTGTCTCTGGATCCTAGAAGTCCAAGATCAAGGTGTCAGCAGGGTAGGTTCCTTTAGAGGACTGTGAGGGAGAATCTGTTTCATACCCTTCTCTTACCTTCTGGTGGTTTGTTGGCAATCTTTAGTATTCCTCAGCTTCTAGTAGCATCGCCCCGATCTCTGCTTTCTTTGTCTTCATGTGGAGTTCTCTATTTGTGTGTCTGTGTTCAAATTTCCCCATTTCATAAAGACACCAGTCATATTGGATTAAGGTCCCAACCTGCTTCAGTATGACCTCATCTTAACTAACTACATCTACAGCGATCGTATTCCAAATAAGGTCACGTTCTGATCTACCTTCTCTTTTTGCTCAGTTCATATAGTTGAAGTCAGGAAAGTTCAATGTGTAGACATTCCGACCCCACCGAATGTTAGGGAGTAGAATGCAAAAATCCATGGGAATTGGAAAGAGAAACCACGGGAAAGAAACATGCCAGTGTCTCTCTTGACTTTGCAGTAGTCCTGTCCTGGCTTGAGACCATCGTATCCCCCTTGGTGCAAATGTCAGACACAGATGTACAGTAGGTGGGCCCAAGTCATGGGTCATATTTCTTTCTTTCAGTATGACATCAGTACATGATTGGTAGAGGCTGGCGTTAGCCTAGAAGATTCTAGGTTATGGTCTCAGTCTTAAAGCTGTCCAGTGCCACCTGCTATATTTGCGTCAGTTATGATGGTGTTTAACCCTCACAACCAGTCTGGAAGGGGCCCAGTGCCTGTTCCAGCTTAGGGGTGGGGACGCTGAGAATCAAGGAAGTCATTTCCCTTGCTTGGGGTCACGTTACTGATTCAGGATTGAAACTCAAGCCTTTCTGAATCCCGAGCCTGTTTTCTTTCTGTCTCTCTGTCTCTGACTTATTAAGTACCCCATTTCCTAGCTTCTCTTGGAAAACACCATCACAGGAAAAGGAGTCTGGTGGTATTTCCTGTCTTTGGGTCTGTCTGTCTGTCTCTCTTTTTTAAACAGAGGAGAGTTTACCCTGAGAAATAGGAATATTACAAAAAATAAGTTTCTCTGGATTGGATGTGCCAACATGGACAGACGAGCCCAGGGACCCTTGCCTTTGTCATTGGACAGCTGCCCACTGGGAGCTCAGTGTTGCTGGTGCCAGTGTCTCTCTTGGAACTCCTGCCAGGTTCAAGGGTTTGCTTGCAATTGTTGGTGCGTGGCATTTGGGATGTTTGTGGGTGGCTGTTTTTTATTTTGGTTTTGTTATCTGCCCTTTGTCATAGTGACTCTGGCATCATTTCTTGCTGCTCAGATGTTCTGCGGCTTTCAAGCAAAGGGAATTGAAAACGTACCAAGTCAGAGGGCTTCACGAAAAGTTTGGTGCCTTGAAGCCAAGGCCCAGCTTTTCTGGGCCATTGGTGATGTGCTAAACTGTCCTCTGGGCCTTGACGCGTGCAGTTCCCCCTGCCTAGAAGGGAGGGTACAAACTCTGAAGCCAACAAACAGGGGCGAGCAGACAGCCTCACCCTGTTGTTGCCGTGGGAGAAATGTTATAATAGCTTGATGTGGCCAGATCGCCTCTCTTCTTATCTTCCAAAGAAACCAGAAAACTAAAATTAAAAAATGTTTAATCTTGACTATTAAGTGTTGGAAACGGAATAAAAACGAAGTCTATCTAGTCTGGCCCAAGCAAAACACATCTTTGGACCACATTTGACTCTTGGGTCATTGATTTGCTGTGTTAGGCCTAGAACAGAGCCTCTGGCCTCCGCCCCCTTCTTATTTTTGTTTCAGATTATAATTTAGATATCAGGTATCCGAGAAGCCTTCCCTGTTACTCCCTGCCCATCCACTTCGGGAGACTTTCTCTGCTGCTGTTGAGTCCCCGACAAGCCCAACCTAGCATTCATTTCCCTGGGCTTTAATTGTCTTTGTACTTTTCTGCCATCCTCCTGGACTGTGGCACCTTCCCCGTGAGGACCAGGGTCTTGGCACACAGTAGGTGCATGCCGTGCCATTACCAAGTGGACCTGGGTGGAAGTCGGGAGGAAAATGGTCCTCATTTCTCACCTCGTGTGTTTCTCTTTCTACTCTCATTTGCATATGTGCTGCTTGGTGTGGGTGGCAGGGAGTCAGGTCATCCTTTTGTTCTCAGATGGCAACTGTCATTGCTGATTATGCCTTGTGACTTTACCTGAGTTGCTTCAGAGAAAAAAATAATAAATGTCACAGAGATTTCAATTGACTTGTCAATGCCAACCTGTTTTGGCTTCTAGAGGCTAAGTGGAGACAGAAGACCGACAGGTTTCTGATACACACTGTTCTCAGCATTTTGGGGATGCTTGACTTACTCATTCCTTTGCTAGAACATTTTAGATCTGAGGCTGTTTTCTTGAGGACAGTCTCATGCTGACATTTTTAGGGCAACTGGAATAGCATTTTGTTGCTGTTCTGGGAAATGTGGGGGAAAGGCCCCCTTACATCCTTGTAAAGATGTCCTTAAATCTGACCTCAGTGACAGACGGGGACTATTTCTAATGAGCCACCAAGTGGTTCTCATCTGATATAATTCTGCAAGGATTCCTGTGGAGTTACACAAGATGGGCTTTCCCTCGTATTTGGAATGAGAACATTTAAAGGGGTCAGCCAGTTTCATGCTGGGAAGTCATTCTGCACATATGCTAAGAAATGGATATATGTTTTTAAAAAATGTGAACTCTTTTCCATCATCGGAATGGAATGTAAAATGATCTATTTTTCCAAAAGGTGTAGAAATTGATGAGGCAAACAGAAGTCTGAGTAGTTCATTTATAGGTTAGAAGAGAACATGCTCTGTGTTTCAGACACTCATAATAAGATGAAGAAATGTCCCAAGATAATTGGGGAGATGCATGGATTTAATAGGGAATGCTATGCGTGTGCTCATGTCCTTTCTTCTTTCTTCCTCTCTGTCCATCTGCCTGTCTCTTTTTCTTCTTCTTCTTCCTCTTTTTTTTTCTTTTTTTTTCTGTACTTGGTGGTAGAAGTTTATCTATTGTAATTTTAAATCAAATGATTGTCTGGTCACCTACTTGACTCTTAGTTGGAAAACTGTGTCCCAAGAACGTTTGACATGATTTTGCCTCATTTAACATAGCCCCCGTACAGAAGGCATTGCATTCAGCAGGGCCTGGCCACCACATTTGTGGGAAAGCATTTTGGACTCTGGAGAGAACAAAGCATTTGCTTACATCCCAGTGGAGCTGGTCAGCACCTTTGCAGAGATTCGGCAGCAAGTGAACAAAATGGTTGTTTAAAGCACTTACTCCACAGTATCATTCTTGGTTTTACATATTGGGGGAGGAATGGCTTTTGGCTTGTTTCTTTGAGGCATCCCAAAGACTGTGAATCTTCAATTTTTTTTTTTAGCCAAAAAGTAGAATTAAAGTTACTCCAACTTATGTAAATATAAATATCTATTGCATTTATATTTACAGAGAAACCATGGGAAAACAATGATGGGTAACCCAAAAGGAGGGATGAGTGAGTGAGTAGAGATGGGGCCTTCTAAGAAAGGTCTGTGATTTCCCAAGAGAATTCTGATGTAGTTATCAGGAAGTGAGGAGGCTCTGTGCTTTAGCGTCCAAGATAGGGCGAGACCTGCTGATCTGCATGGCAGAGAATAAGGCCTTGACTATGACATCTAAGCTACTTTTCTGTGATGCTGTACTGTGGAAGGTCTCTTCAAGAACAAGTTTTGCCTCTCATGGCATCCCAGCCTTCTAGGAAGTTCATGTATCTGTCTGTTTGTGCATTCTTTCATTCCATGTTGCGTAGCCACCTTCAGATATGCAGAAACCCTGCCAGTTCTCTCTCCTCATCGTGTCCCCTGTTGCTTTGTGTAGAGTCTGGCATCTAGTAGAAGTTCATTAAATGTTGATAGAATTGATTATAAGGTCACAGAGGAATGCAGGGTGTATAGGCAGGGCAATGCTTGCTGCTATAACAAGCCCACAAATATTTATTGTCTCGAACCCAGTAGACATTTTTCTCTGAATTGACTGAGCCTCTCTTGGGAGTACAGATTCAGGCACTCTTTCTCCTTCCATTGTACGGCTCTGCCGTCTTCTATGTGTGGTTTCCAAGTCGGGCAAGCTGGGAAGACAGCAAGGAGGATCACATAGGTAACATTTTGTGGACCTGCCCTGGAAGTATCGATGTCATATACACAAATATTCCTTTTAAACAGGTGAAAGTATTAAAAAAAAGGAGGAGAATGGGGCCCCAAAGTTATTTGTGAATTTATGCTCTCTTATGGAACTAGATTATAATTCCCTAGAGGGCAGGGATAGTATTTTCTGTATATTCTTCTCTTTCATGGCATTTCTCACATTTCTTAGCAAATAACAAGAGTGGGAAGGTTTTTGGTTGACTGACCTTGAGCTTGAGTTTTCCCATCTGTGGAAGAATTCTGTTTGCCTAACAAGGGTAGAAATTTGGAGTCAAGGAATCTTACTGCTGCCGGTGATCTGATGAGATCATCTGATCCAGCTGGCCGTTTGTATTAATTAAGTTTCTTAGAGTTCTTAGGGAGATGCATGTGCTTAGATAAAAATGCAAAAAACACTGTAAAATGTCCAGCAAGATTTTCTCTGGTTACCCCAAGCAGTTTGTTCATTCAGAGGATAAGTTGAGAGTTTTTCACTGGAGAGAGTTTATTATTCTAATGTACTTATTGTACCATTTCTTAAATAGCTAATTACTGAGTGGACCTAAAATCTGGGGTGCCATCCAGTGCACCCGATATATGTCTAGGGGAGAGTTAATATTGACACTTAGACACCAGAGGAATATGACTCAGGTAAGATGCAATAATCATCCCGTGCAAGTAACATTAGCTCAAAACACTTTACCTAATTGTTTTTATCTGTGCAATATCCCAATGAGTTGGTTTTCCCATCTTACAGTTGAGGAAACTGAGGCCTTGTGAGGGATAAGCAGCTTGTCTGAGGTAATGTAGCTAACGAAGTGGAGGAGCTGGAGTTTGAACGAGGCAGCCGACTGAGCCAGGACTCAGCAAAAGAGAACACTTTCTCTTCCCTCTGATGCAAACATGCGACTTCTTAAGGTGCAGGAGGAGTGTTACCATCACTGTTCATGGAATGCTGGCCCTTCTCTGGGAATGATTGGAGGGAAAATCTTGATTTGATTGGCCAAGTTGCTGTGGTGGTAGTAAAATAAACATCATTCCACTGACAATTATTATAATAGACATTTCCCTGACAGTTAATAAAGTGGTATAGAATACTACTTGATAATATAATCCCTGTTGCCAGTTTGGCTGCTAAACCCAAGAAACCCCTGGGCAATGGTAGACAAATGCATTCTTGCTTTGTTACTTATTTAAGTCATGTCACACATGACTAGACAGCATTTCCATCATTTGAAAGCATTTGGTTATTGCCTTCTCTTTGATGCTGCGAATCTATATGGATGTGGACTTGAAGATGTGTTGTGATTGTTGTCTGTGTTTTGCATGGCCATGTCTGGTTGTCTTTTGTTTGTTTGTTTGTTTTAGTAGATCACCTTCAGTGTAGGTTAATATCTATAGCAAAAGTAAGACATGATATTTTCATCCTCCTTTCTGACTACTTAAAGCTCTATATTAAAGATTGGGTTACTTTCTCAGGACCGACCAGTGTGGCTGACTTCATTTCTCAGTTGGAAAGTCTTGGTTTTCCTCATACCCATAATGCAGCTATTTAAAATTCACAGGGTGAAACAGCACATGCAGGCAGCTCTGACAAGCAAGACATGCTTGGTACTGGGTAGGTGCTTCATATATGGTATGTTTGTTGAGTGGCTGAGTGAGTGAATGAAACTTATTCTGGCTAACTTATTTCATTTTCTGAAAAAAAATAACCAAAATAGTATATTTTAGGAGTGA
This sequence comes from Eulemur rufifrons, assembly GCF_041146395.1. NCBI lineage: Eukaryota > Metazoa > Chordata > Mammalia > Primates > Lemuridae > Eulemur > Eulemur rufifrons. Next base: position 175,754,393 of record NC_090989.1, on the reverse strand, counting down.
AATTAGGATACAAAATATGAGCTCCTTTTTCTTTTATATAATTTCAAAGTTTTATAAAAGCTGCAAGAATGACACAAGGAATTCCCTGTACCTTTTAGCCAGATTTACTGATTGATTACACTTAGTTCCATATGTTTATCATTCTCTCTCTCTCTCTCTCTCTCTCTCGCTTTGTCAGACATACTCTCAGACACACACACACACACACACACACACACACACGTTTGCATATAATTTTCCTAAATCATTTGAAAGTTTAAAACCTTAAACACCTTCACCATAAAATACTTCTGTGTGTATTTATTTCCTAACAAGGCCATTCTGTTACATAACTATGGTATAGTGATCAAGTCAGAGGTTTAACACTGATATGAGACTGTTGTATGATTTTGTCAGTGTCTGCATAAAGTCTTTTATAGGTGTTACTTTGCCCAGCCCAGGATCCAATACACACGATCATGCATTATATGTAGTTGTCATGTCTTTTGTATAAGTTTGTATGTAATCAACATTTGATTAAACAAAAACCTATTATAGAAACTCAAATGCACTACACTGGTCATTATCCTAATCTATTCTTTTGGCAGCAGACAAAATAGTCTGTAAGTATCAGAGACAGGGTATTCTGACCCCTTGTTCCTCCTTAAAAAGATGAGGCGTTTGCTTTTGTTTTGTTTTGTTTTTGCAACTTGCCTTAGTAATCTACCCTTGAGTCTTCACTACTCTAGCAGAAGCAATATTTTTGCTTGTGTGGAACCGGTAAAGGTGCGCTTAGATATAATTTATGTTAAGTGCTGCTTTCTCCACAGTGTTACATTCTTGTGTTACTTTTTTTCTCTTCTGTAGCCACAGAGCACAAAAGTCTCCCTTTCTCCTCCTCCTCTCTCCCTAGACCTCTTTAATTTCACAATGGGACTCTGCAGTAATGTTAGATTGGCTCTGGCAAAGGCATTTTGATGACCCCTGTCTCCGATCATTATAGTCACTAATAAAAGCTTGAAAATGACTGTTACCCTGCAAGCGTGATTCCAGTGACTTGTGGCGAGCTCAGCTGTATAAATATGCAGGGTTTTTTTGCTGTGTAAATTTTGATCAAAGGGAAATGCGTATACCATTTAGTCAAACGTTTCTTTTAAATTTAATCACGTCGGAGTATAAAACAACAAGCAGCAGTAAAACAGCATTGGAAATGTGAGCGTATGATGGAGAAAGAAGAAAGGTTGCTGCTCTGCATAGAAGCTTTCCACACCACATTCCACGAAGCATTTTGGTTAGATGCAGGAGGTATGAGATAGATGGCATGAATGCTAAAGCCACGGTTGTATATTCAACCGAAAGGTAGGGTCACAGGACTGTATGGTTGTGAGAGGGCCTAGATATGCCTATATATGCTGGTTTGTACCAAGGAGAATGGTAGTTTGTCTTAAACTCCACAAACTAAACTTTTTGAGTTAAAATAAAACATGAAAACAGATAGCATGATTATCTTTATGCAGTTGAATTTAAATTTTGACTTCCAGAAATATAATAATGTTTATATTTTTCTTTTGAAATTGACTGCTGTGAGTCCAATTAATTTTGAATTAGTAACAGTTTTACACTTTTTTTTGTTTTTGTTTTTTTAGAGACAGGGTCTTGCTCTGTCACCCAGGCTGGGGTGCAGTGGCACGATCATAGCTTACTGCAGCCTTGAACTCCTGGGCTCAAGTGATCCTCCCGTCTCAGCCTTCTGAGTAGCTGGGACTACAGGTACACACCACCACGCCCAGCTAATTTTCAAATTTTTTGTGGAGATGGGGTTTTGATTGTTTCCCTGGCTGGTCTTGAACTCCTGGCCTCAAGTGATCTTTCTGCCTCGACTTCCCGAAGTACTGGAAGTATAGGCATGAGCCACCAGGCCTGGCCAGTTTTGCAGTTTTTAAACTATGTTTTTCTTGTCTTAGGGCTGCATATCTTGTTAGCAAGTAGGAACAAAGGAAGAAGGGTGATGTTTCAGTCCCTTACTGGGAGTGGTGCGAGTGAGATGGATTCTGAGGCTGTGCCTGGGCCCAGCGGGCAAGAGAGTTGAGTTGCTCACCTGGGTCTGCTCCTTGTGCAGGTCTCAGAACTGCGGTGTATGTGCTGGGTATTCACTGAGGATACACATGCCTGTTTTTTCTCCTTGCGTCTGGGGGTGGGGGGGGGCAGTGAAGACAACATGCCGTTGCCTATGGGGGAGAGAGCCTTCTCAGAACATCCACTCCTGGATTCATTTATCCATTCAGTCATTCATTCAACAGAAATTTACTAAGTGCCTATTTCGTACCTGGTCCTGTTCAGGCGTGTGGGATAAATCAATGAACAAAACAGAGATCCTGGCCCTGTGGGTGCTCATATTCTGGGGAGAGAGAAAAGAAGGAGGGAGACTGACATCATAAGTGAGTTATGTAGCACCTTAGAAGGCTTGTGCGAGGGAAGGGACGGCAGGGGAGGGGGTTGGCAGTGCTGTGGAGTGGGGGTGGTCTGCGTTTTAGGCCTTGTGGCCAGGTAGGTGTCTTTAAAGGTGCTGCTTGAGCAAGGACTCAAAGGAGGGGAGGGAGTGAATCTTGTAGGACATTCCAGAAAAGGAAACAGTTAATCAAAGGCCCTTTGGTAGGGGACACATCCTGCAAGATTGAGGGACATCAGGAGGCTACCGTGGCCATGGGAGGTGAACTGGGGCCTGTGTGGGGGCAGACGGGCCCTGAGAGCTAACTGGGGCTGTGCTGTTAGGGGACCTCCCTGTGTCAAAGTCAAAATAAAACACAGAGATGGATCTCCAAATTAAACTTTTTACCTGGGAATCTCAGAATTGCAGTTTGGGGCATGTACACAGACTGGGATGGTCTTCGGTGTGTCCCAAGAACAAAGGAAAGGTTAAAAGATTGTTAGAGAAATGTTACATATTGTTTTGAGAGAAAACCTGTTGGTGCTAGAGAAGCTTTTGGGAGCTGGCGAGCTCTGAATAGCAAGTGATGGTGGTAGGTAGAACTAGCCTTAGAGCTGTGGTGGGTCATTTCAGCAGCTCTTAGGGGAAACTGGTCTTACGGTTACAGCAGGCGTTTTCAGCAGCTGGGCTTGCAGAGAATTAAATTCTTGGAGCAGTAATATGTGCCCCGAGTGCTTTCCCCCCAACCTCCTGACTCTGAGTTAGTTGGGTTTGACAAGAATGACCCATTTCGTGTCATCAGCTTTCACACCTTGTACTTCAGTGTCCTGGTGCCATTGGAGGTGTTGATCTGATTTAAATGTAGGGAGGATCCCTCTTGCTGTTAGGTTGAGAATAGACTACAAGTGGGGTACGAGAAGGGGCAGGGAGACCTGTTAGGAAGCTTGTGTAGTAATCCAGGGCAGAGATGATGATGGCCGTGGCCAGAGAGTTGGTAATGAAGGTGGGGAGTAGTGGTTACATTTTAGATCTGTTTTGAATGCAGATTCCATGAGACTTCCTAATGGAATCGATGCAGGGTTTGAGAGGCAGATATGAGTCAATATTGACTCAAAGATTATCAGCCTGAGTGTGACTAGAAGGATGTAGATGCATGGACTGCGATGGAGAAGGATGTGGGCAGGGCCTGCTTTAGGGGAAGAGCAAGGTCTGGGCGTGTGAGTCTGAGATGTCTAGTCCCAGAGGACAGGCCACGGGGGCAGTTAGATACCCACGTCTGGGGTTGAGGGAAGAGGTCTGGGCTGGGCTGGGGGCCCAGGGGAGTTGGGAATGCCTGGTAACTGTTGCCAGAGCAGATGTTTTTCACATTACCCTAAAACTGACCCACTGGCTATTCAGAGACACTCGTGTGTGTGCTAATTCTGAGCGTTCACTGTTAGGGAGATGCTCAGTTTAACTCTTGAAGGTGATGCTTCCTTGGTGTTAGGCATTCACTCTTGAGCTGTGTAGGGCTTGCATGCTGGTTCTGTGCACTCAGAGGAAGCTCAGAGTCACAGAAAGCCTGAAATAAATGCAAATGTGGAGACTGCCTTTCCTCGCCCCTCACTGTGGAAAAGGGGACTGGGTACCAAAGTGTGGGGCAGAGTGGAAACTGGAATCCGAGCTGGCTGACTCCGTGTCTGCTCTCTTTCTGCTCTACTGGGCACCAACCAGCTACTGTTTGAAGAGGCATTCGAAAGTGGATAATCCAACACTTTTGCTTCTCTCATCCCTTTATCCATCTTTTATCACCCAGGAAAAGTTGGATTGCATTCTAGAAAGAAGAGAACTACTGTTGCTTTTCTGTCTTAAGTATGTGCTACTTGAATGTGTCTTCAACAGGAGCAAATTAGAGTCATTAGGAACAGTGATGTGTGATGCTTTTGGTAACAAGGCAATAAGGTAATAGGTAGGGGAAATGGCTTGGCACAGTGGCTCATGCCTGTAATCCCAGCTCTTTGAGAAGCTGAGGCGAGAGGATCACTTGAGGCCTGGGGTTTGAGACCAGCCTGGGCAACATAGCAAGACCCTCTCTCTACAAAACATTAAAAAAAAAAAAAAAAGCCAGGTGTGGTGGCTCATACCTGTAATCCCAGCTACTTGGGAGGCTTAGGTGGGAGGGAGGATCACTTCAGCCCAGTGGTTCGAGGTTACAGTGAGCTTTGATCACACCACTCCATTCTAGATGGTTGAGACCCACCCTGTCTGTTAAAAAAAAAAATTAGGTGGGGGAAGGTTAGGGATTAATTTTTAGATGGGGATTTCTTCTCTGTGTCTCGGGAGAGGCAGGATGTAGCTCCTTTGGTTTTTTGCCTGGCTCGTAGGGTGTGTCTCTTCTTGGATCTTCTCCTGAGGAGTGGCTTAGGCTTGCTACTTGTCCCTAGCTGGGATAGGAGGTCACTCAGGGACCAGGTATATGACCCTACCCTTAGCCAGGCCCTGTACCCTGCGTCTCAGGCACCACTGGGAGGCAATATAGCACAATTTGAACCAGGTTCAACTCCTGGTTCCCCCCCACAATTGCTCTGCGACCTTGAGCAGGTGACTTAACATCTCTGAGGCGCGGTTTCCTCATTTGTAAAAGATATTTTCCTACATCAGAGCGATGTTGTGGGGAGCGACAGGAAAAAATGTATGTCTAGGGCTGAGCCCTGTGCTTGGCACGTGGTAAATGCTGACCGAATGGCAGCTATTATTGTCACTGTCATCGCTGGCACTTCCCCTCAGTTCCTACCTGAGGCTTAGGCCAGTTTTGTTCAGATGCATTTAGTTTCTAAAAAAGATGTGCTAATTGGATTATTACATTTTCATGTGTTTACATCTATATATACATGCATAGCTTGAAATCTACACATGAATATATTTATCCATTCAAGTTTCTCTTTTAAAAATCTGTAAGTTATATTTTTGAGTCATTGAACCATGATGAGATTGTTTTTCAAAAAAAGATTGCTATAAGTGATCATTATGTAGGCCATCAAAATGGAGAATACTGTAGAAATGGAAGTTGAAAGAAAAACAAAAGAGGGACCTAACGTCAGTACAGGGCCCCCAGTTGAGTGCATGTTTTTTTAGAACCTGGGTGTTCAAAACTATTGGCGCTTGCCCGAATTGTTTAGGGCTGGATGGCACAGACAAAGCTGTTTTGGGGTTGGGATAAATACTTTTTTGGTTAATGCTACAACGTGTAGACTTGTAATCAGGAGTGGTTTATCAGCAGCTTTTCAAAATCTGACATTCCGCATGGAATGCCCCAATGGAGGAAATTTAGCACTCTGTGAATGCTTTTACAGTTGAATTCCACACACATGAATTATGACAAGTGAGGCTGACTACACTGTGGTTTGTTGTGTCTGGTCTGGTTCCTACTTTTAAAGTTGCAGTTGCATTTGGTCATTTGAAGCTTATTTTCACAGTCTGGCCAAGCCAGCAGGGTCCCGGGGCTCTGCAGGGGACGTAAACCGCCAGCCTTTAAGCCAGAGTGCTCAGTAGATAAGCATTTCAAGACTTCATTGCATCATACAAAAGGACTTATGGGCTTATTTAACATACACTATTTGACTTAATTTAGATATTTAATGGAAAGAAAAGCCTTTTATTATCACCGAAGGAAAGAACTGCCAAACATTGTGAGGCTCAGTTGAAATATTATAACGGATGTACGGAGTGCAAATATATTTCACTGCCTTACATAATGGGGTGTTTAATAATAGTTGTTTCTTTAAATTTAGCACATGTATCTCAGACATTTGCACTTTGTAAATTATATGCTGTGGTTCAAGAAACTCAGGTTTTTTTTTTTTTTTAAGAAAATTTGTTTTAATGAGGTATGTACTGATTTTTAAAAATGACCTTCCACTTTGATTTATGTTTATGAGCCCAGATTGGGGAGGCTATGCCAGGAATGAACACTTTCTATCCTGACTTTTTACAAACATAAATGTGAGCAGTGGCTGGGTCTGCTGACCTGATTGGCCAGAGCTTTCTTGAACATTTCACTTGGTAGGTGTCAGTCCCCTCTGCGGATCTGGGGGCTGGGAGGAGTGGGGTGTCACCTACAACGCTAGTGGGGAGGTACACCTGGGTGTCTAGAAGGAAGCCCTTCTGTGTTGCTGCACCTGTGTGCGTTCATCTTCCTTAGGACCTGGACCGGCTCAGGTTGCCAAAACCCGGGATCAGCTGATTCTTAATTAGGAGTCTCCTCCTGTTCTTCCCGGAGGTGAGGAGCTATTATGAGTTGAACTGTGCACACCCCCGCATCCCATTCCTATGGTGAGGTCCTAACCCCCAGTACCTGGGAATATGGCTATATTTGGAGATAGGGACTTTACAGAGATAATTAAATTACAATGAGGCAGGTCACTAGGGCAAGCCCTAATCCCATTCACCTGGTGACCTTCTAAGAAGAGACACAAACCTGCACAGAGGGAAGACCTTGTGACAACACAGGGGGAAGAGGGCCGAGAAGTGGCCTTAGAGGAAACCAACCCCGCCACCCTGATCTTGGACTGCTGGCCTCTAGAACTGTGAGAAAATGAATATCCGTTGTGGAAGCCGCTCAGCCTGTGGCACTTGGTTATGGCAGCCCTAGCAAACTAATACAGGAGGACATCAGAATCCACACAAGGGCATATGTCATTTGAAAACATCTACTCTGTTTTATAGTGCAATGTTTAAATATGGAGAATGATGGCAAGAAAGCCATTCCAGGGAAGGAAACCTATGAAGATTGACAAAAACCATATAGCAGATGCTGAAGTCATCACCGTGGGTAATGCTTGTTGAGAAGTCACGGTGGGTGTTGAGAAGTCACGGTGGGCTGGGTGCAGTGTCAAGGGTCATGAGTGCATTATGTCTTTCAGTCCTGTGAGGTGGGAGCATTGTTATCTCCATCTTATAAGTGAGGAAACTGAGGCACGGAGGCTAAGTGACATCCATGTGATTGCAGAGTCAGCCAGAGTGGGAGCCGGCGTTCAAAGCCAGGTACCACTCTCCAAACCTGCCCAGCTTGTTGCTTTGCCAGCCCTTGGGAGATCGGGGGCGAAGGAGGAATGGTTGCAGGGTCTATTATGATAACTCGTTAAAAGATATTGGGACACATTGTCTTAGACCACGTTTTGGTCCTATCTCCAGAGAAAAGCTGTAGCGTGTATTGAGTATGGTGGAAATGGCACCAGTAATAATAATCACTGATATTACGGAGCACTCAATGTATATGAGCCCCGACCAAAGCCCTGTGCATACCTGCCTATTTTAAACTCACAGCGGCCCTAAGCAGCTTCCCCAGAATGCCCGAGTGGTCCAGGCCCAGGTGATCTGACCCAAGCACCTGGCTTTCCCCCACAAGCCCAGGACCTGGCCAGCATCTGCATCTGTCACAGCCAGGGGAATGAGGGTGGCTGACATTTGGGCTTTTAAAACAGAAAAAACTGCCCTTCTCGCCCATTACTACAAAAGTGATTTATGATAAACGTCAAGAATTTAAAAACTAAATCAAAGCTTGAATAAGTAAAAATTATCTATAGGGGCTGGGCATGGTGGCTCACACCTGTAGTCCCAGCACTTTGAGGGGCTGAGGCTGGACAATCACTTGAGGCCAAAAGTTTGAGACCAACCTGGGCAACATGGTGAGACCTCATCTCTACAAAAAATAAATAGCTGAGTATGGTGGTGGACGCCTGTTGGTTCAGCTGCCTGGGAGGCTGAGGCAGGAAGATTGCTTTGCTTGAGCCCAGGAGTTAAAGGGTGCTGTGAGCTGTGAGCATGCTACTGCACTCTAGCCTGAGTGACAGATAGAGACCCTGTCTCTAAAAATATAATATAATAAAATAAATAAATAAATAAATTCATCTGTAGTCTCACCCCATAGAAAGAATTACTTCTAGTATTTTTCTGTCTGCTTTTCTAGTCTGGTTTTTCTTATGGAAATACACTTAATGTAACTATAAATATCCTAATACCTTTATAAGTGGTAGCATTAGTTAGAAAAGAGCAAGGGGAGGCCAGGCGAGGTGGCTCACGCCTGTAATCCTAGCACTCTGGGAGGCCGAGGCAGGAGGATCACTTGAGGTCAGGAGTTTAAGACCAGCCTGAGCAAGAGTGAGACCCCATCTGTACTAAAAACAGAAAAAATTAGCCAGGCATTGTTGTGTGTGCCTGTAGTCCCAGCTACTCAGGAGGCTGGGGCAGGAGGATCACTTGAGCCCAGGAGTTTGAGGTTGCTGTGAGCTAGGCTGATGCCATGGCACCCTAGCCCGAGCAACAGAGTGAGACTCTGTCTCAGAAAAAAAAAAAAAAAAAAAAAAAAAGAAAGAAAAGAAAAAAGAAAAGAGCAAGGGATTTGTATTAAGACTTGAGTTTAAATCTTAGTTTCCTACGTATTAGTGGTGTGACTTTGGACAAGTTAACTACTTTTTATGTCTCCATTTTCTGTCTTTAAAATGGGGATAATAAAACTTCATTGGGTTTTGCTGTAGCCTAGTATATATAATGTACTCATTTGTAATAGCTGGCACACAGTAAATAATCAAAACTTTCAAAAGAATGAATTTTTGTAACACATTTTTATTACTTAGCAACATATCATTCAACTGACATTTGTTGAACAGGTGTGATTTGGGGATCATGTTTCCTGCTATGCCCTTGTTGATTTTTACAATACTTTTTAATGGCTGCATAGTATTTCATTATCCGTATGAATCGTAATGTATTTAGCTTTTAGCTGACATTTATTTTTCTCAGTTTCTATGTTCTATAGATAATGGTGTGATGTATTTCTTTGAAACCTTGCAGCTGAATTTTCCCCAGAGATTACCATTTTGTTGGGATCCGTTACAAAGAGTAAGGGTTGAACAGGAATGCATGGCTTTAAGTCTGTTGAAGCAGTGCCAAATCACCCCACAAAGGCGGTGTCACTCTACCCCGTCCCTGGTCGTGTCTGAGAGTACCCATTTCTATTTGTGAAACCTTGATGTAATATTAGATGGATGAGACAAAAGAGAACTGGGATAATTATGCTCCATGGGTCGCTGACCCAAATCTGGTATCACGAAGGCCGAGCAGCAACTCTCAGATTTGAGAGAGGAGAGAGGGCAGTTGGGAACACTGATGTGCGATTAATTGTGTGGTCCAAGCAAAGATGAGAACAGCAGCTCTCGCATCTGGAGTCCTTACTGTCGGCAAGGCATTGTGCACAGTGCTGTCTAATTGGGTAATCGACTCTTTCAGCAACGTTTTGAGGTAGGGACTCTCATAGCCCCATTTTACAGATGCAGAAATGGGGATTAGATACAGATTAGAAAAGTTATGTAAGTTGGGCAGAATCACAAGGCTACTCTATGGCAGAGCTGGGAGCTGAACCCAGGTACCCTGAGTCTCGGGTCCTGCTCTTGTCCCAGGATTCATGGAGACTGAGCCGGAGGCGGACATGGTAGCTGGTGGTATTGGGGAAAGGGAAGCTTGGACCCCTGACAAAGTTACCAGCTAGTTGGAAAAGAAGACCCAAGGCTTTGGTGGACACAGGAGGGTGAGCAGGAGAGCCAGTGTAGGAAGTGTGTAAGGATTAGGAGGGTATTACTGGGCCATGAGGCAGATCTAACAGCACCACTTACACTGCTTTAAGGTTTACATGAGCTATCCCACTGAATCTTCAAACCACTCCCTGATGTAAAAGGAGCTGTCATTACCTCCATTTTATAGCTGATGAAATGGAGGCCCAGAGAGCTTCAATGTAGTGGCCCAGGAGTGGCCCAGCCAAGATCAGACCCCAGGCAGCCGAATCCCAATCCTCTCTGCCGAGGCAGACTGGGAACTAGAAATCAGTGGAGAGTTTGCAACCTGGGGTATATTTGTTGAAAGTGATTGCTCCCTCCTTTGAACTTTGCAGCAATTATTGTCTGTAGAATTCATCTGGCAATTAATCATGTACTCCCCGTGTCACGGCTCTTATTGTTGTCTTGAAATGTTATTTAAATCTTGCATTGTTATTTAACTTCTCGTGCTGAGAAGCAGACTGTGCCTGGGTATCCGCCACCTCAGCCCTCTGCATGGGTACTGCAGTGCATCCAGAAATGTTTGATTTAATTTCATTTGAGAGGCTTCCGGGTGGAAGCGATAATCTCATCCTTTAAACCTTATACAGGTGACATTCATGGAGGGGAGGAAGTAGGAGAGGAGGGAGGGACGGTGCCCATGTGAGTGAATCAGAAGGAAATGGGAGAACTGAGAGGAGACCCAGAGAGGAGTGGGAAGTGTCCCTCCTGTGCAGAATGCCTCAAGGTTTGAGTGCTTTCCTCACCTGCTGTCATGGACCCCTCTCTGTCTCTTTTCTCAGGGGAAGGTCCCATGTCACTTCCAGGCTGCACGCCTGGGGGTGACTGGGCTGCTTGCTTTCCTACTTCCCAGATATGCCTCACTTCAAGCAAGAAGCCAAGAGATTTAGACTATGGGACGCAACGTGGAGCTTGAAATAGAATCGTAACCCTTGTATTCCCAGTTTGACTTTACCTTGGGAGCCTTTCCATGTGTTCTTACTTTTTTTTTTTTTTTATTTACATACCATTCCTAGAGCTTTATGTATTTTTTTTTATCATTAATAACAATTTAATTTTACAGAATCAAAGAGTCTAACAGTATATCTTGTTAGATACAGTATGTCCTCATAATGTATACATTATTTCTTGTACAATGATATGAAATAATATGGGAAATATTCATGATAAATTATTAAGTGAACAGTGCAAGTTAAAAACAACAGTTTCATATTTTACACGTGTTCTTACTTTATCCATTTGAGCTGTTGGAAAAATAGTGCTCAGGAGTCTTTGGTAGTGGTTAAGGGAGGACACTTGGGTTTCAGATAGATGTGGCTCTGTCACTTACTAATTGTGGTCCTGGGTAAAGGACTTCACTGCTCCAGCCTCAGTTTCCTCATTTGTGAGATAATAATATTTGCTTGTGCCATTGTTGTAAGGCTTCGTAGTAAGAGGAGGGATGAAAATGCTACCTACGGAGCACCCTGCAAGCAGTGCACGAAGGGCTTCGTACGTGTCAGTTGGTCCGACAACTGGGTGTGCTCAGGTGTGTATCCAAAAGTCCTGCTACTCTGTTGAACACCAGGGAGAAAGACCAGTGTGTTCCTTTTCTGTCTCATATTTGAAACAGACATTTCACCACTCTGACTCTCTGACACTCTTCCTTGATGATATTGTCCTAATCATCAGCTCTTCCCTTGACCCCTGGAGACATTTCCAAACCATGTCATCCCACGCCCTGGAACTTCCACTCTTCCTTTCTCAGGAGGAAATGTGGCCATCAGACGTTGGCCAGCTCTGAGCCCGGTTGTTTTCTTCTTATCTACTTACTGTTGTGCTTAAGTTTTGGGGTTTTTTTTGTTGTTGTTTATTTTTTGACTTTGTAAGAATTGTCTGGAAGTTATTCTTTAGTCGTTTCATTAGTCATTTACTCTTTTGGTTTTAAAGATTGAAGAAAAATTACTCTGAGGCAGTGGGTCAGATGCCCATGGCTGGCTGGGGAGCCCTTTCCCAGCTGAGTCACCTGTCTGCTCAGACAGCTAAGGGCTGGAGCGTGCTTGATGACTAGGCACTGGCCGACATCACATTACTTTGAAATTTCATTTCTGCTCCTTTTAAGTTGTGGGAGCTTGGATTCCTTTGTGGGTTTTTCGAGAGCACTCCACATATTGCATTGATTGGATTGTGTAGCCTGGAATTCTTGGTTATCCCCTGAAGTGTGTTTTTCGATTTGAGGCCTAAAATTGTGACATAGCGTTGTTCAGAAAGATGGGATTCAGAGCTGTCATTCTATAGGAAGGGAAACCCAGGCTCTGAGAAGCTCACCGACTTGCAAAAGGTCTCAGATGGTGTTGGCAAAGCTAGGATAAGTTTGGTCTTTTTACTAATTTGTCATGTGTTCCCACCCCTCTGGGCCTGGTTGCCCTTCTGCTAAAACGACCTGGAAACCATTTTGGTTCTTTTCCTTGATGGGAGAGACGATCTGAATGTCAGGAATGGTGACTGCCTCCACATGCCCTTGGCTCTGTTTCCTAACCCTCCGTCCTTGTATCCCTGCAGCACGCGTCCTTACGAAACAAGTCATTTAGTATGTTTGTACTTGCGATGTCTGTGTGTTCTGCACGTTACCCATCCTGAGTGATGGATAAGGCACCGTATGGGGTTACCACATCTTCGAACATCATCCTCTCCCTGCAGCGTCATACCTGTTGAAATAACAGTGCTCAGTCACTGAGAATGTTTATCATGTTGTGGTACCACTACCCTAATTTTTTTAACTTGGGGGTAGAGGGTATTATTTGTTTTAGCAAATAATTTGGCCTCTATTTTTGTTCCTGGTAATTTGTAATTAACCTCAAAGGCCTATGGTAAGACAGCTTTTGTTCCTAGGGGGATATTGGGACAGAGGGAAATAGGGGTGGGGAAGCTGCAGCCTTGGAGCCACACGTGGCCTTCTGGATCCTTCAGTGCGACCTTTCAACTGAATCCAAATTTTACAGAACAAATCCTTTTTTTTTTTTTTGTTTTTAATTTCAGAATATTATGGGGCTACAGTCATTTTGGTTACTTGATTTGATTTTGTGCAGTTTGATTCAAAGTTGTAAGTCTGTCCATCTCCCAGATAGTGTGCATTGTACCCGTTAGGCATGAATTTACCTGTCTCCTACTGCCCCCTCCCACCTACTTGGTTTCCATTGAGTTTTACTGCCATATGTGCGCATGGGTGTTGATCAATTAGTTCCAATTTAATAGTGACTACATGTGGTGTTTGGTTTTCCGTTATTGCGAAACTTCACTTGAAAGGATGGTCTCCACTTCCATCCAGGTTGTTACAAAAGGTATTAGTTCACCTTCTTTAAGGCTGAGTAGTACTCCATAGTATACATATGCCACATTATTATCCATTCATGTATTGGTGTGCACTTGGGTTGATTCTACATCTTCACATTGTCTATGCTGTCTGAAGCGATCTACAGATTCTATGCAATCCCTGTTAAAATACCAATGTCAGTTTTCACAGATCTAGGAAAACTAGTTCAATGTTTCATATAAAACCAGAAAAGACCCCGAATAACCAAAGCAACCTTAAGCAGTAAGAGCAAATTGGGAGGAATCATTTTACCAGACTTCAAATTATACTACAAGGCCATAGTAACCAAAACAGGATGGTACTGGCACAAATACAGAGACATAGACTTATGGATCAGAACAGAGAACCCAGATATAAAACCATCCTCCTGTAGCCATCTAATTTTTGACAAAGCAAAGCAGACAAAAACATACACTGGGGAAAAGAATCCTTATTAAATAAATGGTGCTGGGAAAATTGGATAGCCACATGTAGAAGACTGAAACAGTTATCTGCACCTCTCACCATTCACAAAAATCAATTCACGATGAGTAACAAATCCTTTTAATAAAAGCATTTGTTCTGTGAAGTTTTTTATTTGGTCAAGGGGCCACACTTACTGCGATGGGACTTCACACTCAGCTCCACAGAGTAACTTTTCTGATGACTCTATGTAAACAGCACATCGAGGACTGTTGGTTTTCTTAAGAGATACTTTCCTTTTTGTTCCTTCTCATAATTCTTTGTTATTTTCTTCCTTTTCCAATAATGAAGGGCTTTTTGTTTTTCCCTTCAAAGTCACTACCTTTTTTCTAATTGTAAAGCAGGCAAAAATCATCACAGAAAGCAGATCTTGAAAGAATTGCAATTAATATTGTGACCTAGTTGGTTTCTTCATTCTTTGAAACGTTGCTTTAGTTTTCCTCCCTTATCAGCTGTTATGTGTGCTGGTTATGTAATCTTAACTTTTCACAGAAAGTACGGATCTTGTCAATTAACAACACTACGTCTGGCGTCCTGTGTCTGGCTTCTTGTAGAATGTTCCCACTGGGGAAACTGAGGCTTGGGTTCGATATCCCCCCACCTTCTGCAGGACCCACGATTATAATTTTTTTCTTTTTAGTAACATCGTCACTATGACTTTGCATGGTTACCTGCTACCTGGTTCAAACCTTTGAACAGATACACAGGGATCACCTCTCCAGTGTGAAGATGAACTAATATAATTTGTTTACCACCTTGAGTTGTTTACCACGGGGCTGTGAAGAATATGTTTTGAATTTAAAAGTGTGAAAAACAAGTGTGCTAGCTATCAAAAAAAGCTCTCCCCTCAAAAGTAAACATGTTTATAGAGCAAGACTCAAAACAAAATACTTGATAAGCCCAGCCAATCACAAGAAAGTAAACATGTTTACCACAAATGCCTTATAAAGAGCTCAGATGGCAGTCAGCTATCTGTTCCCTTGACCGTCCTTCCAGGGAGAGGCTGAGGCTCCCCTGGTCCTCAGGGACAGGGACACCACTTGCCCTGCTGGCAGGCGCCTGTGTAAGTCCTGCTTGGTTAGCTAGACCCAGATTGCCGGTGGGAATGGAAGTTTTGTATATTTTGTCATTGAATTGAACCATGAGTGGAATGCATTTGTGAAAGTGATTCTGGAATTCCCATGATTCTTAAATAGAACCTGTTGTAGATAGGGTGCCAAGTAGGCTTAGGAGGACTCTTCCTGGCTTCCCGAGAGAGCCCCAGATTAGTGTCACACTTAATGACCTCCTGTGTCCCAGGCTCTGTACTGTCAGTGTCTAGGATATCAACATGCATCACTCCCAGCCCCTGCCTCACCAACTTCACTCTAGTGAAGGAACCAAATAGCTTGAATGGGAAGTCGGTAGAAAAGACAAGGACATCCTGAGTGATACAGGGGTTTTCAGGGTCTATCACAAAGTGAGTCTTAGATAATATAAAAGAGATGGAGTTCAGAAAGGGAAGGGTGGATTGTATGCACAGGAAGGAGATCTTGGTTCAAGATGGTAGTGGCATGTCTTGGTACAGTCCAGGAGCAAGTTCAAGAGAAATGTCCCAGCAAGAGGTAGCTCCATGGGAGGTTGTTAGTCAGGAGAGAATTTCAGAATTCAAGGTCTTAGAGGTGGAGCAGTTCTAAGGGATGGTGAGATCCATGTTTTGGTGGTGCCCTCAGGTATAGAGGAAGTAGAAGCAATTAACTAACATTTATGAAGTCCGTACTGTATATGGGCAAATGTTAACCCAATTTTCACATATGGAGTAATTGGTCAAGAGTAGCTAGTATGGGGCAGAGCTAGGATTGAATCCAGGAAGTCCGTTCTGCAGCCTGTGTTCTTAGCTTTGGCACTGTACTGCTTCTCCAGTAGACTAGAACCTTTCAGGATTACGGGAGTTAAGATAAAACAGGCATGTATTCACTCATTCAACAAATACTTCTGGGCCAGGCCTGGTGGCTCATACCTGTAATCCCAGCTACTTGGGAGGCTGAGGCAGGAGATTGTTTGAGCCCAGGAGTCAAGGCTGCAGTGAGCTATGATCGTGCCAGTGCACTCCAGCCTGAGTGACAGAGTGAGACCCCATCTCCAAAAACAACAGGAAATAATTTTTTTGAGTGCTGTATCTGTAACAGGCCTGTTGTAAGCTTTGGATAGGCTGTTGGAAGGACCATCTTCATAGCTACTAAAGTTGATAGAAGTGCTCACACTGAAAGAATCTAGACAGAAATTGTGAACCACATACAAGTTGAGTATCTCTCATTCGAAGTGCTTGGGACCAGAGTATTTCACAGTTTTTTTTTTTTTTTTTTTTTTTTAAATATTCACATTATGTATACTTACCAGTTAAGCAGCCCAAATCCAAAAATCTAAAATCTGAAATGTTCCAATGAGCATTTCCTTTGAGTGATTCTGTTGGTGCTCAAAAATTTTCAGATTTTGGAGCATTTTGGAGTTTGGATTTTTGCATTAGCGATGCTCAACATGTCTAAAATACCTGAGAAAGGTGTAGAAGAGCATCCTTGACTTATTCTTATTTAGAAGTAAAAGTCACGTGGCTGGGCTGAGAGCAGTGGTTCCCTTGCATGTGCCCGTGGAAAGGGTTTGGAAGGATCCTGAGTCACAGTGGAGGAGGGTGATGGTATTTTCCTTGGGGGAGTGACAGGCAAGGTGGGCTGTTAGCACAGCAGCAATTAGGCTGTAACAGGAATTAGGCCAACTCTTTCCTCCTTATTTACCTGAAGTCAAGGGGTGTGGAGTGAGTGGCTTCTGGAAAAGGAGAGAGGGCATCTTTTTAAGGATAAAAGGCACACCTCTCCGTTCATCCACATGTTGGTGGTAGAGGGCCTTGGAGAGAGGTGAGCATGGGGCCCAGGGAAGGAGGAGTAGTTTGTTCAACACGGGAGAGGGATTCTGGGATGTTCGTAAGAGGCCACTGTGGTGGTCAATCTCATCCCTGAAGAGGGGAAGTGATGACACAGGGTGGGGTGGCAGTTAAGTCAATCAGCAATGATAGTTAAGTTTGGACATAGATGGAGCATAGAGCGGTGCAGACAGATGCTGCAGGAAGGACCCACCCACCTGCGAGTTTCAAGTGGAATGCTCAGAAGATTGTTAGTGAAAAGGAGAATGATAAACAAACAAACCAAGGAGGTTTCTGGTTGAGCCTCAGAGCTGGAAAGGTAATTACATAGAAACCATATTCCCCATGTGTTCTAATTAGTCTAGCAGGTTTACTTAAAAACTTGTTTTTGAGCGTAGATACCAATAAGTCCTCTAGTGAGTTGAAAGAAATCTTGCTGGTGAAATCTTAGCAATAGTGATCAGTTCTAGGGAACGTCACTGAAACCAAGTTAAGTGGACTTGCCCAAGCCATGGAGGTTGGCATAGTGACCCATTTGGTTAAATGTGGTGAATGTTTTTACTAGAACTCTAGAACTTAGCTGTAAAGGCAGATACTTATTTAGGGTACATTTGAGTAGTTGTTATTATTATTATTATTTTAAAGACAGAAGTATTATTTGTTCTTCTTTTCCTAGCCTTATGAATTGAGGCAGATTGGCATTTTATTTATGAACTGACAACACATACCTTTTTTTGAAGCTGATGTGCTTTTTGAACTGGGTTCAGCGTTGTCAGAAAGTTATTCACAGGAGTTGGTGATGGAGCCTGCTCCACCCACTTCTGTTCCCTTTCTATTTTGGTGCCATTTGCAACAAAGGAAACTAAGTTAGTAAATTAGAGAAGGATTGAAGCTCTCAGAAATGCACTTCTTCCTATCAGGTTGTATAACTGATTAGACAAAGTGGGCCCACTCTTCCTGTGGCACGTGGGACCAGAAGGAACGTCTGTGCAAACCCCATGAGATGGCCTTGGCCGTGGGACTCCCAGGTCTTCTGACCAATCTGATTTAGCTGTATTTAGAAAAAATCTGTAAAGATCTATGTATGTATATGTCTAGATATTCATATGTACATAATACATTTGTGTTTATATGTGCATATATACACACACATATATATACATATTTGTGTTATATGTGTATATAAAATTCCAGATTTTAGCATTCTTAAACCAAGGGAGATCTAGTGGACAGCACATTGTATTTGACTTTTGTATCAGGGTTTCTGCCTGAAATAGTTGGCTTTTACTTCCCCTAGGCCTGAAGGGAGGAGGGAGGGTAGGGGTAAGTGGACCTGGAGAGAGTAGTGTGAAGAGAGAGCTGTCTGGCAGGAGCTGTGACTAGTTTGACTGGATCAACCTGCAGTGCCCGGTGGGGTGGGAGCCAGAGGAATGAATACCCTGTCTTCTCTGGCCTCCTGCAATGAGGGCTCCCCCCCCCCCATTGGTTGAAAACAACTGCAAGACTGAAAGCAGCCTTTCAGGGCAGGGAGCAGGGTGGGAGATGGTGGGCGGAGCATCTGGAGAAGCAAGTGGAAAACCAGCCAGAACTGCTGTGCACATTTACTGCCATACTCACCCAGGTCACCCTGGGAGAGGTCAAGGTGGGGAACTTGCTCCCAGATCTTCAGGATGGCTAGAAAGCATTTAGCGTTGGAGCAGGTGTTCTCAAAGTGTGGTGCCTGGAACTAACCAGTAGCACCAGCATCACCTGGGAACTTGTTAGAAATTCTTAGGCCCCACCTTTGCCCTGCAGGATGAGATACTAGGGGAGGGGCCCAGCAGTCTGTGTTTTATAAACCCTCCAGGAGATTCTGGTGTTTGCCTGAAGATGTCTGTGAGGTGCTGGAGGCTTAGCAGATGATGTCAGGTTGCTAGGATGGCCACTATTAGGATGCTCGGAAATGCCCGTGATCAGCACGTTGTCTGTATCAATCCACTGCTTGAAATTCTGCAGACCCCCAGTTCTCCTTTTTCAGGACAGACATTTTTCAATAGAAATACAATAATAGATTCCATTTAGGCCATGGGGGCAAATATCCAGTGCAGTTTATTCCTTTAATTTCTAAGTTCTTTTCTCAGCTGTGCAGAGAAGTTCCAGGGCTGGCGGCAGACTTTTGGAGGTTGTTTTTGAAAAATAGATGCAAATGCTGTCTGTGCTGTTGTTGTTTTTCTGGTGCCTGGCAGTGTTTGGTAAACAACTTGATTGCTAGGTCCCGGCCTCAGGGAACCACAGCTGCTCTTTCCAGCTCCCTGCAGACTTTTGTACCGAGCAGGGATTGCTTCAGGGAAAATAAACAGGGGAGAACAAAACAAGAAAACATTACTGTTGTTTTGTTGCTGCCTCTACCTGTTTTCCCGGAGCTGTTTTGCAACCACAGGCCCTGGGATTTTAGTCCTTTGCTTTAAAAAACAAGGCAGGCCCCGGTGGCATTCCAGGCTTCTCTCTCCATGGCTAGACTGTGGCATTTGGAGTAGCCACAGGACTTGGAAAGGACTTAGTAGTCACTGCCAGAATGCGTGCATTTTAAAATATGTAAATTGAAAAGGGAGAAAGCTTCATTCTTTCTAATGACCCCCAAGATGGTAATCTGGCTTTTCAAATCTCTAGGAAAACAGATTGAATATGGCACAATTAATGTTTCAGCACTTCTAGGCTTTTCTCTAAAATATTTTAATGGGCTTTTAATTTATTGCAGCTCTTGATTAGCAGGGTTGAGGCAGGGTTACTGCTGACCTCCTGGGCCAAGGTGCTCCTGAGGCTGTAGTGAAGTGGCAAAGAACAAAGGCTTGCTAGCTTTCCAGCTGATAAAGCCTGCCACCCCAGGGCTGAACCCCTGGGGGGGGGGGGGCCTTACTGAATAATCCTAAAGTGGTCAGAGAGCAATGCAGTGCTCTTCAGATCTTCATCAGAGTCACTTGGAGTATCCGGTAGAAATGCAGATTCCTGGAACCTGATGAAGAATCTCTGGACTGTGGAGGGTGGGAATCTGCATTTCAAGCTGGTGCCCCAGTTGCACACTCAGGTTTGATATTGCTGTGGTGTAAATAAGTGAGCTGGGGTAGGAAGCAGGTGATGGTACTGCCAGATTTTTTTTTGTTTTAATTTTGAGACTTGTGCATTGTTTTATTGATGCATTTACTTTTCATTTACTCAGTTTCCCCCATTATTTTGGCTCTTCCTTACTTTTTCAAATCAGAGAACTTTCAGCCTGAGATTGTTTTCTTTTGGCCTGAAATAAATCTTAGCATTTTTTTTTATTTTAGGTAGCTGATAAACTTTTGATAAACTTCTGTTTATTGAAAAACTCTAATTTCACCCTCATTTTTGAGAGATACTTTTTCTGGGTATACAATTCTAGGTAGACAGGTGTTAGTTGTTTTTTGTTTTGCCTCTGGGATGTGTTCTGTGTAAGTTTTTGGATGTCTGTCTTCTCCTCTTGGGTGTTTTCTTTATTTCAATTGCTGTATTTTTCATTTCTAGAGCTCAGAGCAGTTAAGTATTTTGGTTATGATAGAGCTGCATGAAGCTGGAATTCAGTCCTGTGTCTGTTGGATTCTTAACAACACACACACACACAAACAAAAACAAAAATTCCACAAACCATAGTGGTGATTCATCCTTTAGTTTTGGATATGCCTGGTTACTTTAACGTATTAGAAGTGAAGCAAGACAGCACTAATGTTCATATTCTTAGGCATTGTTTGACCAATGTATGTCTTGCCGAGAAACCTGCCGCTACTCCAATCTGGAATGAAAATTAAACTCCTACATGAAATCTTCCACGAGCTCTCTCCCCACACTGGTGTTCTTTGTTCTTTTCTTTAAGTGTCTAAGGTAGAAAGTGCTATTTACTGGTGACTTGCCTGCTACCCACTCCCAAGCCTCTCAATGTGCTCTTCTGACCCTAGAATGCTTTTTCTACCCTTTAATTCCTTCCCCAAACTTGCTCAAGATAATTAATTCCTCTAGAAAGTCCTTATCCGCATAGGTACCTACTGTCTTTTTCTGTGTTCCCTCATATAGCTTCTCCATGTTTCTGAATCACTCTAGAATCTCAAAACTGGAGATATGGATTGACCTCAGCAATCATTTGCTACAATGGTTTCAAGGTTGTTTTTTTTTTAATGTAAACTATTAAAAAGTTATCTGCCATCTTTGAGAAATTATACAATTTCACTAAATAGAAATTGCATAATCATTGATTATTGCATTCATTTGTAGAATTGAAAGCTCTTGAAGCTAAGAGTTTGCGTTCATATGTGGCAGTAATTGGTGAGTGATGTGTAGGGGTTGTACCTTTTGCTGAGAGTGTGGGGGTTTTCCAGCTTGCCACATTTCTCACTTCTCCCTGTCACCTTACCCCTGGTCTGCTGTGCTGGCTTGCTTTCATCTGCCTGGTCAGTGCGGGGAGCCTTAGCTCTCCTTGTATGGAAAACGAAGCTTAGATTCAGAAAGGGTAACTGTCTTCTACAAGGCATCATAGCCAAAACTTGCTTGAGCAAGCCTGAGTTAGAAGGGTATCTAGCACAGGATAGGCACTCTAGATTTTTGTATTAGGGTAGCAGCAAAAGAATGGAGTCCTTACAAGTCCGAGCTTCATAGACTCCAACTACTAAAACTCTCTGTGCCTCAGTTTTTAAAGATCTGTATATTGAGCTTATGGTCATAGTATCTACTAGTTACTTTGTTGTCAGAATAGAATGAAATGAAATAACCATTGCAAAATACTTAAAATGATATCCAGTACATAGTAAGTTTTCAGCAAATGGCAGTTATATTTTTAGAGGATGCTGGAGAATTCTTTCAATTGTTGATTCTTTTGTTGATTCAAAAATTTATATTGAGCACCTTCTACGAGCTGGGCATTTTTCTGAAGTTTTGGAGTATAGTGAAGAACAAAACAGAGTTCCTTTCTTTTCTCTCACTGGTCCTGTATTCTAGTGGAAAAGACAAGTGAATAAATGGGAAAGTTTATAGATTATGACAGGAGCTCTGAGGTAAGCAAATAGGATGATATGATGGAGAGTAACTTGGAACCTAGCTTAAGTTGGTAGACAGGTCAGGCTTCTTGAAGTGGCCTTTGTCCCTAAGACCCAGCGATGAAAAGGAGCCAGTTATGTAAGGAATAGGATCATGCCATCCTGGGGAGCTGGTATAGCAAATGCACCAGCCCTGAGGCAGGAAAACACTTGGCTGCCTGAAACAGAAGGAAGGCCACTGTATCTGCATTGGTTGTAGTTAGCGGTTGGATTGGTAGTTTGAGGTCGCATCAGAGAAGTAGAAAGTGATCGGATTATGGAGGGCCTTCTAGGGCACAGAAAAATGTTTGAATTTTATCCCAAAGATGGTCAACAAATTCAGCCCATTTCCTTTTTGCTACGTGACACAGACTCCATAGCTTTGGGGGAGCCTTTCTGAGCCTTGGAACCACTTCTTGGCCCTCAAGGCTGCTTGTGGGCTTGGAGAATGGGGACTTGGAGAATAGGGCACCATCCTCTGGACTCACAGTGTGGTCCATGATTGGCAATGTCAGCATCCCCTGGCGGTTTTCTAGAAATGCAGAGTCCCAGGCCCCACTCCAGACCTACCGAATCAGAGTCTTTGAGGGTGGGGCACAGGAATCTGTATTTTTTTTTTAAAGTTCTCCAAGAGATGCTTATGCACACTTAAGTTTGAGAAGCATTGTTCTAGAGTACATTTGGGCAGATTTCCACAAGAGTTGGAGCTCTGCTCTCTGGAGATGAATGGAAACTTTTCATGGGCATCTATAGGATGTTCTCAGCCACTGAGGGTGCCAGCTCACTAGGGTTGGGTACTAGTGCCAGGTTGAAAATTCTACTAAAAACTTGCAAAACTCTCTGGCCACTGCACATCTTTGGTGTTGATGGCAGTTTGGCATAAGAGAGATTCTTGGTTAAAACCTCTTTTTAATCAGGAAGCTTAAAGGAAAAGCTAATAGATTAGGTTATTTAGAATAAGTGTGTTCTGTTCAAAAAGACAGGCTTCAAGGTGGAAGGAATTTGGAGAGGATTGGTTACTGTTCTGACCTTGCAGATGAAGAGACTGGAATCCTGAGATGTTAAATGGCTCTTCTGGGGCCACGTGATTGATGACAATACTGAGTCCAGAACTCAGGCTTCTCAACTTTAAACTCTGACCGTTGCGATATATGTTCTTTATTGGTGGAAATATCTTCACGATTATTGCTCCTTATGTAATTTTCATAAGCATTTTTAGAATAAAACAGAATTATTTTGGAGGAAAAAATCATGATCTCTTACTAGTTTTTACGTTCATTATATTTTTAAAATAACTTATTTTAAAATAATTATTATTTAGAATTTTTATGTTTTTTCACCATCTGGAAAAGATTATTACTTAATAGGAATGGTACATTTATCCATGTAAGATTTGTGTTAAAACAGCTTATTGTTACCTGAATACTTTATAATGGGATGTGATATTTTTGTAATGCTAAAATGTTTAAAATATTTGGCACAAATTTCACAATACATAACCACCTTTCAGTGGACGTGTTGAAGTAATTGGCAAATGTATCTTTCTAAACAGTATTTCCGGTTCATACTTGACAGCATCACACTTGATGTATTGACATAGTCTCGCTTGAGCGGTGTTTTCCCCTAGCTCTAGAATCTATGTCTGTCTTGGTGTTTTCAAGTTTAAGGAAGTGGTGGTTTTAGAAGTTACATCTTAGTTATGTGTAAAAAAATATTTTTATGTTGCAGTGTCCCAGGAGCTTCTGCTGACAATCCCAGTTTCCGAACGAAACATTTCGGCAATGGTGAGGGCTTCGGTCCCTTCTCTGATTTGCTGTCAACCATGAACGGATGGATGTGATGCCTGCTAGCCCACAGGGTGAGTGAATGTTTGCGATCATTCGTCTGAAAATTCACAAGACAGAAAGTCCATCCAGGACAGTTGCCCACGGAGGATGAAAGATTCTCATTCTGAAAGAAGGGACAAACTCTGTCATTGTTTGCTGGTATAACCTTTTCAGAGAATTCCTACAATGATCTGAGGATTTATAAAAGGCATCGTGGGACACAGGAGAACTTTGCTTGTTTGTTTTAATCATGCTCTGAAGGTTAGGCTATCTGAACTATGGACCACATGCACAATTGAATTGAGTAATTGCTGTTTTGGTCCCATTACAACTTGGTGAAAACATGAGCCACCATGAAATAAGACTATAATTACTTCATTTTGAATTTTAGGGGAAATTTAAGTCTGATTTGTTCATGGAGAGAGTCCCATCCCAAGCTTTCATATGATTAGGGCTCCTTAAGAAAGCCAAAATGTTGGAAACTTTAGATTCTCAAAGGTTTTTTTTGAAAGACTTCTGGGCGTTCATTTTTTAAAATTACAATTTACTTTATCAGGTTATTCATTGACTTTTGGGGGGGATTAGAAGGGACATGATGATATTTTCCTCTTACATGTGTTTTCCATATTTGATAGCATCTGTCCCAATCCCCAGCCATCAGTGGCTCTCTGTAGTCATGGACACTGTGACTTTCCATTATCAGAGACAATGATTGGTTGAGGCCAGGTGTTTTGGGTGAAAACTCTGACATCATTCAATGGGAGCTTTGTCATAGAATGAGGTCAATTTCATGGAGAACCATATAGTTTCAGGGTTTTGTGTTGAATGGCATTTAATGGTAAGAGCCACTGGCACGAACCCACCTTGTTAGTCTTTGAAACAGATTCCGTGTACTGGAGGGAAATGGAGGGAAGCAGGAAGAGCACTATGGGAGACCTAATAGTTACCTGATATTGGGCAAATCAGTCTTTCTGTTTTTTGATTTCCTATATTTTTAAAAACAAAGCATGTAGGTTAGAGAATCCTATCCTGTCAGTACTATCTAGGCCCTAGAAATTATATTTAGATCCCCTGGGTGTAGAAATGGGACAGCTGAAGCCCAGCAAGTCCAACTGGGATGTCTGAGTCCCTGGGGTTGGTCAGGACTGGACCTTGGTTATTTGTGCCTCAAGCAGTGGTTCTTTCTAGCTTATCTCAGTTGCACAGATTAAGACGCCTAGCACCCATTCAGCTTAGTAAACCTCTTCTGAGGATAAGTGTCTAAGACACTGTTACGCATTCAACTACTTGGCCAGATTTTTAAAGATTTTATAGCTAGAGGTCATCTTAACAAATCCCTCCCATTTCATAGATTAAAAACTATGTTAGTTTTAATGTCCATAGAAACTATGTCCTTAGTGAAGCAACTAGCCCCAATATTAGAGACCAGATGATCCTCAAAGAAACTATTGGCTCTAAAATTCACTTCCATTTAGGGTATTTTGGTAACTATACACACTTATACTGTGTATTCCTTTCTGCTGGAGCTAGAGGTAGAGAAAAAAATCCAGTCTTCTATCTTCCTTGTAGTATTCTCTTCCCTTATTGTCAAGAAATAATGCCAAGTGTAAACAATGACACATGAGGCAAAGATGTCCACAGTGAAAAGAGATAGTTAATGAAGTCATGGAATTTCAGTGCTGTTAGAGATCTTCAGTCATTTTACTGGGTGGTCTTGGGCAAGTCCTTTGGTTCCTTCACCTATGTGAACTTCTGAGATTTTCCATTGCTGTGCAGCTACGATAGACTTTTGTGAATGGTCTGTAGATGAGTGAACGCATAGCACATGTTAAGAAAATTTATGTCTTTGGGGATCCAGGTAGTGTTGAGAACAAAGCCTTGGGTCTGTCTTATACACACACGAGAATTCATAGAAGTGGTTGGAATTCTGAAGGTATTAAAATAGCAACAAACTTGGGTTTTTGGTTACCTGTCATCTCTGTCTTCAGTATTGAGAGCGTCTGACTCAATCTCACTGTAAGAAAATTGATATATGAAATTTAACAAAACCACATGAATGGATTTGTTGAAGACTTGGCTCATTTTATTCATTAATTTCAATTAGGTGAAGCCCACTATCTGAAAAATCAATCTGAATAACTATAATGAAAATGATATCTCTTTTGAAAAAAATGTACTGTTAGGCCCCGTTAAAAATACTGGTTTTTTTTCCGAAATAAGGAAGTGCTTTGTATTTATCAGACTGTAATAAACTTCCCTTTGTTGTATTTTTAGCAGAAGATAGAGGTATCTGAAATCCTGTGAGCTGGAGCATGCGTTCTGGTTTGCTGTGCTCCTCCCAGTCTTTCCTCAAGGCACACTTGCAGAGCTCGCTCAGAGGACTCATTCCCTCCCTCTGTGATGCAGTGACTGGCTTTCCGTGCATTATGCATCTGAGAGCTAGTTAGTCCTTCCGTTGTCAAAAATTTATTCACAGTCCTGTGCCTTTTAGAACTTTACAGTTTATTGAGTAACCAAAAGAAGCACCAATTAATTGTTACAGCTGATAATTTGGAGTCTTTAGGCCTGAAATAAACTCTAATTCTGAGTGAAGCGTTTCATGGTAAGTGTCCTCATGGTAGCACAGGGTCAGAGGCACAAGGGTAGGCAGCCAGAACAACAAATCGCCTCACTCAAATGCAAGGAAATGAAACCGCGAGATAAAAGGTTTGCACAAATAGATCATTATGGCAAATTTTTTAAGGTCAGAAAATGGGTAATGTACTTGATTGATGCTGGTGATAACCATGCCTGCATGATAAATTAACTTAGGGGCAGGATACTGAGAAGAGAAGGGCTGAGCACTTCACTTCTCCCTTTGCGCCGTAGTTCTTTAATGCCACTGTTCACCAGGAGGGACTCAGAGTTGGCTTTTGCCGCAGTGTGAAGCTTCAGTTGATACTGGTACCTACAGGATGCACATCACGGGACTCCAAGAGTGCAGCGTGGCTACGTCTGCTGCATATTTAATAGGCAGTTAGCCACAATGTTATTAATAAATGTGATAATAGCAGTCTGGATTTGCATAGAGTTTTCCTGAGAAGACTTGACTAGAGATAGCAAATACGCTGGCTTGTGTATCAGTCTCTGCTTTGGCATTGCATTGTCCCTGCCGGTCAGTTGTCCCTTGCTGGTGGATCTGGTGGAAGGGCATTGCATCATGTGACATGATTGTGTGTTATTTGCCCATCATTTTTTCCCCCTTGTTTGCCCACAGTTCCTCTTTTGATCTCTCTCACAATCAAATTCTTAGCTTTTGACTTATTAGTAAGAGATAAAAATATGGGAAAATGGATCCTTCTCACTTAAGACTTAGCAAGGGGCTACTTTTTGTCTGGGAGTCCCTTGCTTTTTAAAATAAAACTCAAGAATGTAGATTATTTTTTTGTCATTGGTTTCGGGGTGGGTGGTGGTTGGTGCAGCTTCTGGGAGAAGCTGGGTGCAGCTGGCAGGTACTTTGGGACGGGACGCTGGCCCTGTCTGGGCTGCCTTGTGCTGCAGCCTGTCAGTGGGCCAGGCCACTTTGTTGTGCTTAGAAACTTCCAGTCCCTGAAATTTTGACTTTGAAAAGTAATTTTAACAATTTAATAAACTACATAATATGTTTTATAAGCCGGAGCGAATGATCTTAAGTATTTTGGTCTCTTTCATAACACAATGAACCTAATATCGGTAAAAATACAGATCTTCACTCACACCATAAAGAGAGGCTAGATTTAATAAGCAGTTATGAGTGCTGGCAGCTGCCTATCAGATTGTCTCACTCCGGCTCCCGCATGCGAAGACAGTGTCAACTTACATTTTGTCTCTGAAGTATTTTCGAGGCGTTTATTTTGCCTTTCTCTCCAGTTCCTAACCTAATGCAAGTAATGTCATTGGCTGAATATTTTCCACATAGCTAATTGGCGAGGGGCCAAGGTGGAAACCATTGTCTGGCTTGATGAAGATGAGAAATTAACATGACATTTACATGGACGTAATGGAATATGTTAGTAATGTAGTCATTCTGGATGGTGAGAGAGGATGTCCATCCTTTCTGCCCATGAGCAGCAAGAGGAGCTCTGAAGATGATGAAAGAACCTCCGTGCCCCCTACCAACTCCCCAGCACCACACAGCAGTGGCCAGCCCATCCCTAGTCAAATTTACTTCAGACAGAAGTGTAAGACAAACTAATGAATTATTCCATTTGCCAATTAAAAAAGAAAATCCACCAAATACTATTGTAAGATTAAATTCCCATTAGAAGATTGCATTTAATTCGGAAGCTATAACATTGTTTTAATGAATTCTGTTGGAGGTGACAGTTTATGTGAGATAAATTTATATGGTGTAGGTAGAAATAAATTCATTGGATAATGTTAAACATGTTACTTCATATACATTAGCTGTGAAATTTATTTCTTCTCTAGTTATGTCCCTAAGGAGGTAGAGTCAGAGGGAAAAACATATCTTCAAAGAAAGAACCCTTTTTGTCCTTTCAGATATTTGCTCTAAAACAGCCTTTTCTCACTTTTATTAAAAAAAAAAAATCTGTTAAAGTTCTGCATTAACTGAATTTATGATTCTTGGTATATGCTATTTATAAAATTGAATATAGGTTTTATGATATAGGAAATTAGTCTAGGAATGCGAATATGATCCAACTTTGTAATAAAGGTAATCTGCATTTATATTGCAGATATTTTCCATTCCTCTCTAAGCCCCTTATGGGATTATACACACATTTTTCTGGACATACAAATTCACTGTAAACTTTTAATGTATTGGGCAGGCTTTTGTTCACATGACACCTACACAAAGCATCCAACCCTTTGCCTAAATCAAGAGTGGCAAACATTCTTGACACACTTTTGATTTTATAGTTTCTCTTTTCCCTGCCTGTTCCTGTGCCCCTGGCAGACATTATTAGTTGATCACATTTTTTTTCGTCTGCTGAGTGTGGATGTAGCCTCAGAATTGTTCCACCTAAATTCTTGTGGACAAGCTTACAGATTCACTGTTTGTGAGAGTATGGCCAACCAAATATATAAGGCAAGTGGCTTTTGGGCAATCTTTGGAGTTTGTGTTTGTATACCCAATATCTCCCCCCGTAACTGGCAGACAGTGGTAAGACAGTCCATGTTTGTTACATTAATGAAAGAATGTTACACATGTAGAATTTTGGCAGTGATCAGGTTGTATAGTGATTAGATTTTGACAACCTGTATGTGCCATATTTGTCTGATTTGTTAGGTAGTTTATTTTCTACCCTTCAACTGGTTTTGGTATTATGTGTGTGAAACATTATAGTTTCGTGATTTTTTTTTTTTTTCTGATTTTTGTAACTTTGGAAAAGACACGAAAGAAACTATCCTCACTCTCTTTTTTTCCTGTGCATCAGCTGAGGCTCTAACACAGCAAGGAAGTGGTGATGTGAGAACCAAACCCAGACTTTCACTCTCCCCGGGCAGTTTCCTTCTCAAAAGGAGAGGCGCACACATGCCAGGTGCTGACTGGTGCAGGGCAAGTTTCTTACAATTTCCTTTTGTGCATTAATCTTGGTATGTATCAATACACCGAAGCAAGCTGTACCAGGGAAGAAGGCATTCAGCTATTACATTTCAGTGACATCTTCCGTGATGTAAAATTCTAGGAACTTAACTACATTGCATGTTGTTTTTGAAAATACTCTGTTCTCTGTTAACTTGGTTCAAGTAATGCACAGAAACTTAAGAGAAGAAAATTTCCATTCAGTTGATATGTAGGTTGCTGAGCTGCCTGTTGAGAATTGCCATCATTTTAATTGCTTCTTAGAGAAAAATGAGTAATCAGCGCATTTAAACTATCATCTAGTTAATGTACATTTTTTTTTAAAATAAAGAAAAGAAATTTATTTCTTACAGTTCTGGAGGCTGGAAAGTCCAATATCAAGGTCTGGCATCTGAGGAGAGCCTCCTGGCTGGATCCTCCTGTGGAGGAAGGCAAAAGGATGAGAGAGCAGTTAATATACAATTTAATATCATTTCAATGTGTCATCTATTGTTATTTGTGCTGGTCACGGTAAGCAGAGCTCTGGGAAGTGATTGTGGGTGAGCATGTGAATTGTTGACCCCTTGGCCCGTATTCACAGGATGACATGGTTGACCTTGGTCAAGGATGACAAAATCAGCATGCTCCTGTCATGGCCTGTTCTGATGGTGGCTCTTAGATTTTTCTCTACACAGTATTCTGTGTAGCTTCAACCAGGTGATTGGAATAGGCTCATAAAATGAAATGTTTTTGTGCCTCCTATGTTCTATGAGATTTTCAGTAATGTTTGCAACATATCATCATAGGAGCTTTCATAAGACACTGCATTTTCCTCCACTGGTTTAAGTCTCACATTGGTCATCTCATTTAATCCTAACAGCATCTTTCTGTTCTGGATATGATTATTCTGGTTTTGCCATTGAGAAGACAGAGGCTCAGGGTGCAAGTCACCTGCTCAGGATCATATGGCAAGAGTTAGAGGTGGTTAGGGATGGGGAGGAGGAAAAAAAGAGAGAGAAGCAGGTTTTACCCCTATTTCGGCTAATTTCAAAGCCTTTGTCTTAACCACGAGGACATGCCACCTCCTCATCTTTGAATAGGTTCTATGGTTACTGAAGTTCCTTTTATTTGATTCAGGCAGAGAAGATCTTGTAGTTTATACTTGTCTTTTCTTGTCTTTATGAAAGAAATGGACTCTAACTCATTTAAAACTGCAGCTTCATCCACAGATAGGATTTTCATGGAGCCAGTGATACCAAAGGGAATGGCTTCTTCCAAACATTGTTTCCAAGAGATTCCTCACCTCTTCGCCTTGTCCTCAGTCTAAAAATCTTCCAGAATCATGGCATGGGGCTCAGCATTGCATGTTTCCTTTGGGCTTCCTCTAAAGTAAGGATGCTCCCAGAGGTGACAGCTCACAGAGTCCCTAACATCAGAACCGATGAATTTTCTTCCTGGACCTCAGGAGCAGAACTGCATAAGAACAGCAGGCCAGCTGCTCACAAGAGTCCGTGCGGGAGGGGGAAACCTTAACTACTGGGCATCTGTGGCCAGGGTGAGAGTAAGGCAGTGGGAAGGTCAAGTCCTGGCACTTTGTCAGGTCACTTAGGCCCCTTGTCTATGGACTGCAGGGATTTCTGCCCTTCCGGAATGGACTTTCAGGCCAGATGGCCAGGAGAGGCTAGTTTCAAATATGCTCTGTGTGATTTTTTTTTTTTTAATACAACATGTATTAATACATTGAGTTATTATTAAGGGAACTTGTTTCTCCATATTTTTAAAAGTTGCATATTGAGTTATAGAAGGGTAAAATGACACGTCATTTGCGATTTCCTTTACAAAGCTTCACAAAAGAAGAAAGGAAAAAAATGGGCCAGAATCTTGATAATTCTAGATTATCAACGGTGATAGGTATAAGGGGGTTTGTTATACTATCTCCTCTTCTTTTTACTATTTTGACCACTTTTATCATAAAAAAGGGGTGTGGGGGGATGAGGGTCTTATCTAGCTCACTGTCCAGTCTAGTGGTTGGTAAACCAATCACAGGGTAGAACCAGGTCTCTGTACCCCTATCTTCTACCCCACCTTGCTGGTCCTCAGCTGCTGGTGCAATTTAATTGATGTGGGGTTTTAGGACAAGGAGATGCTAACCTAATCAGCCAAGAGTTAAAGTGATTTTCTGGAGAATACAGCTTATAGGCTTGAGCCTGACATACAAGCGCTCCCTAACTAACCTGTAAACTGATGGCAGCTGTCATAATTGAGTATATGTGACATACCAGGGGCTACAATACATGTGTTAGAGACTTTTCTCTCTCATCCTCCTGTGGGCAGTGTTTGGAGGGGAATAGGGGAGACCTGAACCCAAGGCCCATCAGATTTTCCTCTCCTCTACCTCCAAGTCCTTGGGGCTGTGTTTTTCAAAGTGTGATCCCGGGACTGCCTGGGAAGTGTGTTCAGTACAGATTTCTGGGCCCACACCCAGACACAGGCCCATAGCCTGGTTAAGGAGAGCTTGGTCTCTGAATTAGAGTGGATGGTCAGGTCCCAGCCCCAGGTCTCACTGATAGTATAACCCTGGCCAAGTCACACCTGCTTCGAAGCCTCATTTCCTCATCTGCTAAATGCAAGCAATGATAGCATCCCCCTCAATGGCTGTGAAAAGTTCTTTGTACAGTGTTTGGTACCTTGTGAGCGCTAGGTATATGCTGTTTACAACTGTATTTTAACATATTTGGGACATTTACCAATACCCTGATATAACCAGGGGTATTGAGATGTAGCAAGGAATGCTCCAGGTGGCACTATTTGGTGGATAAAATTTAAACCTTATATATCTTAGAAATGTGCCTTTTGTAATTGTTAAAAACATTTAAAAAAAATCAGTATTAGAGTTTTTACATAGATGTTTGAAAAAGAATTCTGTCATCAAAGTGTATGAGGCTTGACAAGTGTAAATATGCAGTTAGACAGTTTCAAGAAACGTGTATTATTTACTGATCAATGTGCTATCTCCTTCGGAGCCATTACACTCAGTCATTTCCTGTCAATCTCTCCACGCTGTTATAATCAGACTATGGATATGCATATTAAAATATAAGAAAGTTATTGTGCATGTGTGGTGGCAGCTTTTTAATTGTTAATAATGTTGCTGCTTTAAAAAGGTATCAGGATGGTTTACTCTTAGGATGGTGAATAGTCTGCAGAATTGCATGGAAAATTAGGGGGAACCAAAACCCGGGCTGGTAGAAAAATGAGGCCTGAATGGTACTGATCGGTGGGTGTCTGTGCTTCTAGCCGGTGCCCCAGTTACAAAAAATGAACTTTTTATCTGGTCCTGGTGCTGGGTACGTGGAGGTAGGTTTCTTATGCTCTTTTTTCTCTACTACTGTGCTTTTTGGAAAACTTTTGTAATTAAAAAACCCAAAGTTTGTGTCTATGTGTGATGGTGGGAGGCTAGTCTAACTTCTCTGTCTATATCAGAGATCAGCAAACCTTTTCTGTAAAGAGCCAGGTAGTAAATATTTTAGGCTTCGGGAGCCACCGGGTCTGTTAAAACTATTAACCTCTGTCACCTGTGTTGTCCTGGTGTGAAAGCAGCCTTCTGTGCAGAAACGAATGGGCGTGTCTACATTCCAGTAAAATTTATTTACAGACACTGAAATTCGAATTTCACATAATTTTCACGTCTCACTAAGTAGTAGTAGTTTCATTTTTCCCCATCCCCTTTAAGAGTAAAAACTATTCTTAGCTCACTGGTGGCAAAGTTGGATTTGGCCCACGGGCCTGTAGTTTGCCAAGCCCTAGTCTAGAAGAAGATTCTGAAGCGGCGGCAAGGATTCGCTCTTTGTTCTAGCTCTCTGGTGGTTCAGCTCGATCACTTGCTCTTTGGATTCGAATGAAATAATAATGTCATCAGCTTTTATTTCATGCTCATCTTGAGATAAACCGCTCTGTGTAATTATTTCTTGATTTAGAGTGAAATTTAGAGAGCCCCCCGCTTCCTTTATTTAATACAAGAGAAATATTAAATATATAACTAGAAGTAGAAGTTAGGCTTGGGGTGAAAAATGAAGTGAAAGGGAAAATAAGTCATAGAGGAAAAACAGACTTGGAAAAATGACAGATTTATATTTTCTTCAGAACCAGTGTTTTCTAAAATGTCTATCTCACCAGTGGAATTTCAGATGAATTTTCTAGGAGACAGCCATGAACATTTTTTAAAATTTAAGAGTTATGTATTATTTTTAATATAGATGATATATATTAAATGTGTAGCAAAAATAGAATTAGCACATCAAGTCTGGTTTCTCAGATCATATTGCTTAAGTGCAACATTAATAAAAATTTGAGAAGTTTAAGAAAAAATATAAGAATTATTGTACAAGTAGTACTTGGGCACAGCACAACTCTTAGAGATGGTATTGAATGATTAGAAGCAGGAAATTTTCTTCTAAATGTCCCTTAATTTATCACGAGGCAAGAGTAGAGACCAGGAGACATGTTATGTGTGTCCGTTGATTTTGTCTA
Organism: Eulemur rufifrons; assembly: GCF_041146395.1. Lineage (NCBI taxonomy): Eukaryota > Metazoa > Chordata > Mammalia > Primates > Lemuridae > Eulemur > Eulemur rufifrons. The sequence goes on along the minus strand of NC_090989.1, from coordinate 175,720,723 downwards.
AAGAAATCTCTGGAGGACAAGAATGATCAGGAGTGCATGTGAGCTCTCTGGAGAGAGGATGCTTCAGCCAGCATTCTCCTTCCCCTCTTTGCTGGAGATTTTAAATTTTTATGTTGTAAACAGGTGGGGGAAGTTGAGGCAGGGGGAAACATGGGGAAGAGTGACTCTGTGGAGTGGGGCATTTTCGTAAAATGAAGGCCAGGATAGAAAACAGCATTGTTTTCAGTGAGGAAAGATAGGTGAGCAAGAAGGTTTGTGGACACAGTTCTCAAGGCATCCTTGTAGTACAGGATGGTGGAAACCTGAGCAAGAAAGGGAAGCGAAAAGGATGTCTTTCAAGAAAGATACGAAGAATAGTCTAGAGGCATATTTCTTTATCAAGTATTGTGATAAAACTGACTTGGACGTGAAGAAGAGTTTCTGCTTGTCAGCAAGCCAGGTGTCATGAACCAAGGTATTGTTATTTCACTTGAAGAATAAACATCCAGAAAAGATGAACCCCTAAGATGCACATGTCATGATTTCACATAAATATCCGTTATAATAAAAAAAGGAAGTGGGAGAGAGACGATGACAAAGGCAGAATTATGTTGGAAGTTTTGCAAATTGTTTATCTTTTTTTGTTAAATGGAAAATAAATGTATTCCAGGATCCAGGGCTAAGACATAATGCCTTTAATATGTAATCAACAACTAAGTGTGGTGATTAAGAACACAGGATGTTGACCAGACAATTTGGGTTTGAATCCTGGTTCTGCCACTTACTAACAGTATAGTTGGGTAAGTCACATCTCTCTGTGCCTCAGTTTTTTCGTCTTTAACATGTAACTACTAATGGCACCTAACTCATAGGTGATTGTGGGATTAAATGAGTTAGTACACATACAGCATTAGAAAAGAGTTGGCACATAGTAAATTTTCAGTAAGTAATAGCTGGTTATTGGCCCTTAAGCTTGCCCTAAATAAAATATGCGGTTTGTGATGATTGCGATGCATTTGCTGTTCTCTCTCTAGGGTGTGCAGGATGTGAATGGTATGTATACGTGCATGTGTATCTATGTATCGTTCTAACATCCGTCATACACATTCAAAGACTCCTGGACATTCTGTGTTCAAAGGAAGGGTGAAGATAGTACTTACCACCCCATGTATCTTCTGCCTTGACAGAATTGCTGTTACATGGACATCCAGGCTGTATTTGAATAACTCTGGGGATGGCGAACTTTTATCCTTGAGGAAACCCATTAGGTGTTTGACCAACTGTTAGGGCTACGAAATTCTTTCTTACCTGGGACTCAAATTTGCCACCCAGGGGCTTCCCACTTAATAATTAGGTTTAGTACCTTGGGATTCTATAGAACCCATATGTGTCAATATGACAACCTATGAAAGATTTCAGGACAGTTAACAGGTCCTTCTGAGCCTTCTCCAGGCTAAAAATCCCTTGCTCCTTCAGCTGTTCCTGTTTTGCTTTGGTTTTGAGTGTCCTGTGACCATCTTGGTTGGTTCCTACAGCACCGGTACCATAGAGGCGTCTTTTGTGTATATGCCCACATTTATATATAATTCTCTTAAAGGTACCTCTTTCTGACAAAACTATTTTTATCATTTGGAAATGAACATTTTGACTGTTCTTAACCCACTTCCTAAAATTCCAAATCTGGGAAGCTGGCATGTAAAGAATCATAAATCTTCCCTTAAAAGTCAGTGTGCTAGAATAGGCCTCTTTTTGTTTCAAGCCAGGTACTGTGTAGAAGTAATAGTAGTATTAATAGCTATGGTTCTGGTACCTGCAGTAGCAGCTTACTGGGTGTCAGATACTGTACTCAATGCTTGGGGAGCAGTAGATCATTTAATCCTCACGATTGTGAGCCTGTTACTATTTTTATTACTATTTTCGGATGATGAAAGCAGTGCTAGGGCAAAGTTGAAGACTTGGGTCAGAAAGGCTCAAGAGGAGGATTTTTTGGTAAATATAACCAGGATTATTTGTCTGTATATCCTTAATCCATATAATTTGTCTGTTCTGCCCAAGAGATTGTGTGGTTTATGGTCTCCTTTGCTTTATCCTTTGTTTTAATGCACATACATTGTACAAGTAACATAAAAATTACCCCCTCCCCTTTTTGGGCTAGTCTACTTTTATTCTTTTGGAACAGTTCAAACTAATTATTTTTGAAGATATTTTTATTCTCAGTGTGCTGGAGCGCGCACACACACACACACACACACACAGACATTGGGGATGGTATACTTCATTTTCTTTCAGCTTTCCCCAAGTGACTCCCCTTCCCCCCTCTTTCCAACAAGATTCACAGAGAGGAAGCCAATCACAATGTTACTGGGCATGGGTATCTTGAGGGATGGCTGGGTGCCTTCTCTGAGACTTAACACATTTCCTGAACATGGAGCCTCACCATGGCAACAGCCATGTCACACGACACATTGGTGACACATGTAAGGTGCTGCCACAACTCATCCCAGGTTGAATGTCTGTGATTCATTGTTTCCACTGACACAGTGACTACTGTAACTTGCAGTTGGAAGGTTCTCTGGTTTTCAGTGCCATTAATGCATACTGACTCCCATGGCGAATGGAGGGCTCAGGGAAGGGAAGTGTAAATAAATAAGTGTGCGCTGTAAACATTGCCTTCATTAGCTTTGCAGAGAAATACTTGTTCATCAGTCAACCTCCTTGCTACTCGCATTCTTCTTTTTTTAAGCATATTTTGTTGGTAACACCTTGGAAGCCTGAAAGTGATTTTTATTTTTAATCATAGTTGTACCCATTTCCACTTGGCAAACTTCACAAGAGAGAGTTCACAGTGGCCCCTTTTTAGTATTTATTTATATTCTTCGCATGTAGCAGATTTATTGATGAAGGCATGATGCTGGGAATATTTTTTTTCTCATTGTGAAATATAATGAATACTGTACATAAATCAGATGGTGGTATTATGGATCCATTGCTCATGTAGGGGCCTGAAGGTTATATTATTTCAGGGGACTTTTCTAGAGGTCCAAGATGGGTAGTATTTTAACATATTTTAATTTTTTGAGTGATTCAGTGAGTGATTAAAAAACTAGATGTGGAATCTGGAATACATTAAAGAGATGTCAAGGACAGACGGGTTTTGATTTGTAGCCTAATGAAATGTTTTGCCAACTTTTAAAGATTTTTTTGAGAGAAGAACTTTAACCATTTGCTTGTGTTTCTGGCATGGTAAGGTTATTCCTGTTTCTGTTACATGATGAATCCAAAGTGAAAATGGGATAATTTTTAATTAGCAAAATTATAAAACCATTTGCAGCCAAATGTTTCTTGTCTTGTATAAACTGTGAGGTTTCACATTTTACTTTAATCATTTTAGGAAATTTCATTCTGAAGATATATTTCAGTTGGTACTTTATGTATGGATACAAATCCTCAATACTAGAAATTACCTTGTAATATACTTTTCCGATGTCACTTGAATAATCTGATGGGATTCCAGTCCTGTGCATTTCCTGTGTCTATTTTGTAGGTGTCATGGTTACGTTGGTTGGATGTAGCACTAATATTCAGTCCAGTATTATGAGTGCAAGGCTAAAACATCATAAGACAAAGTATTAGAGGGCTAGAAATGTTTCCTTAACTTTATGTTATATGGTTTTATACAGTTCAGTGTTGGATTTGTTGAGGTTACCTATGTCATTATCTGAATCAAAATGTTATATTTTTACTTTATACTATAAATATATGAATGGAGAGTTATTTTTAAATATATTTTATTAAGGAAATGAGAATAATGAGCCAAGTCATGGCAGCCTACACATAATTCCCAGACTTTTCATTTTATGATGCTTCAATTGCATTTGATTATGAGAGTTTTACAGTTTCTGGGGGCTCATTAGAACTATACTTGGAAATGAAAGAATTCTATGGAAATGAGAAGGGATTTAAGTGTTCAGAATTTGAGGATCTACCTAGAGTGGGACACTTTCAGCCCCTTGAACTTTTTTATACTTAATAGGTAGTTGGGAGGCATGCAGCATTTGTGCTGTTTCTGTTGGATCCTCTGGAGGGCGCTGTGTTACGCCGCCACAGTGCACCCATCGTTACGGAAAGAAAGATGGTGGAAATCGCCAGAGGAAGCTACATCCTCAACTTTAGCTCATGGCTCTGGTGATAACACAAAGGCTCTCCTCTTTAGTCCTTTGCCTTTGAAAACCATAGGTGTCTCTTACCAAGACCAAGAGGGAAAATGAGATAAGTGTCAATAAATTTCCTTCAGACAGAGTAATTTCTCAATCAAACAGATTCTTAAAGCTTAGGCTTCCTGGGGAATATCATAGACCTAATCACTTATTATTAAAGTGTGAATAAGAACAAAGGACGGGAACCTTAATTTAAGAACAAACACATAAAAATTTGATTAATGAGTGCCAGTTTTGTCTAGAATTTAAGAAGGCAATTACAGTTTTGGAGGGGAAACCATGTACATTATATAGGAATCCCTTAGAACTCCGTCTAGATCTGGTAAAGACCTTGCACATAAAAACAAATACAGCCAACCCCAACAATATTGATAGTTTTCTAAATTAGAATCAGATAAGAATTTCTTTTCTTTTCTACAGGACATGGCACCGTGATCTCCTAGAATTGTACTTTCCGATACTGAGCGCTGGCTATCTGTGACTGCTAGGCACATGGCGTGTGGCTGTGGCTAGTCTGAACTCAGAGGGCCTAAGTGTGAGATACACGCTGGATTTCAAAGACATTGATTACTTGTTGAAATAAGATTTTGGATATATTGCGTTAAATGAAAATATCATTAAAATTGAGTTTATCTGTTTCTTTTCGTCTTAATGTGGCTACTGGAAAATTTAAAATCACATATGTGGCTCACTTTATGTTTCTGTTGGGCAGCTCTGTTATAGAATGTATCAGTTTCATGTTTCTAAAATCAGGGATCTTCAAGAATTATTTTCCATAAAAAGGGGTTCAAAGATTGCTGAAAGTGAAGAAAACACTTGACTGATTTATTTTTTTATGAAAAGAGAACACGAGACAGAATACTTTCTCAATTAATTCCTTTCGTCCGTGATAAATGCAGCATAGCAATAAATATTCCCTCATGGATTATAATCTGATTGTGAGAAAACTTTCAGTCATTTCCCTGGTATGCACCTCTTACTGACATATCTAGTTGAAGAGTCCGTTAGCACACTACTAATGTTTGTCATAGAATGCTGTCAGATAATGTTTTTTTAAAAGTTGGGTTGTGTTTTGTCACGTAGATCTGTGCATCTCAAACTGCAATGTGCACGCCATTAGGACTTTGTCGGCGTAGTCAGGGTCTCCCCAGATCATAGAATAATTGACTCTGGTGTATCTCCCTGAAGGGGCGTTATTTTTCCTTGAATATTTTGGTAGGAAAATATATTGTTTTTACGTTTTAAATGGCCAACTTTATGTTGGCATATAATGCAAGACTTTGAATGTTTACAGTGACACTTCCTGCTTACTTAGGTCTCCTTTGATTTGTGCTTCCAGACCCTTCCTTCCTCATGAATTGACATGTACCTCCTCCCTTCCCCTCCCATTTCCATTATGGTATATTTTGGTAGAAATGTTTGAGACCAAACTTAGTTTCTATGCTAATCATTACCTTTAAAAAAAAAAAAATCATAGCTGCTACTTCCATAGAGCATTTGAATAGATTTGGTCATCTCAGCCAGCTTAATAAAAATGCTGGGCGTTCCTTGCGTGGGATAGGAAACTGTAGGAAGGCACTAAGGCAGCATACCAGAGTGGGGAAAGGTCTTGGGTTAGGGTGGTGACGCTGGGAAGGGAAGTGGGGGGCAGGTCAGGTGGAGTAAGAGCTGTAGTGAAGGCTGGAAGAGGGTGGGGGCTGCCTGCAGGTGGGAGCCATGCCATAGGTAAAAGAAAATTATGACTTCAAATGTGAATGTGCCTGATACAGAGGGTGGCATTGTGATTAACAGAGATGGGAAACTTGATGAGGAAGATTTCCATGGGCAGGGAGTGTAAACTGTTGAATTTAGTTTGGAATTTGGAGGACAGGGTCAGAAATCTGTCTAGAAATACCCAGGTGCCTGTCATAATTTACCTTTCTTCAGAAACCTTTTCACTGTCTTCTCTTGATCACATTTATTCAGGAGTGGTTGTACTCCAGTATTCCTCTGTTCTAGGTCTCTGTTGGCCAATTAAATATGATTTAAGTTTTTTACTGTTTCATGGTAAATGATACCATACTTAAGCACTAGAGGGAAAAACCGCGAATTCTCTGGCTATCTTGGAACAATCAAAATGAACATTTTAGTTTATTTCCTTCTAGTCTTTTCTGGATGCAGAATTCAAATAAATATATAGTTGCAATTATCTTGTACTTACAACTTTGTATCCCACTTTCTTTTCCTAACATAACTGTTTTCATATTACCTTTTATTAACTGTATAATAGATCATCCAGTCATTGCACAGATATATTAGGTGCCTACTCTGTGCCAGGGCTTGTTCAAGGTCTTTGAGATGACATTTCCTACCTGTGTAGAAGCTTACTAATTGATGACCCTTTTTATCCATGAGGGCACCATCACTATTTGACACATAACAGTTCTTTTTGTGTGCCATATCTTGCAGGGTATTTAGCATTCCTGATGCCCTTCCTGCCCCCACAAGCAGTGCCTACCACCATCCTCCCCCCACTCCCTAGTTGAGTAGTACTGGTTTAAACTATAATTTGGTTAACTACTTTCCTTCCATTAGACATTTAGTTTGGTTTCTTTTGTTCTTTTTCTTTCATTTGATGGTGGGTGGGGAGGTGGTGGGCAGCTCTACATCAGTTGCATCTAATGACTGCCATTTCATTGTAGAATGGGGTCCTCAGCTTATGGGTGATATTCCATGAAACTTTGTTACTTTTGAGAAGGTTCTGCCCAATTTTGGGATAATATTTTGACAGTGCTTGTAGGAAGGACATAGGACAAGCAGAGCCACTTCTGAATAAGATCTCAAGTAGGAAATTTTTGTTTCTCCCTCTTAGTTTCTTCATTTTTTTTTCCCCACTTCTATCCTATCCACTGGCTCCAAAGGTGAAGTATATTTTGAGGGAGTATAGGGAAGCACAGTAGTGGAGAGTGTTTGAAGGCCCACGATTCAGAGTCTCGCTTCAAGTCCTAATTCTGCCACTTCCTAGCTGTGTGTCCTTGGGTAAGGCATTTCACCTGGTTGCATCTCTTTTTCGTCTTTCTCTGTTATATAATAGTACAAACCTCAGAAAGATCTTGTGAGATTAAATGAGCTACGCATGTGAAGTTATTCTGGTACCTAAAATGGAGACCCACATTTGTCTAACAGAGGATAGTGACCATGAGCCCAGTCTCTGGTGCCAGGCTCTGGGTTCGAATCTTGACTAAATTATTTATTAGCTGTCTGACCCTTTCATAAGTTATTTTGCCACACTGAGCCTTGGTTTCCCCGTCTGAAAAGTTAAATTTTTAAAGATTCCTCTTCTTATGTGATCATGAGGACTAATTGAGGGTATCCTGAGGGCGATGCCTGCATGTGCCAGCCTCGGAGCTGACGGTGGCCCCGGGGAGTTGGAGTGCGTGGGGTTGTGCACACTCGTCCTTGCTTCTGTCTTCTCACTTTGGGGATGGGGGACAACTAGAGTTTCCATCTACACATTTTTCTAACATTTATAATTGAAATTAACAAAATACCTCATTTTGAGCAAAATGGTGAACTTTTGTGTCCTCCTTATTTGTTTGCGGGACTTGGGCTTCCTGTTGGGGTTCTGGGCTGGTTTCAAAGTCCCAGATGCTGAGTAGACTAGGAAGATGTCTTCCGTGCAGTTTGGCATCCTTTACTTCACTGGATTGAAATAGCAAGTAGAACCAACACTCAAAATGTTACTTGAAGAATGTAATTTAAAATGAGGTGTAGGGAAAAAAAGGGGGAAAGCATTTGATTTCACATACTTTTCAAACTTCTGCTGAATGCTCTTGGACCAACATGATTTTTCTTTTTTTTTTCGGTCAGTCACTTGTATATGGTTTGTACTGAGTGTATATTGGGTATGAACAGTTCTCTCTCTTCCATCTCTAAAGTCCAAATCTTTATTCCCTATCAAAAATAATGTACCACACTTAAATGAAGGAATTCATATAATCCAGGGTGAGAGTGATCTTGTGGTGGTAAAAACAAAACCCCTAACAAAAAGTATGCCCTCTGCAAAATAAGTATTCCATACTTGTAACTCCTCCCCCAGCAAAAATACGACCCTAAAGGCAGTGAAGCACACACTACATAATGAAAAACAATAAAACCTACCTTCTAGCATGTACTTTTAGTGACTCACTGACTTCATAATAAAATGTAAATGTAATTACATTTGTGCATCTTCTACCATTAGGCAAACTGTAGGAAGAAGTAAAGGAAAACTCTCCAGATAGGGTTGTACAACAAATTCATATAAATCTTTAAACTTGGGAGTCACCTGTGTTATGCTGTGGCGTCTTTCTTGGGCTGGTCAGATGGAACCACTTTGAGTCATCAGAATGTGTTTTTTTTTTTTTTTTTTTTTCATTTTGTTCACCTGACAGCTTGGTAGAGCCGCATCTGTGTGCTGTGCTCTAAGGATTCATCCCACGATATTGATGACTCATAAAGTAGCAGAGGAACCAAAACGTGTTGGGGCCTCGAAGGGTATGGCTTTAAGAGTGGATTGTCTCACTTTGACTTTTTTTTCTTTTCTGTCACTTGAGTATTGCAACTTGTATGTCTGCTGTAAACATAAACTTAGCCTAGTTCCCATCTGGGTGGAAAAGAATGGAACGTTGCAGTAGTTTTGCCTAAAAGTAAGGCCCTGCAGTTGTTCTGAGTCCTATGTGGAAAAGGCTAGCAGATGTATACTCAGAATGTCCATAATCTGCTCTGGGTAATTATTGGTGGGACATAACATTTTTGTGTTATATTGGGTACAAGAGAAAAATCTTAAAAATGTGACATAGTATTGTCATTGGTAAACCTCAGTCATTTCTCCCTATTCTTTTTTTTTCAGAATACTTATTAAGGTTTGTAATTATATATATGTTTATTCCATGTAAGTGTTGCCCTTTGGGCTGTAAACTTCAGAAGAGCACAGACCATGTCACTTTTTTTAACTATACATCACCTGGCACACAGTCACATTCAGTAAATAGTTATCGATTCAGTGTTTTGTCGGAGCAAAGAAATAGAATTATAATAATAATAGCCAACATATATTTAATGTTTGAATGTAACAGATTCTTTATGAAATGCTATCCGGGATTCTACCACTTGAACCTTCCACAATTCTTTAGGCGATCACTCTTCACTAACCCATTGTAGAAGTAGGAAACTGAGGCTTAGGAAGGTTAAGAGTCATGTGGCTGTGAGTACCTTTGAATCCAAGTTCTGTCTGCCTGAGAAGCTTATGCCATTCAACACCAGCTCATAGGCTGAGCAGTTGCAGTTCATGAGATATTTGTTCAGCAGTTCGTCTCTCTGCAATATTTAGAGTTGCCTAGATATCTAAGAAAACCCATCAGGGTTTGACTATAGTCCTTAAGAAATAAGAATTACTTATAAATAATAACAATAATCGTAATATAATTTTCTTTACTGTCTATTAGGTATTCTGCTAAGCTCTTTGTGCTAACTCCTTGTATCTTTATAATATCTCTATAAGGCGGGTGCTTTTGCTATTCCTGTTTTACAGATGAGGAAAACTGAGGCTCAGAAAGGTTAAAAAGATGTTAAATAGCCACAGTCACACAGGGAGACTACAGGAGAGAGCAAATTACTAAAATTACTTTAGAGCTTCTTTTGAAGGGCAGTAGGAGCTGGAGACTTAAAATATCCTTTTTTACATCTTATGAATATTTAATTTTTATTAATCTGTAATATTTTGAATCAGGAGGCAGTGGGAAAGAGAGGGAGAGAGAGATCACCAGGGCTGTGAGTTTGCAGAGTTCACAGATTGCCCCACGTGAGGCCAGTTCTGTCCTGCGGACAGGATGCTGCCCACAGGTGTTGCTGTGAATTTTATCTGCAGGTGTAAGATCACAGAACATGCAGGGATGTGGATAAACCAGTACATATCATGCCTGTGCAAAATCCACTTGGGGGAACTGATATTTGAGAAAGTTCCAGTGAAAAATCTGGCTTTCAGTTGATTTTGGTCTGCAGCTTTTATGGTTGTTATCTCTCTGGCTTTCAATTTTGGCTTTTTACTTCTTTTTCTCTTTCATTACATTCAGCCAGAGAATAGATATTCTAATATGATAATCAAAGCCCAGTTAAAATTTTATAATTACTAATAGGTAATTAATCTGAATTTCAGTGTGTGCTAAGTCACTTAGTAGATGTTATTTTCTTCATCATGGTCCCCTTTGGATCCCAGGAATGACTCAAGAAATTTGCTTCTTTCCTCAATTAAAATGCAAACAATTTTGCCATTGTTTCTTTGAGGAGGGACCAGCTTTACAAGAAGGTGACTTAGAAAGGGGATGGTTTTCTGGGAAAGAGATTAAACTATAGAATGGTCCTAACTGTGTGTTTTAAATAATGCTGACATATTTTGTTGATGCTGGCTATTTTATTTGATTGCTATCCGTTCTGAAGTCTTCCCCTCCTTTTTCCTTCTTTGAAATCTGTTGGTTACTATGGAAACAGTGTTGTTTTGGGTTTGGGTGGAGCTGTATCCACAAATGCAGTATAAAGTCATTTATAAAATGGGTTAATATTTATTCTGGCTGGGCATATACGGAACTTGATGTAATGATAATCATGATCACACACGCAGAATAAATTTACACTTTTATTGTTATTTTCTTAGTTGGTCTGAATGTGTGCCATTTTGCTTGGAACGCAGTGTCATTTCCTCTCTGATTTGGATATTGCCATTTACAAGCCAACACCCAGCGGTAGTGGAATTGCTCTGAGTTGTAAGTGCTCCACAGGCCTCAAACCTCCCTGGGCCCACGTCTTCATTCGGGAGAGCGATTCCTGGGATATGGTTTGCGTCCTGCTCAAGCTTGGGGCTGCTCCTTTTTTCGCTTTCAGATCTTCAGTAACGTGGAATCATCTGGTTCCTCCCCTATTGCATTGATGCTTATGTCAGCAGTGAAGTGTTGTTCTTAAGCACCTCCCGTGATTCAGAATGTGGTCATGAGAGTGTGGTGAAAGATTAAGGACCAGTGTGACTTGTCCAGGCCCCAGGTGGAGGACAAGGAAAGGGTAGGGATTTTGGACAGCCTGAAGATGGAATTAGTGGAAATGATGAACGGGTAGGTGAATGGAATCCTTGTAGAAAGGTTAAAGGAATCGAAACTATTTAACATACAGAGGAGAAGCCTGGGAGGGGTTGGGGGGAGAGAAGGGGGTGTGGTTTTAATATCATTGTACATAAGAGAAGTGATTATAAGGAAGGGGCTGTTCACCCTTCCCTACTGTAAAGATGTAACATTAGGGAGGTGTCAACTGTGGAGGAGCAGGTGAGGTCCCTGTGTGATGTGAGCACAAGCAAGAGTCTTTTACAGGTGGCCAGACTCTGGAACAGGACAGTCACCACCGAAGAGAAATGTTGGAGCCCTCACCATCATGTCAATCATACATACATAAGATAGGCATTTGGTGGCTGGTTTGCCGATCCCGTTGGAAGCCAAACAATAACTTAGATGACTTGATGGAAATTCCTTACAGACTCTTGAGTTCATATTTGTTGTATTATGTTATTATTGCTGAATTTTTGAAATTCATTTTTTCAAATGTTTTGGCAGATATTTTTAACTCTCCAAGAATGAACACAGGAATATATAAAATTTGCTCCTCTATGGATTAAAAATTGTACCTGATAAGGATTGTTGGAGTGACCTGGTATCTTGATCTTAAATTTAGCAATTCTGTGTCCCTTTATAAATAGAGTTGGATCTACTTTTCAAAGTCCATTCAATTCAGAAAAGTTTTAGCAGCTCAGGGATAGACTTGTAACATATTAGAGTCCAAGGAGCCTTAGAAATTTTCAAGATTGGTGGTTCTCAAAGCATGGTCCCTATACTACAGTGTGAGCCTCACCTGGAAACTTGATAGGCATGCGAATTCTTGGGTCTTATCCCAGACCTACAGAATCAGAAACTGAAAGAGAGATCCAGCAATCTTTGTTTTAACAAATCTTTCAGTATGAGAATCACTGGTCTCCACCTTCCTTCATTTACTTAGAACATTAGCATAGTAATATAAAGTTTTGGGCTAATTGGCAGGCTGTGTCATTGTTGCCATGGCGACCAATTAACCTAGCACAGGGAAAAGAAAGTTTTATAGCCACAGGCCACCCCCAACTGTCTTATGAAGATATTTTCTTCCATTAATAGAAGAGCTGCTATAACATTGCTCAGGACACACCTTGAGCAAGAATGAGGAGGAAGCTCTGTGATAAAGGACTGCCATCTCTCAAGATAGTGTATTAAAATAATTTTCATCAGTCATTCCTTTTTGGAAGGATTCCATTTGTCCATCCACCCACTCACCTTCCCAAGTATCCTTCTGTCAACTTGTCCGTCCATCCATCTATCCATCCATTCACCCAACAGTTCTTTAGTGATGTCCTACTTTGTTCCAGGTACTGTGTAGTGAATGGAGCAGAAAGAATAGAGTTATCATCCTCTCATATTATTGGTATATATATTTTTCTTTTTTTTAAACTTGTACCATCTGTGGTGCCCAAAGCCCAAGTACTCAGTCACCTCCTTGACATTTGGTTTTTTCTTTCCTTTTGTATTTTTGGCCTTGGGCTGGCTCTCCAACCCACTGACTTCTCCTGCAATAACATGGGTTTTCTCATTGAAGCTAAGTGTTCATTAAATTGTGAAGACAAACAAACAAATGTATCCAAGGATAAGTACCACTTGAGAAGCACAAATGTCATCATTCCTTGCATCGTCTCTGTGTTTGAGTGCCTACCTGTCTCTGGTGTGGAATTACGTGGTGAGGAAAGGGAAGACACAAACCCCTGCCCTAGTAGTACCCTTTGTGACCTTCCAGATGGTCGGATGTATCTTTTTACTTTCTCCCAGTAGACTCAGGGTGGGGCTCACGTACCCACACTCCCTGCTGACTCAGCGGCAGACTCTGTGTCCATTGTCTTGTGGTGTTTTCTGCACCCACCCCCCAAGCTATTTTCTCAATGGAAAAGGAAGGAAAAAAAAAATTCCCCTGAAAACAATCCAATCCCGATCAGATTCGCATAGCATAATAAATGCTTGTTTGGACATTGCTTGGACTGTCATTTTAGCAAGAATCTTCTGTTTGATTAAATAGCTTCTCTGTTATGTATTGAACAAAATGAAATGTATGTCATAACAGATATAACTAGATGATGACAACTTTTCTTGACTGTGAATTTCATTAAAGATATACATTTGTGTTGTATCCCTTTGAATGACAGAAGTTGACAAATAGCTGGGGAAAGTTGTTTTCTAGGGAAAAGTTAGCAGCTCGCCTGTTCAGATTTTTCCCAGTCCCAAGATAAAAATAAGGGCAAGGCAGGAAAGCAGGAGGGGCTGGGAGCCATCCAGTGGGGCTTGGTAGTGGAGAGAATGCAGGTTAACCACTCTCGAAAGGTCTGGGGCAGGCTTAGGATGAGCTGGCTTCTGTTTTTTACTGGTGACTATGCAAACTTTGTTGTCAGGTTTATAAATGTTTAGTTTTACCTGCCCAACATGTTGCTTAGATGGATGGAAGGATGAATGTGTTCATTTTATTCAGTCGTTGAGCGCCTACACTGTGCTAAAACAACAGTGAGGGAAATCAGGTATAGCTCTGCCCTCGTGGAGCATTGCATGAATAAATGTACGATTTAAATGCCATCCTCAATGACATAAAACAGAAGCTGTGGGACCTGCATGAACTTAGGTCTCACAAGGCGGGCTCTGGCGTTGGGCTGCTTGGGTTAGACCATGTACTAGCTATCCCATCTTAGGCAAACTCCCTAAGCACCCAGTGCCCCAGTCTGCCCATCTGCTGAGTGGAGATAGTGTTTGTATCCACTTGATAGCATTGTTATGACGAAGATGATGACAATTCTAGCCTGGCCTTCTTCTGAGTACTTATGTATTACTCACTGGATCTGTACATGATAGAAAACCTTAGGAGGTAGGTACCGTTGATCCTGTTTTACAGATGAGGAAACTGAGGTTTCGATGTAAAATAACCCCTTTGGGGTCATGTAAGGAGAAAAAGGGCAATATGGAGATTGGACTTAAGGCAGGCTGGTTTCACAGCCTTGCCTAGTGCCCTGCTTGCCACAAAGTCAGTCCTCTGTAAGTGCCACCCTGGTAATGCCTTACCAAGGGGTCAGGCTTCCCCAGGCTGAGGTCAGGGAGGCCACCTTGGGGTGAAGAGGGTAGAGCAGAAGCAGAATTGGTTCCAGGCACTGTGTATGGAGAGGGGCCAGTTGTGAGAGAGCCAAGGGGTCGGGGGGTGGCATTGTCTGGCTTCTTGATTTCCCAACTTCCAGGAGCCAAGGGCATCCTGGCCCCATTCAGTTCCCAGAAGAGTCCAAGGATGGAACCGTAGTCATTTGGCCTGTGATTCACCTTCCCCCTCTCCCAGGAGAGCATCTGACATGGGGTTGGGGGACTTTCAGGAGGTGTCCCTGGGGCCCTCTTTGGAGGTTGCTGGCTTTGGCAGTTAGCAGAGAGAGCCCCATGCTTGGGGGAGCAGAGCCTTCCCTGAGGGTACCGATCACCTGCTCCCGGCTCCTAGACCTGTGACAATCACCTTGTCTTCTAAACAACATACCCATTCATGGCGTGATAAACCCCACGCCCCAGCCTTTGTGGAAATGGATGCCTGACGCCACCTCTAAGTACTGCGCAGGCTGGAGCCGCTTTGCCAGTACTTCTCCTTGCCATCCTCAGTCCTTCCACTGTTACAAAACATGTGCCCCTGTAGGGCCTGTTCTTGGTTCTAGACTTTGCCCTTCCAGATCAATCACAGCCAGAGAGAGCCTCAAGGAGATGGTTAATTGGATAGAGTTGTGTTCAGGGGTCAAGACACAATAATGACAGTCACCCTTTGTGGCCACTTCTGTGCTTTCTTCTGACGGTGCCTTTCATCCAGGGATCCCAAAGCATTTTACAGGCATTAATTGAAAGTCCAGCACCCCTGCGAGGTAGGGGTTATTATCCTCGTATCTCGTGGGGGGGAGCCCAGCCCCGAGAAGCTCGGCATCACCATTCACGTCAGGCCCTTGGGAGAAACTGTCACCCATGGCTCCGGAGCATGGGACGTGTTCCCTGCCAGCCTGTCCTGCCTGGGGCCCTGACTTGTCCCAAACCCACAGCCACATGTCACGTGTGAGCTATCTCTTTCAGAGGTGACCTGTAGGTGGACGTTTTCCTCCATGGTGAGTTCTGAGGTCTGAAACTGACCGAGTCACAGAGAGAGGAGAGGCTTCCCAGCCGGGGGCACAGAGCCATGAGAGGAAGCTCAGGGTTAAATCAGGTGCTGGACTTCCTTTCAAGTGAAAGTGCACAGTAAGTTGATTTATTTGGGGACTAGGAGGTGGTTTATAAATGGTACTGGGGCGGAAGAGCATTGGCATTGGAGAGGAGACTGGGGGTGACCCGCCTGCGAGGGCAACGTCAGCAGTAAACTCCAGTCAGCGGTATATATGTGGCAGTCCTTAATTTGGACCAGATGAAGCTACACAGCACACAAATAAAAAACACGTTGTAGGTGGTGGCTGGTTTGAATTTTCCTTCGTTGGATGACTGTGGAATACAGTGGAACTAAATGGAATGTATTCTAAGTCCAGATTTCTAACGCAGACGAAACGATTTCCCTCTCGTATATTAACTGAATTTTAAATCCTACGGAGGATTCGGCTGGAGACACTCAGTGAAATTGCAACTTTACACGAACAGCTTCTGACTTAGTAAATTCTGTTCTAGAAAGTTGAGTAGTGACTGGAGCTCCCCATGTCGTTGGCCCATGGTGGAGACGTGATTCCGTGAGGCCTGTGCCCCTCTGAAGAAGCCTCGAGCACTCCCAACGGCAGGTGGAAGGTGTTGTTTGAAGCGAACCGTATTTTATTTTTCTCGAGAAATTCTTGAGCTGATTCTGTGACACGAACATCTAAACAGAGTAACCGGATTCCAACTGCACGACTGAAATAGGTTCACACATTCTTCTTCTGTCCCTCCTTTCAAACAAAGTGGTAAATAACTTTGTTTCCAGGCAAATCACATTCCCATTTTTTTACCCTGACAAGTCTGGATTTTAATGAGCAATTTGCTTTACCCAGTATTACATTAGCAAAGCGTTTCCTGATTTTATACAGCACGTGTTTACGTACAGTCCTGTAGGGCCTCCATCTTGACGATTTCCCCGAACAGTGAGCTATTTAAGGCAGACGCTGCCAGCACCAGGTACAGAGAGTCCAGGTTTGTGGGACAGCCTCATTGGCCTGCAGGTAGTCCTGCTACTCCCCTCCGCCTAGAGGGAGGGTCAGTTACTCTGAGGGGGCACAAGAGCTCAGTCTCAGTCGCTCTCCCTGCGAATGCCAGCCTCTGCCAAGCTCCCCTGGGTGGGGTGACTTCAACATGGTGATGCCAGAGACCTGTGGTCACTATTTTTAAGACTGATGTCGTAACTTTGTAGGATCGGCCGTGCGCCTGCTGTGTTGCACTTGGTCCCCGAGAGCACTTGTTTCTGGGGAGTTTGTCGACCTGTGTTTTTAGACGTGATGTTAGTCTGACTTTTTACACGGAATGAGAATAAGATCATCAACCCACTTTATTTTAATATGAAACAAAAGCCATTGTGACTGAAATAGAGAGTTCTGTGTGACTCACACCACCATAAAATATGCTTTGTACACAGAGTTCCAAAGAGATTTATAACTTTTAGGCACCATTTTATTATAGCTCGTACTGATTAAACTTGAGAGTGGACAAAGTCTTTTTAACCCCCACAAGATAAAAGCAATGCCTCCCTCCCCACCAAAAAACAAAACAAAACAAAACAAAACAAACCTTACTCAACTTCCAAGTTTAAAGTCACAAATTCCCAGATGAAGCTATTTTGTCCATCTCTTTGTTGTGATTATACCAGTTGTTTGCCCTCCCCCTTTGGATTGTCAGAGCTGTTCCCGACAACAGTCAGAGACACCATTATCAGATGATTATATGAAGGGAATTTCATTTAATTTTCCATGTTCTTTTAAATAGAGATGGTGTAAAATCAAATTTGGCTCAGCTTACATGGGTGCCATTTAGAATGATGGATTCTCCCAACCACCAGTGTACAATGTAAAACTTTTATTTTCCTTTTTTTTTTTTCTTTTGAGACAGGGTCTTGCTCTGTTGTCCAGGCTAGAATGCAGTGGCATCATCATAGCTCACTGCAACCTCCAACTCCTGGGCTCAAGCCATCTTCCTGCCTCAGCCTCCTGAGTAGCTGGGACTACAGGTGTGTGCCACCACACCCAGCTAATTCTTCTATTTTTTGTACAGATGGGGGTCTCGCTTTTGCTTGTTCTGGTCTCAAACTGCTGGTCTCAAACGATCCTCCCACCTAGGCCTCCCAAAGTGCTAGGGTTACAGGCATGAGCCACCGCGCCCAGCCTATTTTCCCCTTTTTAATTTTAGGTTAAACATGTCTATCAGAATGACTGTGCGGTTGGCAATATATATTTCAGGTAGTGCTAGCATTGCCCTCTACTGTGATGGAAACTTCTAAAAATGAGCTGTACTTCAACTTTTAAAATATTATTTATGACCTTAAAACCCTCACTCCTCTAAACCAGCTAAATGGTTTGCTAACATGGAGAAGATTGGACCTGATTTATTATTTTAGGACCCAATAGCACATTATCTTGCTTCTTAAGTTCTAATGGCCAAGAATGCTATAAAAAATGAAGCAAATCAGCATTCATTTCTTACGAAAATTGAAATCAGCTTAACATACCGATTAATTATCTCATTCCTCTGAAATCATCATACATGGTCTTTTTGTGTGTGTTTTGCCTTTCTTCAAAACACTGGAAAGCAAATGTTTCATTTTAGCAGTACTTGAATTTGGGGGCTAAAATGATTTCATTTTGAATGGAATATTTATTTGCAATGATGAGATTTTAAAAATCTGTATCTATTACATGAGGGATACAAGATGAAGAGGGAAGTGCCTTTTGGCATTCTGTTTGTGACAATTTCACAAATCTTTATTAACTGGGAAAAGAAAAAAGCTGTGTTAGAAGAACTAGCGAGACCCCTTCATCTGTTCCCCTGTAGGTAATTTTTACACCTTTTCCATTATTTAAATACTTCTTAACTGCTAGATGTCCATCTGTATCCCCTTCTTGGGGCTCTAAACTAGTGTATGAAGCATGACCTTGTAACTTGCTTTGTTTATACATCTGTCAGGACAATATGTTATCTTACCTTAAAAATGCAGATGTGCTCCTTGCAATACACAGCTCTTCAGTCAATAAATAAATTGAGGTAAAGACTGTACCTAATACCCATTTAATTTAAATTCATTTTATAAACATAAAGACGCCTTTTAAGAGAAGCTTTAATTCCTACTAGCACCTTGATTTGTGGTTGCCATGGAGAATCAAATCTGTCATTTGACAAGAAAAGTCACCCATTTATGACAGCACTTTATCTTGTCTCTCCAGGGGAAGAAAATGTCAAAAGTGAGAGCAGAAAAAAAATAAAGCCTTGAAACACCAGAATTTCTTGATTTCATTTTTATTATTCAGCTATCATATCCTTTCTGATAATAGCAACTTGGTGAAAATAAATAATGTTCCTACAGTAAAATCAAATATTTCCTATTGGAATGGACAAGGTTCTTTGTGACTGTCAGTGCTGTGAAGTCTGGCAAGAAATAGTGTTATTAGATAAACCTACGGTGCCCAAATCCCATTTTCTTTTCATTATAGTGTCAAAATAATTATACCTGTGTAATTTGGGTAAAAAATTGCAGAATAAGTAAAATGGTCCATTGCAATAGATTGCTTTACGCTTGTGTTCCTTACAGGGTGGGGTTTCTACCAGCTAAAGAAATAAATGCTGGGGGAAAGTATTTTCATTTGAATAAAGATGTAGGGTAGGTCTTCCATATTATTTGCTAAATGGGTAGGTAAATGCTAGATTCTATTACTTTCCCTGCATTCTACCTATTTTGCAAATCAGAGTAAAAAGGCAGAATATTTCACCTTGTCATGCACCGGGATATTATATTTTCCCCCAAATTTTTAAAAAACATTTTATCAGATCTGATGCTTGTCTGGGCTTTTGAAAATGGGGTTGCATCTTGAGAGATTGACAATATTTAAAGTTCTGATTCAGGGTGATTCTTGATAGCTTGGCCTGTGTCTGTGTAGTGTGTGTGTAAGTACCATGTATGTGGACGCTTATACATTGGGAGGATATTTGCCTGCATATCCTTGCCTTCACGGTTAAACTCTCTTTTTTGAGATTTGCATTGCATTAAACAAAAATATTGGTGTTCCGCTCACATAAGCACACGAAAATAATACGGGCTGCGTCTTTCTCAGGGGGCAATGTTTTTGATTGTTGGGGTTTTATATAGCTTGATGTGGTTCAGAAGTAAAGTCATCTTGTATCAATGAGATAGCATTGCGATAGCAAGCCCTTTAGTAAAGGTTTAGTGTAAATATCTGACTAGTAGGGGAGCTGGTTTCTGGAACAGTTGTGCCTCTATGAGATTACGAAAATGGAGAGAGAAGAAAGGGCTGAACTCTCATTTTCCTGAAATTGGCGCGTGGTGCTGGAGTCATAGCCAATACTGGTTGGGATGTGCTGCGAGGACGCCTGCAGCACAATAGTCCCCGTCCTGTGCGCTGATGTCGGAGGCTGAGAAGCAGGGTGTGTTTTGCTAAAAAGAAGAAAGTAAAGGGAAGAAATGGATAAGACTTGTGGCAAACAAACCTACCAATAAATATCAATAAAATTCTATTTCCCAGGCATATCTTTCTATTGCTTCGATGGTGCATGTCAGACAAACTGCACATTTTTACCCAGTGGTTGAGCCATTTCACCTACTATTTGTGTGCACAGGAGTTCTCGATTGCTGAAATGCAAGACATAGTACACTAAAACATGCTTTAAAGGGATGTGCACTAAATATGAATCTGCAAAAGCACGGTAACTCGGAATTAATGCTCCTTTGGTATTTAGCACTCCTGACTCCATTTGGTCTCCCAGTTTGATAAAGTCATTGCTTTAATTTTGTTGAGGGTAGAGGTGGGAATGTGGATTGTTCTCCCATCAGCACTTGGATCTCTTTTGCGATTACCGAGGATATTTGTTGTACGTACCTGGCAGGAAGGGAGGATTTATTTGATTTTTGGTGAAAAATGGTCCCCACTAATCGATAATAAAATTGCAATATAGTACAATAATCGTAATTTACATAGATGTTCTCGGATTGTGTGTGTACAGCACTGCTGCGGATTTGCTTGAATCTGGTGTGTATGAATAGATTAGGTTGACTTTTCTTTCATTAGATTTTTAGATTTTATAAATTGTATTAAGGTACAAATACATTATAGTATGTAATAGATACTAATATAACTTTCACCCTGATTTCTATGGATTTTTGGATGCTTTTCTTTTTTTCTTTTTTTAAAGTTTCATAGTGAGGATTAGCAAAGACATTTAAGAACGTGGCAGAGATGTGCGAATGAGTAAACTCTGCCTTCGGTTGCCCAGCACTCTGTCAGCACTCTCGAATTCCCATCTTTATATTCCAGTATGAGAACCTGTGTTTGTGTATTCTGCTTTCTTTGAGGGTAAATGGCACATCTCTAAGTTTCCAGGGCAATCTTTCTCATATGGGACATATTCTTTAGCAGTAACTTGCAAACGCTTTCTTTAAAAATAAAGCTACTGATATTAGTTAGCATAGATTTATCACGGAAAAAAAAACAACTGACTTTTTGATATTCCATAGGTTGATTTTGAGAGTAGAATTACTCCGTTGTTAATAATAAAAATGCCTAGCGTATTTAGCACTTACTCTGTTTCGGTTCCTGTGTGATTTAGGTATTTCACAGTTCTCTGTGAAGTAGGAGCTGCTCTTATCCCCATCTTCCAGAGAAGAGAGTGATGTTCAAGAAGATACATACATTGTCTCGAGTCCCAAAGCCCCAAAGCTAGTGGGTGGAGGAGTTGGGATTCGAACCACAGTCTCCAGGGAAGAAAAGAGAGGGATGAGAGGTCAGAGGGAACACTTGAAATAAATTTTGGCTTTTCTTTGGATGTTAACGAACTCGCATATGAAGCATGAGCTCAGTGCAGTGTGAACCAACTCTCCTGTGCTGAGAAATTAGAGATTTACAAGAAAACTCAGCACCTTCCATTGAATGAAGCTTCTTTGCTTCTGCAATAATGAAAGTAACAGAAAACCTTATTTACACTTCAGAAGTAGTTTCCTCAAATTTCCTGTTTTGCCCGACTTTCGTGTGTCCTCTCTCTTCCTTTCTCTGTTGTGCCTGCTGCCCGGGTGCTTTGCTGTGAAGCAAGACGACTCGTTTTGTCGATGTATTGGAGTTGTATGCACCTTATGTCTTTGCTAGGGAAAGACTGTTTTTACCTCCCCCAAATGCTTTAATAATCAAAGCAAGGGCAACTGTCGTTCTATCCACAGACGTTAACTCCTTTCCCTCAGCTTAGCAGGACGTTTTGGCTGTGCTTTTTGGAAACCTTTTGTCTGTCCAAGTTACTTTACCTGAAGGCTTGCTTCATTATGTTATTAATGTAGTCAAATTATAGTCATGTTTTAATAACTTAATTGAATGAAAAAGAACACTTTGAACTGAAAAGTAAAATGGTAGTGTTTATTAAACCGTTCTTGCATATTCCTGCAGGTCTGCAATGGCAGATAAAGAAAGCATAAGTTTGCATGCGGCTCTTGCTTCATACCCACCCCTAAGGATTACTAATAGCTCTTTTCTTTTTGCATCAGGGAAATTGAAACTGTTGGAAGCGCCATCCTTTAAAATATTTTGACTCTTCGTATTAACGAAAAACATTTGGACTTCTATTCCTGAATTGAAACTTGGGCCTTTAAAAGCATGATGTGAAAGAGGTACCCAGAAGCAAATGCATCTTACATCTCTCTCACGTGCCAATTAGTTAGTTCTTTGAAATACCACCCCGTCCAACATTTAAGAGTTTTCATTATTTGTTTTATCCAGACTGTATCAAAAGCAGTGTTTTCTTAAACATTTAAGTGAGTTTTTATTTAGGACCCCTTTGAGAGCCAGTTTTCAAGTTTTCTTTAATTAAAAGGGAAGGGTGTTTAATGACTAAAAGCTAACATATAATGGGTTATTTATTGCTGCTTGTTAAATTAGTTGGAGTTGGTTTGGTCCTAGACAAAGCGAATGTTAGTTTTAGGGACAGTGGTTTCCTTCTTTAGCCGGTCTGTTTTTGTTTGAAGGGGTATACACATAAGGGGTGCACCCTCAGATGTATGCCTTCGATTTCAGGGGAGAGTGGGTGGGGGTGTGTGTGCTTCTGTGGACATTTCCTCGTCTGCCTGTCATTTTCTATGAAGAGTTTAGCACTGAAAGCATGTGTGTGTGCATGTGTTACCCAGAATGTACGCATTTCCTTTTAAGAAACTATTTGTAAAGAGATATTTATCATTCCTAAGAATTCCAGAACAGTGCCCCCACCCTATTGACTTTAGGGCATATATAAAGCTATGACATGCTTTTTGACGTTATTGCAAATTATCCACTTACAGTATGTTGATCAGTTTAGCAGTATACTGAAACCAACCTCTGAATAGAGCATAGAGGAGATGCACATTTGAAGTTGCTCTGTGGTTCTCAAACTCTAGTGAACTCCGATTACCTGAGTGCTGGTGATTCTGATTCAGTGGGTCTGAGATGGGGCCCAGAAATCTGTGTTTTTTTTTTGTTGTTTTTTTTTTTTAAACAAGTTCCTCTGATGATTCTAATCCCGATATATATGTTCTAGAAGTCAGGGAACTATTCTTAACATCTCATCATCAAGAGCAACTGCATCAAAATTCTTCTAGAGCACCACTCCTCATACTGGTGTGCACAGTGATCAGCTGTAGATCTTGGCAAAATGCAGATTCTCTTTCCATAGGTCTAGGGTGAGGGCTGGGAGCTCCCTGGCCATGTCCATGTTGTTGGTTGAGGCCACACTTGGAACATCAAGGTTCGGTCGTTTATATTGCAGTGTTTTTGAAAATAAAGGAAAAAAATTTTAAAGCGACTCTTTGGCTGCTTTTTCTCTGCGGTTTTCTATCGAACACCTGTCTCTCTCTGTGCCTTAGCTCCTGCTTTGGTGTAACCACGTCTGTGAACATTATGAGCATTTTCACAAAAAGTGAAAATACAGATGATATGCTTTGGGTATGTGGAAGCACAAAGGTTCTAAATTAGCCCCAACGACCTGGCTCTGAGCTCCCTGTAGGAATGCGGTTCTGCTGGGTTCTCCCAGCTGGACAGAGGGGCCTGTGGGATTCTTTGGAGACACTTTCTCTTACCTCTTCTATTGCTGCAGTTATGTAACACAACAGAGCGAATGAAGTTCTCAATTCCAAGGTCGCTGGAGAGGGACATCTTGCAAAAGGTGGGGGGGGGGGGTGGGGGGCCATTTAGAAAAGTAACAGTCTAGCTCAGGATTTTTCTGCTAAAGTATAAATATTTGCTTTGTAAAGGAATTGATGGCAGAAGACAAGGTTTGGTGGAGATATTCAGGGTCACACCGGCTTTGTTTCAGACTTACAGCCCTAGCCCCTATAAGCTTGTTCTGTTCATTGTCTTAAGCACAGATGTCTTGTTCATAATGAGTTTTAAGGACAATATCTTTTTACATAAAAAGGAACGGGGAGAGTCTTTCCTTAAAGACTTTATATTTTTGTCTGTAGAAGGCAGAAATTATTAGGATGTTGGTGTCTGAGCCCATTTGCTCTCTTCAGAAGAGGAGTGTGACCAGTGGGCTCAACCCTAAATGTCATCAGCATTTGGGGGGGCGGGGAGGGTATTTATTTCTTCAATGAGAATAGTATGCTAGATCCCAAAGATGACATTGATCATCTCAGCGACTTTGGGCAAGCTCTCTGAGTGGGGAGGGGAGTTTGGTTTCATTTGTTAAAATGCAGGAGTTAAACTTCAGTGAGCTTTGAGTCTGTCAGTGCCAGACATCCTTTGCTCCATCCTTTACAGCCTACCCTTTGATCCAGCCGGTAGGACTACCCGGATCACACTGTGAATCTACTTTGGCTGTTGGGATAACTAAGGTAACCAGGTCTCAAAATACCCACGTACATATGTCATTCAGCTTGAAGATTGCATCTGATAATTCATGTTTTGAACCAGTAACTCCTTTGCTCAGTAGACATTGTGAAATGGGGGTGGTGGGATGGGGCTTGGGGACGGGAGGTGTCTGTGTTTAGTTTGGCTGGTTTGGGTATTTCTCGTGAAGCGGTGTGTATATATCCTTATTTCCCTTTCTTCGGAAGTTAGGAAGTAGGCATCATGGGAACACTCACTGCCACTGGCCCAGACATCCCTGAGTGTGCTGGATTGTGAGAGTTTGGTCGTAGGAGTAACTTGAGGTAGCCTGCATTCCATGGGGCTCAAACGCAAATTGTTACGGCAGCCACACAGGTAATTTAAAAGAGGTAAGCAAGTTGGGTGGGAAGAGTGGAGAACCAGATAGCACAGCCTTTATTTAAAGAGAGCCGCTGCTGTGCCACTCCAGCCAATTGTTGTCAGGACTTTGGGCCACATTGTGATATTTTCTGATTTTTCTAGAGATGCCAGAAGGCAGAGTCGGCTTTTATACGTCGTAAGAGTGGTCTTCACATTCCTCAGAGGTTTGTTCATTTTATCCCTTGGGACTCCATTGAGTGAAAGGGGAAGGAAGGGAGGGAGGCCAGTGTGTGGAATTCATTTCATTTCCTGGGAACACCAGCTGATTCTCTCCGCAATTGAAAAGCTATCAAACAATGACGTTTCACTGCAGTTGACTTGGGAGGGAGGCCGGCACTCCTGCTCTGTGACCATCAAAGAATGACAGGTCTTGACCACAGCAGTGTCCACAGTCAAAAATGTATGCCTTGCCCCTCGAAGTTCAGCCCTTTCAGATATTAAAATGTAACAAGAGCCCCCTTTGGGTCAGCAAGCCTGAACCTCATCATTTATCCTGGAAAGAATAAAATTATATCTAGAAACTCTTCTACCGTGTGCCAACGCTGAATTGTCCCTGTCGTGCTTTGCTGGTTCTTTGAATCTGCCATGTCATTAAAAAATAAGATACCGTTGCAGGTGAGTCACCTGGTTTTCTGAGTTGTTACCTTGGCTTGGGGGTTAACTTAATACCAAAACTCCTGAGTATTTAGTCTTGAGACTAATTTCTGTAGTGTGTAAGAGGTTTCTGTATGTGAGAGCTTTTTTTCATGTTCCCTTTAGAGTTCCTTTTGATGACATTGTTTCAAAAGATGCAGGGTGGTAGATATTAGAAGTGGATATAAATTCATCTTTTGGGGGCTCCAAGAGCATTTAATTTTAGAGATGCTGCAGGTAAACATTTTGCAACTGCACGTATTTCTTCACCATGTTGGCACCAACTTTGGCTACAGAGAGGTGTGTGGCTACCAGCACGGGGTATGCATGCCTTTATAAAGGAGAGAAGTGTAATTCTTTTTCTCTTGGAATGCCGCACCCCAGGAAGCTATTGTTTTACCTGTAGAATTACCGACCCAAAGGTAGCTTGGAGTTAGTATGTACATTTCTATTTGGGATTTTGACAATTCTTCTAGCAAGACCTTTTGACAACAATTGGGTGATTTAACAACTACACCAATGAGACCAGCTTGCCTTCCTTTTGCTTCTTAGTACATGCTACACATTTTTTTGTTTATTTTAAAATTAAGGCCTGGCCACTTGATGTGTGTTTGTCCCGATGTTGAAAATACCCCTGTTGCCATTTCACCCTTGCTCTGCCTGGTGCTCGCTTATGAGGGGCACTTCTGAACCACCGGTGTTTTAATTACTGTATTGTTCATCAGGTTAAATTGTATTTAAGCGGCTTTGTGTTTTTGTCTTTTTTGTTTCAACGAAATGATTATGGGGGGGGGCATTAAAAAACTCATTTAAATGAAGCTTCATCATCTAAAGCACATATAAAAATTCTTTAAGATGTCTTTTATTCCAGATCTCTTTATCTTCCTTCACAAGCTTTCTGAGAATAAGTAGTGCATGTGGCGGTTTATCTTTGCTTTTATGTGCTCTAGCCACATGCTTAACACTGAGCACATTTGAGTTGCATTTCATTGGGCTTTCACAATCCTTTTATAAAGGGACTGATCTGTTAACATCACCCTCTTTAGATCTAGCAGACAGGATGTTCTTCCATACAAAGAAGTGCTCACAGTTTTTCTGGCCGACCAGTAAGTGAATGATTTCAGGCCTGGTGGGCAATACTTGTGTCCATGCGTAACACAGCCCGACCACAGTAGTAGGCAGCTGCATGTAATTTTGAACTCCACTCATTGAACTGTAATAAAACAATATAAGCACTGCTTGGGGGGAAGATTGGATGCAGTTATCCTTACACAAGGCTCAGGCATATGAAAGCAGTGCTGGCTGACAAGAGGATTTTGAGATTTGATTTTGATTGAATTGCAGAATTGAACAGGCCAGGAATGTCAGTGGAAGGCTAAACGCCTGTAGTGCCATAAAGTTTTATTCATGTGAGGCTTTCCAATATCAAGTAGATGGATTATTGGAAAAGGTGTCAAGGGACATGAAATGGAAGTGCCCAAAACATAAAATGTAGACAGGAGGGAAAAATTACTTCTTGCTTAGTATATAATTAGGTCTTCAAAAAAAAAAAAAAAAAAAAAGAATATTCCATAAAATTGTTTATTCTTCTCTCTTTAAAGGAAAAAATGACCAACTTATCGTATCACTTATTTTATTCCTTCACAAAAAATTGAATTTAGCAGTATTTAGACAGGAGCTTCTCATATGCCGTTCTTTAGTTTTGTTTAAAATTAACATAGGGCGAGAGGCTTTCTTCAAAAGAGAGGGGAGAGTGAACCAAGAATATCACAGTGCACTAGACACTAGGAACTATTATGTTCAGAAACAAGAGCGAGCCATGTGTTCACACATCCTAACACACTGACTTATTTCATAGCGTGGCAATGCATACAGAATTATGCATGAATTTGCATCGGACAGCTGATGTCAAAATTGGTGTGGCATTAGAGAGTGGCACTCACTGGCAGTGAACTAGTACTTCCACAGAGGAGTTACGCAGAAGGTTGGGCTGGAGATGGCAAAGTGCATCACGTTCTCTGTCCTGGTTCTTTACCCACGTGCAGGGTTTCTGCTCAGATCATCAGGGAAGCACATCTAAACACTGCCAGTGTGGAGGTAAAGAAACACCTGTAATTTCTCAGTTTTGAATCTTATTTGTTTAGCATTTCTAACCAAAGTGGTTTCTGTTAAATAATTGCAATTAGGAACGTGTACCCATTGACTCTTAATATGCAGGTGTGATTTTTCTTTGTCCTCCACCCACCTCTTGTTCTAATGTATTATGTATTTAGAAACATGTTTATTTGTAAATGAGGCTTTGTGAGTTTAAAGTGGAAAACTTCAGGAAGGAAATTCTGAAAGGATTATGTTTTTAAAGCCCCCTTTTCTTTTTAATGCTCAATTTGTCGACAGGTTGGAAAAGAAATGCCATGCCCTGTGATCGAAGTTACCTCTCTGAGATGTGTAAAACTTTTATTTACCTCATATTCCATAGATCTGTGTTAGAGTGTATTTTGTTGTACTTTATTCTTGTTTAGTTTTCCTAAAAATAAACTCTATGAATACTTGTCTAATCAAACAATGATTCGTTTATAAATAGCCCTTGAAAAGAAAAAGAAGTCCTTAATTTGAGTGGTCAGATTACACGATCAGTAAGTGACCCTTTTTAATTTTACCTTGCGTCCCACCTCTCCCATAGGGTTTAGATGGGCAAAAATGATACCTGAGAATGAGATTTTCAGCTACTTATGGAATTAATCCTAAATTGCTTGGTCTGAGGATGAGCAAAGGTTATTGGGAGTTGATGAAAGGAAATGCTCACAAAGTTGCAGAGCTGCCTTTGAACTTGGTAAGATTCTAGGATATTGTCCTTTGCCTAGGCTGTTCCCAGCCTTGAAATTCTGGTCTTTAAGGAAGAGATGTGTTGCCGTGTTGCCCAGAAGTTTATATCTTGGAGCCTTTTTGCAAGCTAATGCCACACACAAATGCATGAAAATTACATTTCACTTCCATCTCCCTTTAACACTGGATTAAAAGGAGGTATGTAGGGTGCCTAGGGTCCAAAATTTAAGGAGGCACTTATTCTTTGATGCTGATCTTGAACTTGGACAACGCTGAGAGTGACTGGCTGGTTCCCTAAGTTTTGTGCCCTAGCACCTTGCTTGCCTCTCATAGTTTGGGCTCTGCAGCATTTTTGCAATAGAAAAAAATCCTTGACCCAAGTAAAGCACATTCACCTTTTTACTATTCACCTTTTTGCTATACCCTGTTTTTCTTAACCAACATTTAAAAATGATGATGAATGTGATCATACAATATTGTTTGATTACTGTTTGCTTGCAGCCTCCCCAAATTGGCAGGCATTCTGTTTCTGAACTAAAAAGCAATTTTGTGTTAGGTTTGGTCATAACATGTATTTTGTTCTTTGATCCCACTGGAGCTAGGGTTTGACATTAGCTAATAAACTTTGCATGCCCACACCTTATTAAGTCGTACAGTTTGCAAGTGCCCTCTGCGAAAAAGACATGTGCCGGCATTCCCAGGTTGAAGTTTGCTAAGCAGGTTCCGAAGGATTAATGCTTGGCAATGATTTGGCTCTGAAATTGTGGAAATGGTAATTTGGTGTTCAAAGCAGAGAAGTTTGTAACAGGCACGTTAACTCGGGACAGTTAAAGCAGTTGACAGGAATGATCTTTGTTACTGACACTGCAACCACCATCTACTAGTTAGGGGTACCTTGTGAAGTGTTCTCCTTGAATTCTTCCCATTTCATCCTCAAAAAAATTCAGTTTGGCAGATACCTTATTACCCACCGGTTTACAGATGAGAAAATCACTGATTGGAGAAATTAAATAATTTGTCCAAATTCACAGCTCACAAATAATAGACCCTAATGCTGAGCCAATGTTCTTAATACCAGTGTTCTTAACCACTGCATAAAGCTTGCCATGTTCCATTAATTGTTGAGGGGCATTATTATAGGTACACTTTGCCTTTTGGGAGAGGTACTGGGATTTCCTCCTTAAATATTGCTTAGACCTTACCAGTCATCAGCCTTCATTTGCAGAACGAGTGAAGCATTTAGTCCCCATATTGTTTTTGCAGACTTAACGGAGCAGGATTTTGTGCATTTCTTTGTGGAAGCCATTCAGAGAGGTGTGTGTAAGGGGAAGGGAAGCAGTGGGAATCCTTAACTCTGGTCAGGAAATAAAGATCTCCTGATAGACCAGGAGGTAACTGTCAATCACTGAGATGGAAATCTTAGAAGGAGTCTGTTTCTGCACTAGGGTTCCCTCCCCAAGGCTGGCAACATTCACATTCCTCGGCAGGGAAGCGTTGTTTGGAGCCACCAACCCATGAAGGGTTCCATGAGGTCTGGCACTGTCTGATGTGTGGTGTGTATGAATGAAGCCTCTTTCCTAAAAGCTGAAATCAGTTTGAGAAAACTGGAAGAATGAGTCATTTGAGGTTCTTCTCTCAGAACATGTCTACACTTGTCTCTGGCTGATTCTAAAGCGCTGAAATTTCTCTGTGATCTTGAGTAGGACGAAAGAGAGAGAAACGATATCTCCCCCCCCCCCATTTTGGTGAGTATGCAAGTTTAATAAAAGTATGTTTAAAAAGACTAGATTCTTTTAGAAGGGCTCTGCTTATATCTTTTGTAACCTGTGTCTGAACAGGTAAAACAGACTGAGTGTGGGTGAGCTTCCTCTAAATAACCTTGCTGTTAGCATGAAGCCTCATCTGCGCTCTTCCTGAGTAGTTCCTCTCAATCCCTGTGTGCTACCAGGCACAGGCCTTGGTGGTTACATCTCTGCAGGGGTGAAATCTACCATGGAATGGAGTGAGTTGGTAACTGGATGCTGTGGAACCAGCCGCTCACCTATTCCCTTGCAGCTGGAGTGATTCCCATCTGGATCTGACTCTAACCATGGGGCATCTGGTTGCCAGTCACTGCTGACTCAGTTTATTCATCTGTTAAATGGGTATTTACTGTTTGTAACCTTGTTGGGGTACCCCATGAGCTAACTTGGTAACATTTGATGCAGGGGGCCTGGTCATATAGTGGCTAAATATCAACAGTCGTTATTACATGTAGACATAGGTGTAGACAGAGATATTCAGGCCATAAATATGTGCTGGCTTGTATGATGTTCTCAATAAAATATCTGAATGATCGTTAAGATTTACTGAGATTTCTCATGCAAAACTCAGATTTCTGACTTGTCACAAATGAAAAGATGTGGTGACATCAGCCCTTCTCGCACGCTGGGGCCAAGTGCCCAGTTAGATGGGGCTTGTCAGAGCTGTCCGATTTGGGATGCTTCCCACCACTTGCTGGTGTTTGACCCGCTGCCTGCATCCTTCACTGCAGCAACCGCCTGGTTGCCTGTGAACGTTTGAATTTGCAAGCCTGATCAAAAGTGTGTCTGAAATACCTGTGCCAGTGTAGACGAGTGTGTGGACACAATCAGTATTGACGCTTGCTCCCGCCGAAGAATGTGCAGCTAGATTTCTGGAAAGTGCCAGTGTTCTAAATCCCTTCCATGATTTAAACTTTCTGGAAGCTATGCATCCCGTCTAAACAATGGGGTCCATAGAAAAACGTACTCATTGGAGAATTACGAGGCATATAATTTTGTCTTTAAATTCTTACGAGTGAATTGTAAGAACATGACTTCATAGGAACCTCTGAGACATTACAGTGTTTTAATAACACTTTGCTGCTACATGTAATGCTTCAGTTTTATTAATTTAATTTTTTTTTTTTTCAGTATGTGGCAGCGGGTGCCCTGGGCACCTCAGCCCTGTCTGCAGCTTCACCCTCCTCTGCCTCAGGGAAGCCGCCCGGCTCCCTCCCTCCTTAGGGCAGAGGCTCCAGGGGCATGTCCTGTCTGTGAAGAGTTTACGAGGTTTCACCCACCCCTTCATTCTTGAACATGCTTTTTCTCTGCTCATTACCCTCCCAGCTTCCTCTTGGGCTGCCAACAACACATTATATTACCTCCATCTGCACCCGGAGCTGCTACCACCACTGTGCCTGAGCCTGCAGCTCCACAGTTAAAAAAAAAAATCAGTGGTGCCCATGAATGACAGCAGCTTTTATGGAAGCCAGTCTTAGCAGGGTGGCAGAGCCCCCATTTCTCCTGGGGGCCCAGGCTTCTCAGAGAAGGGCAAGAGCTATCTTCTGGTTTCGTCCCTCTGGCAGCCAGGTGGCCCACATCAAATACCTGAATTCATTCATTCATTCATTCATTCACAAGTTCTTTTCGATAGATATGTAGAAAGATATTTAGATAGATCTAAATGTTTATATTTATTATAATATACCAGGCATTGGTGCTTTCAGTACTTTTTGAAAACAGACTTGGGGCTTAAATTCCATATCAGCAACAAATAGGAAATTAGACCTATAGAGAATTCAACAAAGAAAGGCCCTAAAAGGGGTGAATTGACTTTATCTGTTGAATGCCATGGAGTTCACACTACCTTAGAATCTTAGAACTTCCTGAGGAGCTCTCTGAACAGAGCTCATTTTTATTTTCTAGAAACTCTGGAAGGCAGTATATTCTATGATTAAAATGTGGACTCCTGCATCAGCCCTTTTCTAAACACAAGGGGCTGCCATTTACATTGCCAGTGATGTGCGTAGCACCTCAGTTTTAGTTGTGCAGTGCACATCTTCCCCAGCTGTTCTTGACAGTCCTGATTTAGGCAAAACTGAGTTTGAATGCCTGCTGTTGCCGCTTACTGTTTGTGAACTAGCACGCGTTTCTATAGCCCTCTCAAACTTGGTTTCCTCATCTGTAAAATGGGGATTATGGTACTTGCCTCACAGGTACCGTGGGTGAAGACTAAGGGGAAGAGGCATATTAAAGCCCTTCATGCCATGCCTGGTAGACAGCCCTGCACTCAAGTAGTTGCCATTGCTATTATGGAAATGATCTCCTCCGCACATCTTTCCCCACCCAGCCACATTGTGCACTGTGAAAAGGATATCCTTCACATTCGTTTTCCAGAAAATTGAGGTCACTGACTTATTTCCTTCTTGACCCCTCAACCCCCCAGTCCCCGTGGCCACCCCCTCCCCCATGCCTAGGGTTAAGTTACAGCAGAGGTGTGTTCAGAGCATCCCTGGCAAGGTCAGTTGCTTTCTGTCTGCAGCAGGCCTGTTTGATTTTGGCCGCTTATCTGATCCAGGGAAGAAGCCGCACTCTTCTCTGCCCTGGGTAGGCCAGTTGTGGGCTGGCCCGTAATAATACAATTATGAAGGTTAACAGGAAAAAGTGGGGTCCAGGAGCAATTCCAGGCAGCTGGCAGTCCTGCTGAATTGGAAGCGCCCCACCAATGAAAACTGCAGCAAGAAGCAAATTAAACCTCCTATCTGCCATCTCACTCTCTTTTCTCCCCTTTCCTGTTTGGACTTGAAAGGCGATTGGAGCCAGGGCCCTGACAGTTGACGGAAGTGCTGCAAGGAGAGAGTATTTATTTACAGTGAGTCGTGGCGATGCTTGTTCAGGATGCGGTTTCTTGCAGGAAGTTCTGTCCCCACCCCCGGGTTTGATCATTTCTCCAAAAAAAAAAAAAAAATCCTTGATTGTTTGAGGCCTCCGCTCCGACTTGGAGCAACGTTGTATAACCTGTCTGTACTTGGAGGGTTTGCCGAGTGCACCCTTGTAGGAGGGCCTGGAGAGGGCGAGAGGTAGCCAGTGGGCCCGGCTCCCTCCAGATGTGTTCAGGGGCAGCAAAAATCATTAGGCATTGAAAATAGGGAAGTGGGCCCAGTGCACGTGCGGCAGGCTGTGGTTGGCGCAGGCCATTCTGTTCGTTAACAGAAACCAGTGCTAAGTGACGGGGTTGCACTGGGTGTTTGGGAGAGAAATCACTTAGAGGTGAAGTCAGTAGCTACAATGCTTAGGTAGCCAGTGTTTAGTTATAACCCGGTTGGGCTGGGGCTGGCTGCTGGAGCCCCTCTGAAGCAGACCGAGTACTGAGCTGCGGTCCAAAATTTGGGGTGCCTTTCGCCTTTGGGAGTCTTGTAGAATGTTAGGAGGGAAGAGTAATGGGGGAAACAGTATTCCATAGAAGATATTATTTTGGTACCCTCTTGGGTCATTGTAAGACCCTACAATACTGTAGAACTTTTCTCATAAAGTAAGGAATAGTCTCCATTCTTTATTTTAAAATATATACGAGGTAAGAAAAAAATTACAAAAGGATATTAAATGAAAATTAAACCTCCTTCCCTCAGGCTCTCAGCTCCCTTCTTGAGTCTCTGAAGTCCACATGAGGCACCAGCCGCATCCCCGGCAGCTTGATAGAGATGCCAGTTCTAGGGCCATGCTGGAGACGGACAGAATCAAA
Source organism: Eulemur rufifrons (assembly GCF_041146395.1). Classification (NCBI taxonomy): domain Eukaryota; kingdom Metazoa; phylum Chordata; class Mammalia; order Primates; family Lemuridae; genus Eulemur; species Eulemur rufifrons. Next base: position 175,686,985 of record NC_090989.1, on the reverse strand, counting down.
AGGTCTGCTGGGGGTCTGGCGAGCTGCGCTTCAACCAGTCGTCCAGGGGATCGTGATAGTCACTGATGTCGAGAACCATAGACTCCAGGCAGTGCCTTTCCAGCTGAGTGTATATCAGGATCGCCTGGAGGGCTTGTTAAAACGACAGGTGTGCACAGAGGTACAGTTAGGTGAGAGGAATAAGTGCTGGCGATCTATTGCACAGGAGGGCGACTAGAGCTAATAACGTATGTTTCAAAATAGCTAGAAGAGAGGATTTTGAATGTTCTCACCACAAAGAAGTGATAAATGTTTGAGATGATGGATATGTTAGTTACCCTGATTTGATTATTGCACATTGTATATACATGTATCGAAACATCGCATACCCCCTGAGTATGTACATTATTATGTACCAATTAAAAGCAAAATGAAACTTAAAAAAAAAAAAAAAACACAGGTGCTGGAGCCCCACCCTCAGGGATTCTCATCGAGTAGGTTACAGGTGGGGCCTGACAATCTGCATTCTTTTATTTTGTGGTCAAGTATCCCCACCTGTAATCCTGGTCCTCCTGATTTTTCTGATGCAGTGTTCCTGGACCTTTGATAAATCCAGACTGGGGGAGTGGCTGTGATCATTGTCAAAAAAAAAACCAAAAAACAAAAAAACCACACAAAAAAACAAGACAAAAAACCAATACCATGGAACAGAGGAAGCGTCTGTGTCACATTACTTGTTGAGGCCATGGCTAATTTGGTGCATGGTGACACTGATGACAGAGAGGACCCTGGCAGCCATGTAACTTTCTCCAGTTGTCTCAGTGCCAAGTTCATCAAAAGAGACTTTTGTGAGCAATTTCTGCAGCTACCAAATTCATCTCTCTTTTGGAGAAACTCTGTCCTTGTGCCCAAACCAGTTGGACTTTCTTAAGGTTCACAGGAAATTGCCAATGTTCTCCTATAGGTGTCTCCCCCAGTGGACTGGATCTCTTAAATGTTTTATTTTTTGGCTTTTAAAGGTCTTTATTTCTGAAAGGTGCTAGTAGTTGGCTGTAATGTTCAGCTGAGGGGCTTGATTTGCAGAGTACGGAAGGACACAGGTGACAGGATTCTTTTCACATCCCTTTGAGGGTGTGTTGTATTTTACGAAGCGTATGCAAGGACGTGTACACAGTCCCCATGTCAAGCAACTCAGTCTGGTTGGCTGTAGGTTAACGTAGAGATGTCTGTGTAGAATAGCAGGATGTTGCAGTATGAAGCCGTGCAGAAGGAATCGCAAACCGAGGCATCTGGGACATATGTAAAGCTTCACAGAAGTGGGGCACCAAGCTCGAGAGCAGGGTTTTGAAGCATGAATACGAGTTCCCTAGGTGGTTCAAGGGGGAAGAACAGCATTATAGGCAGAGGAAATAGCCGGAGATGTTTCTGGCTCTGCCTCCTGAGATGCTAAATGCTTGGGAATTCTTCAGAGTTGTTCAGGCGTGACTTCTGCATTGGAAGATTCTGGTGGAGATATCAGTAGGAACTTACTTATTTGAGACCCTCTTCAGGCAAATAACATCAGGCAGAATGGAAGAATTTTATAATGTACAAAAGACAGTAACCTTTATAAAATATAGGAAATAATTTTTCTCAAATTTTCCCCCGGAATCCAAAAGCTTATCCACAGTCTGAGTGGGACTGACAGCTGCCAGGGTGCCTAAGGGACTCATGTGGGAGGGGCATTGGCTACAGCATGTCCTGTTGAGCACTGGCGCAGGGGTCCCCAACCTATGGTGAGTTGTATAATTATTTCATTATATATTACAATGGAATAATGATAGAAATAAAGTGCACAATAAATGTAATGCACTTGAATTATCCTGAAACCATCTTCTGTCCACCCCCCATCCCACCCCCACCCCCACCCCTACCCCGTTTCCCGATGGTGCATGGACAGATTGTCTTCCATGAAAACAGTCCCTGGTGCCAAAAAGGTTGGGGGCCACTACACTAGTGCAGGGGCTTGCTTTCCTGAGTAGGAAGTAGAGGTAAGAATGCCGCCCCAGAGGTCTGCAGAGCTGATTTAAAATTCCACCAGCAGCACTGACTTTGGACACATTCCTTAACCTCTCCAGATGTGGTCCCCTGTTAGTGATACTGGGGACCCTGTAGTTGACTCTCCCAAGAGCGAGGAGACTGAATGAAGGAACATGTAGCACAGTGCCTGGAGTATTAGTGACTTCTCACTCTACTGGCTGCTCAAAGGCATATGTAGAAGAGAGAACAAAACAAACAAAAACCCTGGTCTCTGAGCTCCTAGGCCAATCCAGGGCAGAGCTTCTTATGCTCTCGGCACTGTTGACATTTGGGGCCAGAGAGCTCTTTGTTGTGGGGTCTGTGCTGTGCATTATGGGATGTGAAACAGCATCCCTGGCCTCTACCATTCCCTCCTGCCCCATCACAGGATGACACCCAAAACTGTCTCCAGACATTTTCACAGGTCCCCTGGGGTTAAAGCCACCCCTGATGAGAACAACCAATCTAGGGCACGGTCCATGTGGGCAGTAGGGCCATGATTTGCAGTTACCCTAGGGTGCTGCTGCGCTAGGTCTCCAATCGAGAATATGGAAAAAGGATTTGACAAGAGGCAGCTGAAAAAACAGTTTGCTTATACTGTTTTCAACAGGGAATGCGGTTACCTTTTGAAAACCAATCAGCCAGTATTTACTGAAGTGCTATCATATCTCACAGGAAAGAAAAATTCCTAACATATACCTGGTACATGCTTTTCGTTTAATACCAGTTTGACTATAAAATGTGAGGAACACAGTCTTTTGCCTGTTTAGTTTTCCAGTTTTCTTCTTCTTTATTTTAATTTTTTAAAATTGTGACAAAATACACAGAATAGAATTTATCACCTTAACCATTTTCAGTGTACAGTTCAATAATATTAAATATATTCACATTGTTGTGCAACCAATCTCCAGAATTTTGCATCTTGCAAAACTGAACATCAAACAAGAACTCCCTATTCCCTCTGCCTCTCCCCTCAACCACCAACCCGAGTCCCCAGCCTCTGGGAACCACCATTCTACTTTCTGTCTCCGTGAGTTTGACTACTCAAGATACCTTATATAAGTGGAATCATATAGTATTTAGCTTTTTGGTGACTGGCTTATTTTATTTAGCATAATGTCCTCAAGGTTCATGCATGTTACAGCATGCTTTAGAACTTCCTTCTTTTAAAGGCTGAGCAATATTCTGTTGTATGTATGTACATTTTGTTTATTCATCCTTTGCGGAACGCTTGGGTTGCTGCTACCTTTTGACTATTGTGAAGAATACTGCTACGAACACGGGCATGGTATACAAATATCTCTTAGGGTCCCTTCCCTGCTTTAAATTCTTCTGGGTATATATGCAGAAGTGGAATTGCTGGATCACATGGTAATTCTAATTTTTCTTCTCCTTTTAACATTTTCTTACCCTTCCCTAGCTGAGGGAAATAGAATGGGCTTGCCCTTCAGACCTCTTCCCACCCTTTCTTGAAGGTTTCCACGGCTGCCTTTGATTCTTTCTTGCATTCTGTCTTTTTGTAGATGGACACACAAATATGTTTTGAGGTACCAACACAAGGCAATCATTTGTATCCATGGTCCTGAGGTTCCAAGCAACATTTAGGCAGCCATAACCGCGTCTTGCCCACTCTGTCACCAGGACCTGTGATGCTCGTGGCCTGGCGAAGTTTGCCTGAGCTCTGCGTCTGCGGAAGCGTGCGGCCTGGCCCCCTGCCCGCCCGCCACCTGCACAGGCAGTCACATCCTCGTGCAATTTAATGAAGCAATGAAGAGGAAGATGCGTGGTGAGAACGGCGAGCTGGTGTCTTCCTTCCAGTAGTGCTTTGGGTAGCACATGGCAGCTCCCAAATGAAGGCTCTGTCCCTCCCCTCTGAGGAGCCCCGTATCCCTACTGCTCTGCCCTGTGGTCTCCACCAGTGGGGGTGGAGAGGGCTGGGTGGGACACTCAGCCCTCCAGCCTCCAGCGTAATTTACTTAGAAATATTCTGGTTCTGAATTGACATTCTCACTGTAAGAAAACAGGAGAGCAGAAAAGCAATATGTTGAAAAGCTTGTATCTATGGAGACTGCTTTTTTTTTTTTTTTTTCCAAATTAGACTGAAACCTCCCTAAATCTATATAATTCTATTTACAGAATGGGCCTACCAAGCCTTGTAGTGAGGACTAGATCTTGGCCATCAGCTCCTGGGGTGTGTAAGTGAGGTCCAAAAGACCCAAGGGAGGGACAGTCACAATATTTGGAGATCGAAATTACGTAAGTAGAGGGAGGCTGAAGGAGGTGGCCATAAGTCGAAGTCCCTACTGTGCTAGGATGTTAAATCCTTTTGTGTGAGCCAGAGGTTCCTCTGCTGATGGCTGGGAGGACAGAGAGTCAGCAGAGATAATGGAATGCACAGGGACTCATGCCACAGCAGGTTACTCTTAAAGGTGGATAAATAAGTGGAAATAGGACTAGTCTTGCTGTTTCACATTTTTGAAAGTAATCCAAAACACCAGTTCTTTCAGGCCAGTGTAGCTCATATTAAACGTGCCTGCCAGAAAATGAAGAATATGGGACAATATTCATTCATTCATTCAGACATAGATTTTTTTTGTTTTTTAAGCCAAGGATCCAGTGCTGAGCTAAATCAGACACATTGTCCTCAAAGAGTCTGCATGTCATTACAACCCTTTAATTCCTGTGCATAACAAAACATGTTGGATGAGTATGTTTTCCTGAAAGTAATAAATTGTTCTATTATTTTGTTTGCTTTTATCCCATTATTTTCCAATAAATAGTAGAGAGACATTCCAGTGCTGGAATCACATAAACACATCTCTTCTGAAAATAAGTCACTGTTATTGTTTTAATCCATTTTAATTTTCTACTGGTCACATCAGAGGCTCATGGGGTCTTTCTTGGGGTTTCCTTTCACTCAGTCTCATATACATGGCTTTTCACTTCTTGGGACCAAGTTTTTTTTTTTTTTTTTTTTTGTCTGCAGGGGACCCTGTTGTTTGGGGGTAGATTTTTTTTTTTTTTAACCTAATCACCCTTTTGATTTGGGTCTCCTATGCCCCAGCCAGAGAGGAGTAGGTGCTAATTCCTGTCCTTTGGGCTTGAGGTTTCTGCTGGGTTGAGAGACAGGATGGTGGGACCTTGCTGATTGTCTGTGATAGCCCCTCCTTTGGGGAACACGCAGCGAGACCTGGGGTGTTCCTGTGGTGGGACTTACCCTGCTCCCCACTTTCTGCCCCAGGCAGTGCCTCTCGAGGCCTGGTGAGCCCAGTGGAGAATTGCTGGTGGCTTCTTGTGTCCTTGAACTCTGTATGTATTCATTTGTTTTCCTTTTCATACATTCTTAGAAGCAAAATTGTTAAATCAAACAAACTGAGAAATTTTATTGTCAGCATTCTGGTTTTGAAGACTGGTGATACCAAGTTTGTTCCCCATCAGCGCATTTTTTTCAACTCCAATAAGATAGGGTATTATATGTGAAAACATTCCCTAATTTGTTAGGTGGAAAAATGGTATTGTCTTAATTAGCATTGTTTTGATTGGTAGTGAGGCTTGCATTTTTTTGTTTCCTGTGTTTGAAGTAGGTGTCAAAGTTATATAAAAATTAGATTTATTTTAATAGACATTTTGCATTGTTCCTGCATACAGATCTTCACCTGGGCTGGTAAAGACCCTGAGGCAGTGTGGTTTCTAGGTATTTTGATGTATTCTAGTCATCACTCTTTAAGGCTGTGTTCTAGACTTGGTTTATCACTGCAGTTAGTTCAATGCTACTGGGTTGAAGTTTTCCTGTTCTTAGTATTATAAGGCGTTATGGGAGTTGATTCCTAAGGGTTTTATGGAAATACATGATAGTGTAGTAGGGACCATATTTTATGAATCTAAAACCAGGATTTCTGATTTTATGAGAATGAGTCATGTTTATGGGGACAGTGGGATGGGATATTTGAAATGTGGGCTGCAGTGTTATATCCAGAAGGTATTATCATCACAAGTGCCAGCATTTCCACACCGTGTTCCTCACACCACAAGTTTCTCAAAGTATTCGTTTTTTCCATGCAGAAACTATTCGACAGTTAAAATAAGTTGGAAAACACTGGCTTATACCAAGCTGAATTTTTGTTTTATTTTAATTTCAACTGTGGGATTCTCAGGTTTTAGTATCATAATGTTCATTGTTGGTCTCAGAGGGAACTCCAGACATTTGTAGAGTTTTCCAAATGAAACTTTCTTCGGTGGCAGCAGGGAGTGTTGGGGGAAGACAGTGCCTTTTGATATATTGAAGAGCCCATACCAGGAAGACAGTTTGGGAAATGCTTCATTGGAATAATTATAAATTCCTACATGGCATGAACCCACATTCCCTGGGGTTAAAACTCAGAAATAGTTTTTAAGTTGTGGATTAATGGAGTATTAATATGTGTGGAAGGTTTCTCCCTCCCTCCCTTCCTCTCCTCCTCCTCCTTTTTTCCTCCTCTTTCTCCTCCTCCTTTGTTTGTCTTGCAGTCTATTACTTTAAGCTCTTTGGAGAAAAATAATGATATAACTGAAATGTGTGTGTATGCCAGTGCATGTGTGCATCCGCAGGGGATAGTTCTTGCTGTGGAAATGAATATTTGCTGCTTTTGAGAATAGCTCTTTCCCAGAATGAAGGGTAGCCAAACCAGTATCATTGAAACATTTTGTCTGATGCTTCGTAGTCTTAAATATAGCTTAATAACACTGGTTTATTGACTGTTTTGGGTGAGGCAGTGAGCTGAGAAAGAAGGGCAGAAGTTAAGTTTCTTGGCTTCAAAAAACTTATACCTTAGTTGGAGAGGAAATAAAAAAACAGTGAAAAAATAAAGAAAAAAAACAGAGATATTTACCAATATAGCACATTGACTGTCACGTTAGGAAAAAAATTGTTTTCCTTGGGGCCACGGTGTTTTATCACAAAAATAGAATAAGAACTTCTAAAACAAAATGATCCTTTCTAATTGAATGCAAATTTTGTTATTTTCTATGTGTGAGTTATATGCAACTTGAAAAATAGTTGATGCAGCTTGCAAGGTAGAGATGTGTGAGTTACATATGCTTCACGAGGCCCCGGGCTCAAAACTAGTGTGAGTTAAATACAACTCACATGGCAGTTAATGTGTTAAGAACTGACAAATTGTCATAAAATTGAACAGGGTGGGTTGTGAATTGGTCGTCTAATACCTGGCTATAGAAGATCAAAGGAGAGAGAGATGGAGGTGACATGGCCCATAAGTCAAGGGCTTCTTGGTGAAGTGAAAAATCTCGGAATCTCTCTGCTTATATGTGTGTGTGTGCACGTGTGCGTACAGAACAAATGTCCATCTTCCTGCTACCCAGAGTTAATAACTGTTGACATTTGATCATATTCACCTCTACTCTGTTGCCTTTAAGAAATATGACATTTGTGACAAACAGAGTCTCCTCTAACTACACCATTCAGGTCTAACCCCTCCCTCCCTGCTCACCCGCTTTACACACACACACATACACACACACACAAACACACACACACATACACAAACACCCACAGAGCAACCCCCTCGTGAGGTTCAGCCATATCCTCCTTCTGGTTTTACGGTTTTATTATTTTATATAGCCGCGTGTCCATAAAGGATATATAGTGCTTTTGTGTACATTTCTTTAATTTGCATAAATGGTATTATGTGCATATCCACAAACATTTTTAAATGTAGGACCTCAGGCACTTCCTGTGCCCTAGAAGCTCATTTCTAGTCCTCTGTTTTAAGGGAAGTTGGTATTTGAGCTGCACAGCTTTGCAGAGGCACAGTGTGAGGTGTGGCATGCAGGTGGACTTCTAGGACGGGAAGTAGGAAAGGGAGGGTCTCCTGAAGCTGTCATCCTGCCTGGGGTGGACAGAGTCCCCCTGAGGGCTCTAGAGTCTAGTTCTCAGCAACGCTATTTTCTCTTTCATTTGGCATTTAACACATATTTTTTCAGGGTTACTTATCTTTGCAGATGTATTTGTCCTGTTTCTTCAAGCTGTACTGTAAACTCCTTAAAAGTCAGGACTCTGATTCTTAATATCTTTGCATCTTATCTTTGTGCCTTACATAAGAAATATTTTACAATGGATTTTTTTTCTGTTTTTAAAAGGACTGTATAGTAGAAATGTTCATTATGGTGCTTGGTCTTTAAATAATTTTCAGAAACTAAACTTGAGGCTTATGAAGATAAACGATTGCAATTTAAGCCAGCCGGGAAGCTGTAACGTGGGCTTGGGTTTTCATTTGGCATGGATCTGTGGCTGATGCTATCTAAGCTTCCCTGTGCCATCAAGGGATGGCAGACGGTGCAGGTAAGTGCAGACACACCTTTGCTTACCTGCTGACGGGAGCATTCACACCCATCCACCCAGCCAGTCAGGGAAGGGAAAATTCACATGAGGGCTTGGATGGGCTTGAAGCTGCTCTTCTGAGTAACAGAGAAACAGGCTAGCAGGGTTCCAGAATACACCGCAAGCTGGGGAGGAAAATAGAGCCCCCATAAACCTGTTTTATATTCTGTTTGTACAGCGTGCATGTTTTTAGTATGTGTTTTTATTTTAGTTTACAGACCTTTCCCCCTTGCACAATCAGAGATTATTCAAAGTCTCCCCTGCCTGCCCTCTCTCTGATGTGCGATGTCAGATACGGAATGTGCTGGAAGCCTTTGAATGTTTTCATTTCTTACAGTTGAACCCATAAAGTTGTTTCCCTGATTGACTGCGTGTGCACTGCAGGAACACACATGAGACGTTGCTCTGTTCTGATGGACGTGTACAGCGTTTGTGTATTTAGAGACAAAGGGATACATCGAAACTCTGGCACCTACTATTTGATTTTATATTTTCAAAAACAATGCCTAAAGTGGTTGGGCTAGTTTAGGCTGACTTGCTCTATTTTGTTCTGGGTCCTTGTATAATATATCAACAGTTTATGACATGGTTTTCACCATTCAGTGGCTGAAGTCTTACCTGCAAATCTGCCATTATCATGGATTTGCTCTTTTTTTCTGGGGAGAGGGGAGTGGAGGACAAAGCAAATCATTCAAGTCACCAATTTTTAAAAAAAAATACCTAAGGATCCAAAAAGACCAAGCAGGTACGAGATAATCAGGGTGTTCTACCCATTAGAATCATCCAAGCCCACTGTTATTTTGTCTGTCTTAAAGCTCAGACTCTGGTACATCCTTGGAAACATTGCAAAGAATAGCTCCTCAGCCAAATCATGGGGTGTTGTTTTTTTTTTTTTTTTTGGTTGGTTTTTTTTTTTTTAACATGTTCACATTTCCTGTCAGTGTTAAGTGTCGAACTGCTTTGAAGGCTAGACTTAGGAGCTCCACACTTAAGCCTGAAAATGAATGTAAATGCTGAGAGTTCTGCTTTTGGGGGGAGGGGGTGATGAGTAGCTCTGGGCCCCTGATTCCAGGTTTCTGGAGCTGCAGGCACCTAGTGTGTAGGGCCCAAATCATTTGGAACCACAGCTGAGATGCCAGAGCCAGCCCAGGCCCTGCCCTGGTAGGTGTGGCATCAGCGCAGTGCACCCGGTGGAATAGTAGCAGATGATTAGACTGGGAGGGACAGGAAGAGGAAGCTTCCAAAGGGAGAGAAGAATGAGGGTCATGGGCCAGGGCCCGGGAGGGGTGCGTCGATTGTGCTTTGAATGCAGGGAGGGGTGCGAGGTCAAAAGCTGGTTCAGGAGTGGTGGGGCAGGGAAGGGGAAGGGGAAAATGTTGTGTGCTGGGCTGGGGAGGAGATGGAAAAATCAACTGGGTAGATGCAGGAAAGCAGCAAAAGGGAAAATTCTGGGTATGTGCTGGGCCACTGTTCCGGTCCACGCCAAGGTCTGCAGCCGAGGTCTGTGTGCCCCAAGGTGGGCAGTGGTTGGTCCACTGCATGTCCCAGTTGGTCTTACTTGCTTAGTGCTCTGTGGGAAATGAAGTTCCTTGGGGACCGTGATACAAGTGCCGGCTCTTTCTGTGGGGCGGGGCCTCCTGGAACATCTTTCACCCTTAAGAAATACTTGCTGCAAATAGGTTTCCTGAGACGCGAAGCCTTAGAGGATCCTGCGACTCTGTCGTAGGTTCTCTTAGCTTCCCAGATGGCTCACGTGAAGACACCAAGTGCAGACACGGGAGCAGGAATTGCGTGTACGGTGGTGTTTAAATTTAGTCTTTCTTTTCTCTCCTTTTCGCTGTATAGCTTTGGTTTCCCATTTAACATACACAATAAAGTCAGAATAAACACCTGGAAAGAAAAATAAAGTCAGGAAAAGGCCAGGAGGCTTGGATTCTGAATTTGACCCAGGGTCATAGGGTGGCTTGGAAAAATCAGGTTCTCTTCCCCTTTGGGTATATTTGTTATTGATGAAATGGGTTTGCAGTAAGGTGCTCTTAAGTATTTATGGAAAATATGTTTAGTTGAAAAAATCATTCAAACCAGCCAGTAGGGCCATGTGGGACCAGGGTTCAAATCCCTATTTCACCACTCACCAGCTTGGGGACCCTGGCAAGTTACCTTGTCTCTTCAGAACCTCAGTTTTTCTATCTATAAAACGGGTAAGTGTCATGGCCAGGGTTGAGCGTGAAGCCCACAGCTCAGCCCAGTGCCCAGCACAGTGTGAGACTGTGTCCTGCATGTCAGCTCTTACTGGCGAGGAGTAGCCACTGGCGTGGAACATGTCACCGAGAATATTGACCGCATGGGTACTTCTGGGCACGCATATCCTAGCACTTTGCTGCTTATTTCTCATGGCCCTCCTTTTTCGTGAAGCCTTCCTGGATTTCTTAACCACCGACCAAGGAAACAACACTGTCCTCTGCTCCCATTGGAGATTTGTTCTGCTCTTCAAAAGCTGGATTCTGTCTGTCTGGTCTTTACCTGGCTCATTTGCATGCCTGCTTTCCTCCCTAGATTACCTGAGCTGCCTGCAGGCAAAGGGTGCATCTACTGGACCTTGTTTTAGCACTCGCCTCCCTGCATGCTTCTTCCCACTAGGCACCTTCTAAGTGTTTTACTGAAGTGAGATGAAAGTGGTGGGGAGAGCATCTGGGACAGGGTTTCACATAAATCGGGGTGCGGACGGTTGGCACAGGTGCTGTATTTATTCCCCTCTGGCTGTGGCTACTCTGTTGCTCCAAGGCCAGTGATCTCCAAAGCATCCCCCATGGTCGCTCTTGCCCCAGAAACATGTGGCTGCCACCGCCCACAGTCCATGAGCTGGGGCGACAGACAGACACCATAAGGCAGAGTTCTAAGCCCCTCTTCCAAGGTGGCAGAATGAGATGCTTTTTCTTTATGTCCCGGGAATCTGAGCAGGTAGGTTCATCTTTTAGAGATAAGTCTGGGAGCTTGAAGTACAGGAGACCCTGAGATTGAAAATTAAAAATTTAATGTTGTTTTAAATGAAAGTAGATTAAATAAGGAACCAAATAATTTCTAGAGTAAATGGCAAAGGCTGTAGACCCTGCTGTAAGTGAAGTAGCATGCAGATGACTCCTGATTTTTTTTTCCCCTCGAACTTGGGATCCCTACATATCACAGACAAGCATCAAAGCCCAAGATTCAAATCTGTTACTGAATCCATTCCAGAAAAGCGGGGAAAAGCTACCAATTTGTCATCTGTTATAAAATTTCATAACCTTTCTTTTCCTGATATTTTTGTACTATTATTCACTCGGCTTGCAATACTGCAACAGATTTGTGCCTGCTCATTTTACTACGTGTGCATGGCTGTGGTCTTTATTTTACAAGTAAAGACTGGCGGATTGAGTTAGCAATGCCGAAATCGCTCACGCTGCAAAATCCTGAAGCCAGGTTTTCCGTGGTAGGGGCTGGCTATTTTTAGGTACGGTCAGAAGGGAGCTGGTAAAAAACCTGACCGGTCTCATTGCCCGGGTGGTCTTTCTCTGTCGAGGTTGTGGTCAGCGTGGCAGAGCCAGTTGAGCAAACCTCTCGTGTCACTTCCTGTGGGAGCTGGGATGAAGGAAAAAGAGGAATCTTCATTTCCCTAAGTTGCCAGTTTTTCTTGCGTCCCAGTGGAGCAGAAGTAGCTTGGAAAGATTTTGAATTTTGTTTTTCACTGGATATGCAAATATGTTTGAGGAACGCTGGTAAATGGGCTTGTCTTGGGGTTTTGGAATGAGGAATAAACCACACATAATTTTTGACTTTATTTAATAAAGTGAATGAACAGGCCGTCGACCCAGGTGCGTGAGATAAGGCACCGTGGGGTGATTTAGCGCTCTTTCCATGATGATTTTTGAAGACAACGACTTCCTTGGGAAGTCTTATTTTGAGGGTTTCACCAAATTTGAGCTCAATATTTAGTTAACACAGACGAATCATTATGGAACATGTTAATTCTGTTTTTCCATTTTTATACAATCAGTCTAACATTTCCTTCTCAAATACAATACTCTTTCAGGTTTTGCTCCTAAGCATTTTTCTAACTTTCTATTTCTATTTCAATATTTTCTGCCACCCAGACATCAACAGATGGACAGGGACGTTTCGGTCCCCTCCCCGCCGCTCCCGTCCCCCCATCCCCAAGTTCTCACAAGCAGCACACAAGTGCCGAGTTCCGCCTCGCTGCCTGCTTCTTGGCACAGGCCTTTGATTCCTGAAATGCTCAGAGCAGACCAAGAAAAAAAAAAAGTGTTTCTCAGGTGAGCCTGTCCAAGAAGATTTTTTCCTTAAAAAATAATTTCCTGCTGCTCCTCCCTCCTCCTCCTCCCACTGAAAGGGGAGAAGGCAGATAGAATTCAGACTCTCCCATAGTTTTTCCTCAACGTCCCCTTAGAAATGATGTCACCTTGATCTGGTGGCCCCCGCCCATGGGTGAGGCTGCTGGTGATAAACATGGGGACTTTGAATGGAGATGGGACAGTCTCACAGAGCCAGAACTCACATCTGCCTCCTTGTCCTCAGCCTGTGCCTTGCCGTTGATGCCTTCTCCTCGTGTTTGCTGGTTGTAATAACGGAAATAGCAAAAAATGTCAGCCGACTGCTGTCTGCATGTCGGCACTAGTCCAGGGAGTTTCAAAGGGATGTTTTATTGATTCTGTAATTGCACAATAGAATGGACAAGCTGAACGGGACCTCGGGGCCAGGAAAGCCCCTGCTCCAGCAGCAGCTCCTGGCTGAGCCAGGGTTTGGGGACAGCTCAGGGAGCAGTTGCAGCTCAAGGTGAAGTGTGTGCTTAACCCTTTCTCTAAACGTGCCCCTTCAAGTTTCTTTTGTGTGTACATGTGTCCAGGCCACATCTCATTGTGGAGATCTCAAATGTTTAATTTCCTTTGAATCTGATGTCTTGCCTAACTATTATGGTTTTATGACTCTGCCTCTTGAAGGGCTCTTTTCAAACCTTGGGTATGAAAGACATTTCATGGGGGAGCCTCTCTAGAACAATGGGCTTTCACTAGGAACTTCTCATGACACAAAAACCAGAGAGCAGGCCTCTGAACAAGACTTGTTAAGATACAGTAGCCCCTTCTCTGCTAATAAGCTGATTGCTTTCCAAACCCGAAGGGGTGGACCAAGCTGTTTTGCCAAAACAATTGAAAATTAGCTCTGTCAACTTTTACTGCTGCCATATTTTACCCTGGCATGCGTATCTGTACTGTTCCATTAATTTGGTTAGAACAGGAAACATTTGGAGCAAAGGCGTTTTTAAAACCAAAAAGGGATTGCAGAGGACTTGACAGAACATCCCACTTGGAGGTTAGGCGAGTAGGAGACCCCTGGTGATTTTCAGAACTGCTTCATGAGGTTCCGCATCTCCATCGTCCTGCTGGGTGGAATGGTGCTCAGTCTTTTGCTGCCGGATTCCTCATTCTGAGAGTATGTGGACTTTGAATGGAGATGGGACACTCTCACTCTAGAGGAGGAGAGAGGCTGTTCCCGTATCACATGGTGTTTATCAACTTTATTAAAAGCCATGCTGCTGGTACCTGAAGATGGGACTTCTCTTTAACTTAATTTACCCTCTAGGCAATTTCCTCTTGCTCATGGTTCCACTCTTCACCTCAATCAGGAAGACTCTGAGACATTCCTGTTTTGAGATAGTCTTTTTCGTGGACTCCAGGTACTCATTTTCAGGTTCCTGAGAGATACCTTCACGAAGAATCCCCTCTTACCCTCAGATCTCTGCATAGGCATTTCTGGGATGGAGTTTGTCATCTCTCATCTTCTCCTCCTCCTGATTGCCTGCTTCTGTTAATTTCATCACCACCTGTCCAGCCACTCATGCCTGAAAGCCAGGAGTCATCTTTACTGTTATTTGACCCCTCACTCCTCATGTTGCTAAGTTCTATGGCTTCTGTCTGTCCTTGCTTGCATCCTCCTTGCTGAGCTTCTCCTCTCATTGGGGCCTTTGGTGTGTTTTGTCCATGTTACTGTGGTAGCCTGCAGCTGACCCTTCTGCCTTAATACATTGTTCCTGGAATAATCCAAATCACATTACACATACTTGTTCGGGGCCTTCAGTAGCTCTTTTTATCGATAAGAGTGCCAAGGCTCCGCAGCCTGGCATTCCAGGCCTTCTGTGCTCTCCCCGCACACTCCCTCTGTGGCATGGTTTCCAATTCTCCCTGACCTTACCCATCACATGCCCTTCACTCCAGCCAGACCCTCCACCTACCATCCCTCCAGCATCACCGGCACTTTTGTACACATGTCCCCGCTCCTTTTGCTCTGTGTGAAATGCTTTTTCTCTCTTCTCCTTTATTTTCTGTTCATTCATTAATTCATGTGTTCTGCAACCATGCCTTGAGTACCATGTTTGTGCCAGACCCTGGGCTACAGATACATGGCAGTGACCCAAACAGCTGCAATTCCTGCCTTTATGGTCTATTAAGGGAAGAGTCAAAGAACAAATGAACATATAAGTATAAATTGAGGTGATTATATGAAAAAAGTCCATCTGAGGTTCCAAGAGACAGTGCAAGAAGGGAGGCTATTTGAGAAAGGCTTCCCGAAAAAATGATTTTTAAGTGAAGGCTTGGAGGATGAGAGGGAGTACACCATGCATAGAGGTGGGAAAGAGCCTTTGGGGCAGAAGGGACCCTGGAGTGGCATAAGCATGTCTGCAAGGAACTCAGAGACTCTGGGACTTTATCTGTTGAAGTTTTTGTTTTCCTTTCCTAGATCCACAATGTTCCTCTTCTTACCGGAATCCGTCTTTCATTGACTCAGCAGGGTGCATGTCTACTTGCCCTGTGCAGTGATTCCACTTTGGTCCTCGCTTGTGACACTCCTCCCTTTTGCCTTGAGCAAGTCACCTCTGAATTCTTCGAGGGCAGTGACCATGCATTTCTGTTTTCCTTCCTGATATCTTCCAAACCAGAGGCTCCTAACAAGAATTTACAGATTATTTGGTGAATTATTTATTGATGCCGTAAATATAATTAAAAAAAATAGCTTATCTTTAGCCAAGAGTTGAGCTTATGTTATTGACTCTCTCCCCTGACTCCTTTGCCCGATTCTTCCAGTGTTCATAGAAGCTTTTCAATCCTCAGACCTACCTGCATTCCCAGAGAGTGTGTTGTTTGCCTGCTCATAGGTGAAGAGGCGTTAATGTTAGTTAATATCCTCTTTCAACCTCCCATGGGGTCAGAGAGTCATGCACTGAGTTTATGCTACTAGGGCTTTTTCAGTCCTGAGCAGAGACCTAGATGACCCAGCATGGTGGTCAAACCCAGCTGGCCTGCAGACTATGGTCTTGAACAAGCCACACTCTTGATTGATGTGGTTCAGCAATACGTGGATGGGTGTATATGGTTGGGATCCTGGAAATTTGCTGGAGTTTGAATAAGCTCAATTTATTGGCCCTTCATGTTGGATGAATATCATGGTAGAGAAAGAAATGAGGACAAATGTAGAGATATTCATAAATCTCATGTCTTTTTTGGTTCTCTCTTTTTTTAACGTGGTTTAGCTGCTTTGACCAAATGAAATCTTATTTGCCGCTCCCCCAATTTAAAATAAACAAAAGTTGAGTTCTTATGGTTGACTAAGGGCGTTTGTTCAAAGCTTCTCCTTCTTATTTTTTCATTCAGCAGATACTTATTAAGCACTTATTTTGCCAGGGACTCTGCTAGGAGCTGAGGAGGCAGTTACATACCAGAAAGTTGAAGGACTTCCAACTCTGAGCAGTTGGCCTCTCCTCCCCACCTTCTACACCACAGTGGCCCATTGGACTGGAGTTTGAAAACCACAGTCTGTATTAGAAACAGTAAAGTGAGGACACCTTATAGGTTATTATCTGACATTTGCAAATTAGTATATTCCCAGTATATTAATAAAAATTCAAAATCATGCTTTTTATCTTTTTCTTAGTAAACACTTGGAGAATAGCAGCTGCCATATGCATTCCCCTCTGCCTAGAAAAACTTTCCCTTTTCTTCTCAATCACTCCTTACCTCTTATATTTGGTTTGCAACTTCCTCCCACCCCAGGCTGGAGGTCGTTTCATGCGAGTGTTTGGCTTTTTCGATTGGATTCTTGAAGGCAAGGGCTATGTCCTCTACTCTAATAGCAGTGAGCACAGGGTAAGTACCAGTTGCTTGATGAATCCTGAGGACCAGTTGTCCCACTCAACAGTGACACCAGCCCTTATGTTGGTGGCTCTCCTAGGATGTCTCAGAAATCAGTGGCAAAATTGGAGTGTGGATTTCGGTGGGTTTTTAAAAACTATGTTCTCAATTTGTTTCCTCATTGGTAATGTTGCAAGGTTATGTTGAGGACTGAAAATAAGATAGGGAAGGGGGCCCACCCAGTACCTGCATCATAGCCAGGCCTTACAAAAGATGGACATTATCCTTATCACGACTTCAAAGTCGAAGCTGGAATTTAGGATCGTCCCTATGTGACTGCAGAGAGGTGGTGCTTCAGTTTGCCTGGTTTCCAGTTCATTGTTCTTTCTTTCCTACTCTTGGTCAGACTATTGTCAAAGCATCCCTTGGCCCGGTTTATTGCTACTTCTTGCAAAAGTTTCATGTTCTGGAAGAAATGTTAGCATTAGAAATATGTTTCTGCTGGTACACCCTTATAGACTTGTGGATATATTTAGGGCCACTCATGAAATCCTGTCCCTAAGACAAGCTGACTAAAAACAACTGAAGACATCTCAGGCTCAAATCACATATAGAATATGGGGACATAGTAGTACTTCTCTGTCAGGGTTACTGCAGGACGCAGGGAGGAGATATAAGGTGCTTGGGCTTGCAGGTAACGTCTGTAAAGTACACACAAGCCAGCCCGGAATGCCTTGGATTGACCCCGTGGGCAGCTACCCCTCCAGTGCTGGTTCTGTGGCCTCTGACTCTTCTTCAGGTCTTTTTTGTGCCCATTTTAGAACCATGTCTGAACATGCCGACCAGCGGGAGGATGCTCTTTGTGTTAGCAAAATCCGCTCTAATCCCGGATGTCCTATAAAGTTGAGCAGTTTGTGGAGGGGAGACAGAGGGCACACCTTTAGGACTAATGTGTTTTTCCTTGGCAGAAGTCCAGGGTGAGCCTCTGTCTTTGCCAAAGGAACACCACCTCAGGGCCTGTGACTAGGATGTTCTAAGTGGCTGGGTCGGTCTTGGGAGTGGGAGCCAGGAGCCTCCTCCTCTCCGTTGGATGCGCGCTCAGACTTGCTCCATGATGTGTTTGGCAAGTTGCCAAAACTCTTGTGTCTGTCTCTCTGCTTCCTCGTCTGTAAAATGGGCTTAATAACACCCAGGGAAGGAAGGACTTGCAGGTGTTGTATGGATTCATAAATTCACCCTCAGAAAGAGCTTTGAAGATGTGAAACTATCTCTAGAGGTTTGGAGGTGTTGTAAACATGCTGGACTGGAGGCCTCGGCACCTTGCATCTCTGGGTTGCCTTGCAGCAGCTGGGCGGTCAGAGGTGTCAGATTGGGCTTCAGGTGGCTCTTCCCTCACTTCCGAACAAGTTTTAATGTTCTCCAAAGACCTCTCTGCCTCTCTGTCTTAGCTTAGACATGGGGACTTGTGTTGGAGTTCGCGTTTGTTTTTTTCTGCATATGAGAGGAAGGATGTGTGTGTGTGTGTGTGTGTGTGTGTGTGAGAGAGAGAGAGAGTCAGTCAACCCATAATTTGTAGGTAAGTCTTACTGAAAGTGAGATGAAAGAATTTCAAGACTTAAACAGCAGGGGGAGGGGCACTCACTTTTTTTTATTTTCCTCCAGGAGTTAAGTTTAGCCACTAGACCCTTCCCAGAAGTGTGGGAGCTCAACAGCAATATCAATTAGTTCCTTCCACGTTTAATTGGAAAGACTTGTTGCAACCTGGGCGATCATTCTTTTTGGCTTTCTTTTCCATTATTTTCCCACACTTCAGATTCATTTGGAACAGGTTTGCAGCCTTCCTCAGGTGGAAACCTGTTTTCAGTTATGGGCTCCCCTGACCTCACTGGGAGGGTGAGAAGAGAGGTGCGGGGATGGGGGCGAGGTCCCCAGGCCAGCAGCAAGAGCATCATCTGGGCGCTTGTTAAAATGTTGGTTCTTGGGCCCCACCCTAGACCGACTGAACCTGTCTGTCTTTTACCAAGATCACCAGACAATTCATATACATCGCGGTTTAAGAAGCACCAGAACATTTTAAATCGTGTGTTTTTTTCAGATAGGAGTCAGGGGGTTGGGGCCGTTTGTGGAGACGTTTACATGGATGCGGGTGCTGTTCCACGCTTCTGTCTGCCGAGGTGCCTACGTTGTCACTCCCCTTGACTTCTGGCTTCCTTTGCGTGCTGTCCTTGACTTGTGCTAGAAAGCTGTGAAGTGTGACCGAAGCTCGCGGGTGAGTTAATGTTTCCTGTTCCACATCACACCCTTAAGATGTCGCGGTGTCTGAAAGTAAAAGATGCTCAGCACCCAAATCGCGGGGTGATGGCAAGACTGCCTTGGAACGCTGGGCTGGGTGGTTTGGAAATCTCACAGGAACGCAGCTCCTAAAATGATGAAATAGGAAACCGAGGCCACGTCAGGAGGGGATGAGATTATGACTCGCCTCCTGAGCTGTCCAGATGGAGGGGGTCCCTCGGCAGCATGGGGTCAGCGGGGGTGCTAATCATAGGTGGGTCAGCACTGGTCTGTTTTTGTACACGAGAATTATGGTAGGTGGTGATGGTTTTAAGAGTAAGTCTGCCATTCTGGGAGAGGGTTTGGGCAGTGGCTTGGTGACATCATCCCACTTGGATGAGAGAAGAGTCGAGCCAGCCTTTCTTTGGGCAGGAGGTCCTGAGACCAGCAGCCTCTATATTTGTAGTGTGAGCCATTCATTATGCAGGTGTCTCTGTCCTGAGCTGGTTGGGGACCAACGTTTGCATATTGCGGTTGTCCTAAAATAGGATGCACTGTAATTTATTGTCATGCATTGGGGAGATGGCCCTCAAACAATTTATGCTTCTCTGAGAAAATGTCAAATTGTATAAATTCAAGATTATTTAGGAAACACACGCAATTTTGGTGGTCTTATTGAATAAAAAGATAACTAGATTGCCCTAGCATCGAGAAAATATTGAAACCATGTGTAGCTTTATTCTTTTTTCTGAAATTATGAACAGGGCATAAATTTACCTGAGGGTAGAGGATGGCGTCGCCTAGCTAAATTCACCTCTAATGTGTTTAATTTTTTTATCCTGGTGTCAAAATGGAGGAAAATAATATTCATTCACTTTCTCTTATAGTTTCATTCTTCCTCCTTTGCTCATTCTTACTTGGTTTTTCCCAAAGAATGTGTTTCTCAGTTCTCCTCTTCAGGAAACACCTAACTTTGGGAGTGATGGTGACAAATTTGCCTTTGGTATCTCTGTCCCTTGCAGACTGCTATATTCCTAGTCTCATCTCCAGGGCTATCCTGGGGTGAGGCTTTGTGGCGTACTAACACCGCAGAGCTTGAGAGGAATGTAAAAGTACTCGTAGTGCTGTGATTTCATTCAGTGGGCCTGGGGCTGACCAGACGCTAGTTAAGACAGGCGGTGGGAACTCAGATGCTTCAGGTCAGACAGGAAAACTACTTTATTCATAGTACTTTTTTTGTAAGAGACGAAGTCTCACTTACCATGCCCAGGCTGGCCTTAAACTCCTGGGCTCAAGTGATCCTCCTGCATCAGCCTCCCAAGTAGCTGGGATTACAGGCGTACCCCATTGTGCCCAGCTTTATTCATAGTAGATTTTGCTCATTCCCTACTTTTCTGATCAACCACCACCTCAGGTAGAGTCTAGTTTTGCATACATATATGCAAATGTGTATATATAGATATGTATGTGCAGTGCATGTATGTATGTGTATATATGTATATGTATATATGTAGGCTTGTGTGCCTATCTGTATGTGTTTATGTTTTAATGTCAGTATGTTTATATGTATGCACAGAGGGGTTTTTCCAACATTTTAAGGGGTGCCATGATAGCAACCGTTGGGATACACATTTTCATCTGCTACATAGATGAGGGCACCTAAGCTCAGAGAAGTGAAGTGACTACTGCAGCGTCCTGGCGGTGTTAGAAGTCATGCCTCCTCTTGGTCCTTACTTGCTTTAACAAGAATTTCATCACCTTCCACCTCACCCTTTATGCAGCTACACGATTACTTGTCAAATCCTAGATATACACAATTACTCCACACCCCCATTTTTGTCATATCTTTATACAGTTGGAATATAATATACCTCATATTTTTTTTTCTAAAATTGCTTTAGAGTTAAAATTGCTTTAAGGTTTTTGTTACTTATTTTTACCTAGCATTTTTCATAAAAGAAGACTTTAGAATTTGGCCATAAATGGAAAACTAGTATGAAGGTGTACCATAATGGAATGAACACCGTAAAAATAAATACCTAGCTATTAAAGTGTGTGTGTGAGTGAGTGTGTGTGTGTACTCATCCATTTGCTACCTAAAATCATCCCATGTACCACTCATGGTACTTGCAGTGCACTTTGGGGAATGCTGAGTTAGACCAGAAACCTCCAAATCTGTTTGCAAATGATGTGGTGAATTGAGAGACCAATCTCTGAATGACATTGCCCTTGGCACTCTGCTGGTTGAGATGACAGATGTTCATGGAGATCCAGTTTCTCTCTTACCTGTCAAGAGCAGGTGTTAGATACAGCCTTGAGTAAGACCAGCCCAGTTTCACCTGGGGCCTATAACCTATGTAAATATCTACTTATGGTTTTTTTTCTTTACAGTTCTACAAAGGTCCAAAGATACACTTTGGAATATTGTTTTCCATTTTGTTCTTCTTATGTGCCTCTAACTTCTGATTCTTAAATTCTTAAAATACATAACCTCTTAAAAATATATAACTGGCAGGGTGTGGTGGCTCACTCCTACAATCTTTGCACTTTCGGAGGCCGAGGCTGGAGGATTGCTTGAGGACAGGAGTTCGAGACTGGCCTGAGCAAGAGCGAGGCCCATCTCTACAAAAAATAGAAAAATTAGCTGGGCGTGGTGGCGTGTGCCTGTAGTCCCAGCTACTTGGGAGACCATAGGAAGATCGCTTGAGCCCAGGAGTTGGAGGTTGCAGTAAGCTATGATGCCGCCACTGCACTCTAGCCTGGGTAACAGAATGAGACCCTGTCTCAAAAAAAAACAAACAAAAAAAAACAAACCACAAAATAATAAAAAAAAATAACTGAATTGATGCTTTCTTAATTCCTCACAGTGCTGTTGGCTGTAACTGGAGAAAATATTCAGATTGTGTTGCCCCAAATTAATCTCTTGGTTCAGAGTTTATGTCCTACCCTTGGATTTCCGGTAACTGACAGCAGTGTTTGGATCTGAGGTGAGCAGAATGAAATATTTTGGTTCTGACAGTTACTAGTTTCTTTCACTGTTAGCTCTTTTGAGTAAAACAGAAAATCCAACCCTTTTATCACTTCAAAATAATTATAGAAAAAAAGAACCAGCATTGAATTAGTGTATTATGGAAAACAAAAGAAAGGAACAAATTGTTGTTTTCTGCCCTTGTTATTTGAACCCAGCTCCCCAAAATGAACAGTATATTTAAGTTACGGAGCCCATGAGGGAAAATCCCAGAAAAATTCTGCTTAGCCTTTTTTCCTGTGCAGGAAAATATGCAAATGGGCTTTCTGGGGACGTTCTGTCACACCCATGTAAAGGTTCTGTGGGGGTCCATGCATCTTACTGAGTTGAGCCTCCTGCCAGCTTGGACGGTTTGATTGTTTTTGCTAATAGAGACAGATTTTGTCATTAGAGATACCCAAGTGTGATGCTGCCTTCGTTCTTTTTGAGTGTATGGTCATAGAAATCCCTTTGGCTTTAGGTGCAATTCAGTGGAGAAGCACACACACACACACACACACACACACTGCACAAGCACACAGAATTTGACTGTGGAATTGGCAAGGAATAAGTGAGCCAAATTTGGCCTGTAGAAATTAACACTGGCAACTTCGTGAGTAAAAATTACATGAAAAGCGCTCATGAGGGAAGGAAGAAGGAAAAAAAAAAAAAAAAACTAGGATAACAGTGCAACAGACCACATTTCCTATCCACAGTCTGTCTTCTCGGGGGTGTTTGTCTAAACAGCATTGCCAGTTTTTCTAAACAGTACTGCTGATGTCCTCGATCTGTAATATGAAGTGAATCGGCGATGCGGACCAAATGCTCGTTGGGTTGAGAGTTCCTTTATTTGGCCAAATTAAACCCAACAGCCTCAGCTCTGTCCAAACTTGTGCTAGTCCAGGGCCAGCTAAGATGCCTGTCCCCATTTGTAGATCTGCAGAGAAAAATAAAATGATGCATTAACTGTTTCCCATCCTTTTGGTTGAAAGGAATTTAGCTCTATATAAAACATAATCAATTTTTTGTCTCCCAAAAGCTGGAAATGTAATACTTTGAGATTGTCTCAGATGTGAAAAAAAAAAAAAAATCACAAGAAGCTCCATGTGGTTTTAAGAAAGATACGTTCTGATATTAAAAGCTTGTGTGGATGGTCTATTATTTCCCTCTGCCATCCTTAGCATCTGCTGAAGAAGATAGTCCAGAAGCACAGTGCTCATTTTTAGGAGGACAACTTGGAATGGTTTATGGTTTTGGTTTTGGTGCCGGGTCTTACACGTCTTAGTCCACAAGCTCAAATACAGAGATAATTGGAAGTCTAAAATCAATAACGATGGAACGTAGCCAATGTGAAACAGATGCCGGAATAAACCATCTGTAAATTCCATGGTGGGTGAGGTTGGGGCTCAGAACGTTTATTTGCATCCCGTGGACGACTGGGCTGAGCCCTGAGGATGCTGCACGTCGGTACCGTTTGACCCTAAGGCACTCTGCTCCCCATCTCCACCTGTTGTCTGACATGTCTTTGCAGAACTGCTCTGAGCATTTTGTAAGGACTCCGCTGGCGTTTTGCATATACCAGGAATCTAGTGTATAAGGTTGGGCTTTTGCTTTTATCAGATACTGACTTGTCCCACTCCAGGGTGCCCTCTATTCAGCAGTCTGAGTCATCTGTTCAAAATGCAAATGCAATCATGTCTCACTCACCTGTTCACCAAGCTGAGGTCCTTTCACCAACCTCCCACTACCCTCATGAGAAAGACAAAATTCTGTAACAGGCTCAAGACAGCCTTCTTTTCCCTCTATGCTCTCCTCTCCCCACCTTTTTTCCTACTGTAGCCACCCAGGTTATCCTGCTTCGCTTCCGAGTGCCTCAGGGCCTTTGCATATGTAGTTCATTCTGCCTGGAATATGCCTCCTTCTCCTCTTCACCTACTCCTACCCATCCTTCAGCTCTCAGCCTAGTTGTCACCTCCTTGGGAACCCTTCCTGACTATCTCAACACTCCTCTTATATTTTCATCTGGCCCCATATAACTTGCATTTGTGGCATTCATTTCTATATATTTTACACATATCTTTGTTTCTATTTTGATTACTATCTGTTTTCTCCCTAATTCCAAAAGGCAAGAATATAACTTTCTAGGCACTGTTGTATTCTGGTCTCTAAGTACAATGCTTGGCACAAAGTAGAAAATTGGTAAATATTTCTTCGCAAATGGTGATAGTAGTGGGTCTATCACTCCTGTGATGAAAGATGCTGAAGTCTCAGCTTTCTGTTATCTTGAGCCCCTTTGAAGTCCTATTTTAAAACCAAACCAAATGGTTTACTTACAAACCGAGTGGTTGCTCTTTAAGTGGTTTGTTTTTATCAGTTTTTTAAAGTGGCCTTTATGTTATAGGGCTGAGGTTCTTTTTGAGGGGTGATTATGTGTTTTGTGGTGTTAAGGGCAGTTTGTGGTCTTGACTATTTTATAATGAAAGACCCGAACATCAGATACTAAAGGCTGTAATAGAAAAACAGAACAGCTAATTCTTGAGTTGTGTTCTGCTTACACTTACTCTTCCTAATAATGAGTCTGCCTGTCTCAGTCTCTCTTTCTCTGTTCCCTTGGTGTTACGGGGCCATTTGTGTCCCTATACCCTTGCACGAGCCACTTAAATCTCGCAGTCACGGTGTCCTTCTCTGTGAAATGAGAGAGTTGGATTCCATGCTATCTACGTTCCCTCCTGGCTCTAACATTCTAGGTTTTATTTGTGTAAATATTGGCTTGCACATCAAAGACCCTGGTTCAAAAAACCTGTTTTTATGTCTACATCTTATAAAGCCTCCATGGTTTCATGAAATGTATTTTGCTATCAACAGGAGTGAAAATTATAATCATAATTTATAGACCGAAAAATTATCATACTGAAAGATACAGTTGTTTGTTTTTTTAATCACTGGGATCCTCATTTCTTTTTCATAGGACTTTCAATAGGTAATCTGGAGAGGATATCAAGGATTCTCTGAACAAACCAGTTTGGGCTGTACTTGTTTTGTTTCATTGAGAATATCTCAGAACCCCTGATACAGCCCTGTGCCTTGTGAATTTCCAAGGGGTGGGTTATTGTATACTTCAGTACAGATCCCCTTTCCTTCTTTTGAATACGTGTGTGTGTGTGTGTGTATGTGTGTTTTGGGGGTGGGGTTCTAATACAGATGACTCTTAAGATATGAATGGGAACTTAATCTTATACTTCCAAGTACCTGGATTTTTCATAGGGTATGATTACAGATACTTTGGGTGTGCCTTTTCAATTTTTTTTAAACAAACAACAGTAACAAAACGCCCGGGAAATGTATAATAGTATTCTGAATGAGAACATGGTAATGGATTATTAAATGAAGCCAGATGCAGGATTTGAAAACTAACCCCCAAAGCTATGAGATTCTGCTGATCCATCAGTGAGTGCTATTTAAAAATTTAAGGGCCTGATCTAAGTTATTTTTATTTTGTTTGCTCTGTGATTGTCTTATTATTCATTACCCATGGCGTTATCATCAGCACATCCCGCCTGTACAGGGAAGGCTCAAGAGAGGTATCCCTCTCCCCTTGTCCCTTGCCTTTAGCAGCCTGGGGCATGTTTAGAAGACTCCAAGAGCTATGTCAGAATATTCCTCAGACCAGAGGCACTTCCCTGCATTTGTTCCCCACTTTTGATAATTGGAAGCAAGACCTAGACCTTACCCCGTAAGTCTTCGACTTGGCGGATGAGTTTGTTAGTACGGAGGCTAAAGGCTGGGGATACTACACTACACTGCTGTGTGGGGTGCAGAAGTGCCCCAGGTCTGGGCTGTGCACCCATGGCTGGGATTTTCCTGGCCTTCCACTGCCAGAGGCTGGGGCCCAGGTGGATGCCGACCATGTGCTTTCTGATGCAGAGGGCACAGAGCTGGGTACAGGGGCAAAGGACGGTGGCCTTGTTGAACTTGTGCATTGGAAACCTCATGCGGTGGGTTGTTTATAACAGCTGGCCAAAATGCAGAGCCTGGAAACAGGAAATCCCCATCCCGTTCTACTGACAGTCTCAGGGAGGCGATTGGAAGTTGTTTCAGAACTGCATCTGTGAAATCGTTAACCTGATGTTAAACGATTTGAATGGCTAGCAGGACTGGGAGTCGAGTCCTCTCTGTGGCTTTTCTTTGCCCTTGGTGGCCAGCATTCCCGTGGGTGGCCTTAGCATGCAGCTCCGCACAAAGCTGCCACAGCCCAAGAGGGGACGTATCGATGGCGTCGAAGATTTCCTTTCTACCCTGCGTCTTGCTCGCCTGCCTCTAATTTCTGCTCTCATCTTTGGCTCCTTCCCTTAATTGCATATCTGTTTATTTCACAAGGATTGAATGTTTATTGCTCAGGAAAATGAGAAAGAAAAAAATAGTACGTATAGGTAATGAGGGAAAAAAGATATAAAAATTGTTACTGGTAACATTTTGTGGTATTTCCTTCCATTGTTTTTTTCTAGGCATGTAAGCGCACACACCCATATATATTTTTTTAAATGAGGTCATACTGTACATGCTGTTTGGTAGTTTGTCTTTGTCCCTTCAGATATATTGTGGAACTTATGCTGATTTGTGTCAAAAACCAAAATAGACGGATGGAGATACGGTAAAGCAAGGGAGTGAGATTATTAATTGGTGGAATCTAAGATGCAGATAAGGGTGTTCCCTATATTGTCCTTTCGACTTGTCTGGATGTTCGAACATTTTTCTAATGAAATGTTGGGGGGCGGAATTCCAGTGGGGGATGAGAAGGAAAATTGAACAAGTAGTAAAAGTACTCCTTTTGTATGCATATATATATTTGTGCGGGTGTGTGTATGCATGACACACATGCATGTGACATCTTGCCATATTGTTCATGTAGATGGTACCATCCTTTTGAATGGCAGCTCAGCATTGCGTCATATGGATGAAGTGTCATTTATTTAGCAAGTTTTTTATTGATTGGGTATTTAGGTTATTTGTGTTTGTGTGTGTGTGTGTTTGTGTTTTAATTGGCTGAATAGCTAGTTGGCTTATTGTTGGTTTTGTTAGCTTGTTTGTTCGTCCCCTCCCTCCATCTCCATGTGTTTTCAAAAGATAGAGTCCTGTGCACGACTTGGGGCAGTCATTCCTATACATCAGGAGACAAAGCACCTATTGAAACTCCTGCTTTTGTTTTTTACGCTTACTACGTATGTGCACAGGTGGCACATTAATTCTCCAGCCGGTTAGCCTATATTAAGCAGGACAATATTTTTAATTAGACAAACATATTCAACATCAAATGTGTTTATTCTCGCTTGCCTATTTTCTTCTTAAATTGACAAGCAGTGTGAGTGGTTGTCGGGGGTACCCTATAAGAAGGTGGAAGAGAGGCGGGGGTCATCATATGGTGGAGTTCGCCAGGTGTGAAGGAGGAGCCCAGTCTCGTTTGGGACCACAGCCTCTATGGGGGACCTATCTTTTCTTTCCGTGTCTTTTGTTTCTGCTTACCCAAAGAGAGGATTTGGTTGCATCATCTTGAAGTATTCAGAGCGGCGCATCCCTCTTGGTTAACATTTACTTCAAAGGATAGTTGGGCTTTCTTGTGCCTCATTTGTGGTTGCCTTTGGCTTTATGTTTCAGGCCTTGGTCTAGCCCACTGTGGCCAGAATGCTGTGTTGTTTTCATCTCCTTGACAGAGTCATAGCACTGAGATCAAGGCCGAAAAGCCTTGGGGCCCCTTTGATCAGAATGTGCCCCTGAATACGACAGATACCTCAGTCCTAGAAATCTGTCCTTCACCCCAGCCCATGATGTCTTTGCAGAAGGTAGTTTGGGAGGTGGCTACTTTGAGGCCTTGTGGAGTTCCAGGCAGGGCATCTGAGACTGAGAGACATGGGATAACTTGCCCAAGGGTGCCCAGATACAGGGACCAAGTCTAGGCGTCCCCCTGCTACCTCAACCTCCTGGTGAAGGTCCCAAGGATTTTGAATAGAATGCCAAACAGGAGGAAGAGCTATTTGTCCAAGGAACGGGTAGTGCCTGCTCTGTTTAGAAGCACTTCTACTTTTAATAGTAATAACGATATTCCTTATCATTTTTGAGGCTTTTGGGCGCTACATATCAGTCACATTGATGGGCACTGTAACGTTCATTATCTCACTTGATGTCTCCACCTCTCAGTGGGTGGGATGAGCATTGGGAATCCCACTCCCCACACCCCAGATTATTGATGAAGAAATTGGGGCTTATAGAGATTAAGTGACTTGCCTGGGGTCAGAGTTCTAAGTGGCCGAGGCTGGATTGGAATTCAAGTTTCCCTCATTCAGAAGCTGGTGGTGCTTGTTTGTTCTGCCACACTGGAGGACGACTTAATTGATGCCACTATATTTATAGGTCATTCTCTGTAAGAGGCCTCGCCTGGCACCTGCCAGCATCAAGTGGTCAGAAAATAAGGTAGAAAGACCATTCAACCTTAGCGTAATTCCACAACAGGCTTATTTATTCTGGAGAGGGAACTGGTACAGACACATAAGGAAGAAATGAATGGAGCAAGGGGGTTACAGATTTGTAGACCTGCCTCCTCGGTATTGTGTGATGCCAAAGTGTACCCATGGATACTTACATTTGTGAATTTAAAAATTATTTTACATCCTGTCGTACCCCTCAAAGAGTGGATTGATTCTTCTACATCTTTGCACACAACTAACCTTGGAGCCCCTAAATCAAGGCCTAATAACCTGCATCTCTCGGAGACAATGGCTTGTCTGCTACACGTATGAAGCCAGACATGATAAGGCATACCTCTGGTCAGCTTCCAACATGAGCGCTAGGTGAGAAAATAGAGAAACACCAGTCATTCTTAAAGAAAAGCCATATAAAAATGTTCTGGGGAAAAGATATTTATTTATTGCTTTCTTATGCAAAGGACAAAAATATGATGTATCTTTCAACTTTGTCATGGAACAAAGCATATTCCAGTTGAAGTCCTGATTATTCCATGAGACAGCCCTCAGATATATCAGAAACACAGAATCGATGTTCGGGGGTATTTCTTAAAGATGTATTAAAGCAGCGTTTGACATTTGTTTCATAATTCCTTTGGGAGGACATGGGAAATATTGATCCAGTTTGTGCGGCAATTTTAAAAACACATGGATGCCCCTTTTTATTACCTAAGCACAAGGACACAACTTTTGGTGAATGAAGAAGGCAGAGTCTTTTGTAATTACATTTGCATCAGGAAAGATAAGCTACATCTTAAAGCACACCATAATTTCTTGGAATAGAAAAAATTTTGAAACAAAACTAATAATTCACCTGAAATCTATAAATGCTATAATCAGCTCTGATACAGAAACAGATTTTTTTTTTTTTTACCTTTTAAAAAAATTGTGGGCAGTTAATTCAGTAAAAAATATCAAAAGATCAATAATCTCTCAAATCTTTACAGTCTAATTATTTGCTTTTTTGAGATGGAAAATAACTTAGGTACAATTTAGTGAGCATGTGTTTCTTTACAGTACCTTATTGTGTTTTTTCCCAAACTCTGAGTGTTTAAGTCCTGATATTGGCCATATTTTACAGGTAAGGGAGCCTGGAACTTGGAGAGAGAAAATAGCTTGCCAGGCCACACTGCTTTTAAAGAGAGGAACTGAGGCTTGAACCCAGGCCATCTCACCCCACTGCTGGGCTATATTGCTTTTACTTCGAGGTGTTTTGTTTTAAATGTTCTCACTGTTCATTTCGGAAGAGCCTGAGATCTCTTTCTTTCAAGGTAAGTGATTGAGACTCAGGCTTCTCTTCATTCAAAATCTAGAGGAGCCTTAGTGTGACCGTACAGCCATGGACAGATTTACCTGCCAAAGGGGACACGAAGGCTGCAGTGTGAGCCCATTCACTCACTCACTCACTCGTTCATTCGCTGGTGCATTTCTTCGCTCAACAAATACGTCAGTGCTGGTTACATTCCAGGCTCCATGTCACGCACTGAGCATGCAGACAGAACCGCTTCCTGATCACGTGGCACTCGCATTGTGGAAGGGGAGGCAGAATTCAAACAATACACGATGTGTCTCGTGGTGGTAAGTGGTATGGAGGAAATAAATCAGGGCAAAGCAATGGAAAGTGTGAGTGAGGAATGCGCTATTTTTACTTAAGGACTTTAAGGAAGAAAAGGATGGTGAGTCTTAAGGGGACCACGAGGCTCTCTGAGAGGGAAGAGCATTCCTGAAGGAGAACAGCAAGTACAACGGCCCTGCGCTGAGAGCCTCCCCACCAAAAAGAGACCCCTGTCATTCATATCACTCTGCAGTTGCATATTCCTTCCTCATTGGACTGTTAGACATCTCCGGGGAATGTCAGCGTTGATCTGTATTAAATGATGAAATGCCAAATAACCTAAAACATGGCATTTCTGGTTCCAAAGATTCAGTAAACGTAGAATGTAGCCCAAAAAGATTTGTTCATTGATTCTGCCTCTAAGATACATCTTTTTCTAGCCAACTTCGTGGTTTATTTTTAGTGGACTGTAGTGTCATCCTAGTGATTAGAAACCAGGCTCTCCATATTTGACTGTGGAATGATTATGATAGGCTGAGAATCTGGTCTCCCCTCTCCCCCGCCTCTAGTTACCCATTCAGAGCAAACGGGAAGGATTGCCTTTATGCTCTGAAAATGAGTAACTCTTGCTTCATGGAAGAGCAAAATATCCTTCAACTGTTTTACTATCTCATCTAAAAGGTTCCACTTTGATCAATAAAACGTTATCATATGCTCTGTTCTTAAAATTTGCTTTGCAACACCATTGCAAGTTATTGGTATCAACCCATTGGGAATTATATTTTCTTGAAGGAAAGAATTCTGAAATGCATTTCTTGCTGGACAGGCCTAGCACTATGTATATTTAAAAACCTTGTGACTGTGTGCAGGGTAGTTGGCTCTGTGCAAGCCTGATTAGCTGGTTTTCAACTTGCTTGCGTTTCTTAAAAATTATTATTTTTTTAAATCATCCTTTCTAGCAAAGGGGAGTATAAAGGCACTAGAAACCCACTCACAGCATTTTATTTCTGATATCCCTCAACACAGAATAAACAATTAAACTGATTTGAGTTTGAATTGTCTCTGAAATATTTCCTTTATGGTTGGCAGCCCGATGCAAAAATTTCCGCCTGTTGCAAATTAAAAGTCTTCAAGTTGCAAACCCCCCCTGAAGAATGGTTTTGATGATAGGGATGTTGTCAGGCCCTTAACTGAGCGGCACACTGGTGGGAGCCTCCAGAGTAACTTTAATGTAGTTGTAGGGAAGGGAGTCTTGCAGCAACGAGGATCCCCGCTTGACTCCTCTCTTCCCTGATGAGGAAGAAAAGGACAGTGATCAAGCAGAAGGTCTCAAAGGAGGCCTTAAATCACCGGGTAACATGAAGACTGGGATGTACACAGGCTGCCAGGGAAGCGGGCACAAAGCTCCTGAATTATAGAGAGATGGGTGTTTCTTGTACAACATCCAGATGAGTGAGGATCTTTTCCTTGTGGATTAAACAGGACCCAAGTGCACTAGGCTAATAGGAAATGCTGAAATGGAGATTTTTTTTTTTTTTGGTCCCTATTTTAGTGCTGTTTATGATCTGCCAGCAGGAATATTTCACGGCATCAAAGACATGGCCAGAAAGCAAAAAGATGTATATACACACACGCACACACACACACACAGAGTTCTGTATCTCACAACCCTGATACCACATATGGCCTTTCCGAAGGGAGTATTGTATGTTGTTTAGTCTTGGAACTTCTTTTAAAGATAGGATGTCATTTACAATCCTCAGGCCATATGTTTACTCAGACTTAAGAAACATGGACTAATCTTTTTCTATTTTGAGGAGTAATAAATTGAAAAGATAATTACATAATATGGTGCATAATGTAACTCTGGCTTGAGCCATATGTGTTTAATTTTAGAAAAACATGCGTGATGACAGGTTATGAAAGGATGAAACTATTTTAGTCTTTTTAAGGATTAGAAGCATGATTTTTTTAATAAGTGCCTACCCCCAATCCCCCCCGCCTCAGAAAAACAACCCAATACACAAACGCAGTGAAAAGCACCCTACTGAAAGCCATTTGTTTTTGTGGTGGCCACTGGCAAAGAAAATTCAAGTTAGAGGACATATTACTTCCAAGCTCTTGTAAAATTAGATGCAGGCTTCTGTGCGCTGGGGAGAATGGGTGGCGTGTCGTTCCCAATGCGAGAGCAGTGTGGAGTTGCTGCATTTAGAACCAAGCAGCAATTTCTCATGTGACTATCCAATTAGAAACAACCTGGGTTATCTCTTTCTTTATTGAACACGATAGCATATCCAATATAACATGTTGTGGCGGGAGAAATGTAACAGCCTTTCTTTCCTTCCTTCCACAAATATTTATTGAGCACCTTCTATGCTCCGAGCACTGTACTTGATGCCTAAGTTTCAAGGTCAAATACAGTATTCCCCTTAAGACTGTAAAGCAAGCGGGAGGCTTCAAGTCACCTTTGGAATGTGTCACTTTGCCCATGATCCTGACCTCAAGGCAGAATTGTCAGGTGTTGGGAGGCAGAGTAATGTGCCCCAAAGAAGTCTGCATCCTAATCCCTAGAACCTGGGAATATGATATGTTACATGGCAAGGGGGAATTGAGGTTGCACATGGAATTAAGATTGTTAGTCACCTGACTTCTGAGATGGGGAGAGTATCCTGGAGTATCCAGGTGAGCCCAATGGAATCACAAGGGTCCTTAAAGTAGAAAAGGGGCCAAGCGAAGTGGCTCACACTTGTAATGCCAGCACTTTGGTAGGCTGAGGCAGGAGGATTGCTTGAGCCCAGGGGTTCGAGGCTGCAGTGAGCTAGATTCCGTCCTGGACGGAATACAGTCCTGTGGATACCTTGATACTCGGCTCACTGGAACTCATTTCTGACTTCTGGCCTCCAGAATTGTGAGATAAAAAACGTGTGTTGTTTTAGGCTGTTAAATTTGTGATAATTTGTTGCAGCAGCAAGAGGAAACAAATACACTGGGGAAGGACCACATGCCTTGTGTGTATAGTAACTTAGAACAGTTCTTAAACAAGGCTGCCCAGTTCTTAAGGCTGCACGTTGTAATCACCTGGAAAGCTTTAAAAAATACTGATGCCTGGGCCCTCCACCCCAGTAAGTCCTATTTAATTGGCCCAGAGGGTGATCTGGACATTGGCATTTTATAAGTTCCGCAAGTGATTCTGATGTGTAGCCAGAAACAATTGAACACTGGTTTAGGGCCTAAAGCTGTAGCATCAGTATCCAACACCTGCTCCTTGCTGGCTGGGTGTATGGGCAAGTTATTCCTTTAGCTTCAGTTTTCCCATCTGTGAAATGGGGATGCTGTGAATTTCTACTTAAGCTTGTGCAATCTAGAAAGGGCATGTGTGTGTCTCTCTCATGGTAATTGCTCGAAAAATGGCAGCTACTACCTTTTCTCTTATTATGATGATGGTTTGGATGCACAGAACATTGCTTCCCTTGATGAGATAATATTAGGCACAGAGCCTGGACAATTTACATACCTTGTATTCACAACTGTGTTCAGAGATAGCTGCTATTATTATACCTTTCCTTAGTGAAGGGTGGCAAGCATCAGAAAAGTTCAGCCACGTGTCCACAGTCGTACAGATACTAAGTATAGGAGCCTGGACTTGAACCTGGGGCTCACTCTGAGTTTGGGGCCATGCCTGCCTGCCCCTTGTCCTTGTGGAGACCTCCACGTCAGGCTTGCAAGGCAGATGTATGGGAGTGTGGGTGTTGGCGGCTGCTCGCTGGTGCAGCGCCTTTGGAGGGAGGTATTGCACAAACCATTACCAGTGTCAGTCCTTGGGCTGGGGCTGGCATTTTGTTCCAGATTCAGTCTCTGCACGATAAACCATATTGCCCTGTTGCCTGCCGTCAGGGAGAAGGAGCTTGAAAGCCGTGGGAATGAGGATTCTTAGCAGTTATAGGCTGTTTGCCTCTGTCTGCCGTTTAATCTAATCTCAGGTTCAGTTGATACTATTGATTAGTTTCTTTTCAAAACCCTATGAGGCCTATGGGGCTTCTCCATGTGGGGTAAAATGTTCTTCTTATATGTGAGTTGAGAAGAAAAGGTGAAAGTATACAATTAATTTGCCTGCACTTTCTCGCAAATTGTATGCTGGATTTCTGTGAAATGCTGTATGGAACAATATTCCAAGAAAATTATTGTTATTTACTGTGACTTTTGCCTGCATATTTAAAGTCAACAATTATGGGTTGGTTTTTTTTTTTTTTTTTTTTTTGGTTTTCTTTTGGGGGGGTGCTGCTTAATGGCCTTTGTACAATATTTTTAGAAACCTGGTCAAGTGTCACTACGAAAACCTGCACCTTGGCCCTGTGACTGTTGGGAAACAAGTTAACAATATCAGAGGTAACAACCAAGACCCGTTTCCAAAAGTAATAACCTAAAGCACTGGGGACCCCATTGGCCATCCCCTCCTTTAAGGTAATTATCTGGAGGTCATTACTATAAGTCTCTTTTGCGTTAGAAATACCGTATCTTTTGTTATCATTGGCATTAGTATTATTAAAAGCAAATAAAATCGATCATCTTCAAATTCTCTGTTCACACAGTATTTATTTTGATGGGCAGTTTTGTTGTCTTTGGAATTCTATCATTCCTTGGGGCCTTTACTTTTTATCAGAGTGAGAAAAAACTCTTTCTTATAAATATGGGAGATATATATATGTATACATACACACAAATATATATATAAAAGAAGGATTATTGATGTCATATAATCCTTTAATCCTAGTCCAAATCTTGAAACAGTTCCCTCATTTTCATGTTGCCCCATTTCTTCACCATTTACCAGCTATCACCCGGAGGCTTTCAGCGGTGAGCCACATGTTTTTTGGAAAGCACTATCTCCAGCTTTTGGAGGTCCAGGTGAGCTTTTTGTTACATCCGGGTTGCACACTTCCCATCCCAGCTGGAACTGAGAACAACGTCTGGTCATTTCAAGAGGCTGAGGGACATGCACAGGCCACGCATGAACACACTAGGGTTTTCTGAACTGGAAGAAATCATTATTCCTGATTTCCGGATAATTTGCATTATGATATTTCCACCAAAAACAAAACAAAACACTAAACTTCCTCTTTTGAGACACTGATTTGGCTTTGCTTGTAAAATCTTTCATCTAATGAAGAGGACACTTGGCTAAGTGTGTGTGAAAAGACAATCTAGTTGATGGAGGGATTTTCAAACCATCTCCGGATTAAATTGGCGGGGGGTACGGTGAGTGGGGAGTCCAGGACATGTAAAAGTTAGAGGAAAGTACAAGGATTAGCAGTCATCTGGACGCCCTCCACCCTAAATGAACAATTGTTAACATTTGTCCTATTTGCTTCTCGATGGATTTAAAAGCAGTAAAACATTTCAGCGATAGCTAAGATCCCCTCTGCCTTTCCCCTTCCATCAGGAGCAAATTCTATCAGGAGTTTGGGGTACCTCATTCCATTCCAATTTTATACACTTACTTAAACAGGTAGCCCTTTTTGAGAGTGTGTATTTAGTTTACAAGTTTAGTATCAAACTATATTGTATCCTAACTACTTCACGCTTTTTTTATTCAACTATGGTTTTGAAAACCATACAGTGTCAACATATGTAACTCCCGCTTACCCTGCTAGAAGTCTATACAGTATTCTGTCATTTAATAACATTGTGCTTCTTCACTAGCACTCTGGGAGGCCGAGGCGGGTGGATCGTTTGAGCTCAGGAGTTCGAGACCAGCCTGAGCAAGAGCGAGACCCTGTCTCTACTTAAAATAGAAAGAAATTAGCCAAACAACTAAAAAAATACATAGAAAAAATTAGCCGGGCATGGTGGTGCATGCCTGTAGTCCCAGCTATTCGGGAAGCTGAGGCAGGATTGCTTGAGCCCAGGAGTTTGAGGTTGCTGTGAGCTAGGCTGACGCCACGGCACTCTAGCCTGGGCAACAGAGTGAGACTCTATCTCAAAAATAAATTAAAAAAAAAAAAAAAAAATTGTGCTTCTTCATACCATTGTTGATGGAAGTTTATGATTTTGTTTTTACTACAATAAACATCTCTGGCATGCACAAGAATTTCTTTAAGCCAGAAGTAGAATTATTAGGACAATTAACTGCACTCACTAAGGTTTATGGAGCCCCAGCTCAGAGCTTGCCAGTACACCAAGTGAGGAAGATGTTTATGTGTCATTCCTTCCCTCAAGGAGTTTATAGCCTGGTGAGGAAGTTGCGGGTTTAACTCCATGTGCAGAATAACTGTGTCTTCCTACTGGACTGTATCGGTGCCCTGAGGAAGAAGTGATGGCTGCTTAGGTCCCAGGGTCTTACGGCAGATGGACTGAAATTTGCGTTGTGGTGTCCATTCACTTTATCTGTTTGAAGAATGGTATCCCACTCCGTTGGTTGAATGGCAAGAGCCTCATCCTAGAGATGCAGGTTTCAATAAGATTTAGAGAAGGAAGCCATCAACCATTCAGTCCAGTACGAGAGCAAGAGGCTGGGAGAAGGTTGTCCTGCACACAGATCTGTTCGTGTGCTTTCTCCGCCACCGCTTTTGAGAGGCTAACAAAAGCCCAGAAAAGGAATGTTGGAAGCAACAGCAAATAAAAATAGAATAAAAGAGAAGAAAAATAGAAGAATAAAAGGGAGGAAGGATTTCTGAGTGAATGAGGCTTTCAGCTGCTGCTTCTCATCCTGAGGTGTGATATGTAGATCCGTCCTGTGCTTAGGCCTGACAGCTTCTGGGGACAAGACGAATTTTTCAGTCAGTCTGAGAAATGCCATCCCCACCAACTGATACCCTCCCCTGGCAGCTGCCTCACTGTCTCTCTTTTATCATTCCTCTTGATCCATCATCTAGAGAATGCTAGAAGGCACGAGAATGTAAGTTCCAAATAGGAATTGGTGCCTGTTTTCTATCTTGGTTTATTTTCAAAAACCTTTTTGAACTTTTGAACTGTTAGTACCCAGGGGGCAGTGTGCAGGGGAGTTGATAAATAAAGATAATGTTGATGTGAGTACAGTTTCTTTCACATGTAACTAGAGAAGCATGTGAGTTTCAGATAAGCTTTTCTTAGAAAAAATAAAATTCTAAATGTCAAAGTTTTTTGAGTGGGGGTAGGGGAGACTCTGGTACTAAAGGACTCATCCTTAGACACGAGACAGACTGATTAGCAGAAAGTCAAGCCGTGAGAGCAGGTAGGTAAATTTGGCTGAAGACTATTCTGTTTTTATAAAATTTAGACACCCCCTCCCCCGCCGGATATGTTCTTCTGAAGCCTCTGTTTATTATTGTGATTTTACTTTCTTTGTCTGAAATAGCCACTTCCTAATTCTTCCCCAAGTGAATTGAAAAACGGGGAAGGGGAGGTGTTCTACATCTAACACAATGTATTTTACTGGTCTGGGAGTTTGTTCTCCTTATAAATAAAACTAATGGAAAAAAATTCAGCTTCTTTTACTTGCCAAGCATCTTTTGAAAATCTGAGGTCTTATATTCAGATAAAAGTAAATGTGAAAGATAATTCTACACAAATTAATAAAACAGAGAAGGTGTGTGCCTTATAAACACCCAATCCGGTGAACCACCTAGTTTTTAGATTAAGTTCATGAAAATTTTGAAATAAATGGTTTCATTGCATTCATGCCAACCCTGGGTTGAATCAGCCAGGTTAATGTTATTGACAAGATTTACCTCAGTATTGGTGATATAAACATAATATTTCACATACTTACCAAAACATTTTTTTTTTTTTTAATGAGTTCAGCTCCAAACTCTTTTAGGAAAACATATGCTGCCAAGTGCAAGGTGAAGAATGAAAGGTTATCATATTAAGAAAAATTTATGTATCTGTAAATAATGGTCATAATTATTAATATATGTTCATTACATTTGGCATCCGTGTTTCAAGTTTCAACTTTTTGTCCCTGTGTTTACATCTTAATTATCTTCGGATTAACAGATTGTTGTGGACCATGGTAGGCAGTTGCTAGATACTTTTTGAATTAACAACTGAAGAAACTTTTAGATGACTTGTAGAGTCATTTGTAGAGTCTCGTAGAAATTTCACGAGAAAATGAAGGTTTGTAAGAAGTGCGGAGGTTGAAGTAGGTGACTGAAGTTACATGTAAAATGACTTTGCCCTCGTTAAAGTTTGACCACATCGCCTTCTGATTCATTGTACTTACATATTTTAGGTGTATGCATTTCAAAGGTTGAGATGTGGTAAGAGGAAATTTCATCATGTTCCCTCGGAGAAGGTTGTAGGTTATCAAAGGTTTTTAGCCCCCTTCCCCCACCCACTTGTTAGTAGTGCTTCCTTCTGGGTGGGTGTTGGAATTATGTTCTGTGTGGAACCTGGCATTTGATTTTTATTGACTTTGAAGAAATGCACAGGGTTTTAGAACTTTAGAAACACCGCAATAATTACTGACTTTGAAACCTTATTTCTAAACTGTGTGGTGAAAGATGATGGGAGGAAGGATATTTTATCCATAAGTATAGTCATATTTTCATCAATCTCTATTTTGTAGTTTTTTTTTTTCTTAACAATTTGGAATCTTTAGAGAAGATATATTGTGAAGTTTGATGCCTTTAGGAATATATATGTGTGTGTTTTGTCTGTACATATGCACACACACTATATATATATATTCACCTACACATAAATACACATATATACCCACACATATACACGCGTGTATGTACATACATGCATGTATGTGTGGTTAAGTTTCTAAACCCAAATAACTCAAGTTTCTTTTCTAACACAGAAAGTCACTTCTACGAGCAGTTGAAAAATAAATATTATAATCAGCGAGGCATCACAAATAATTTTTATGTCTAAATCAAGCTATTAAATGCTTTTTTATTTTTAAGTAGATGGGGAATAAAATAGCTGTATAGTTCGTAAAGTGGTGTGCCATTACTGCCTGCTGTGCTTTTTACACTCATGAAGTCAAAGCGGATTAGAACCGTGATCAATGTATTATCCTATATTTCTCATTTTGCATTATATTTCCTTTTTGAACACCTTTGTAGACTAAATGGCTACTAATGACATAATTACAATTGTTTGTCACCACCATAATGCGTGATTTCCTATCTCATCATGAAGATGTAAGTTAGATAAAGGAGGAGTTTTGGCAGGAAGACAAAGTGCAGTGATTTATTAAAGGCCAGATGTGGTTGTTAAAAGCTTTTCTCCAGAAGGCTCAATTGAGTGATGTGAAATGGGAACGAAATCACTCTGCAAACCCAGCCCGTGCTTCTTGGTGTGAGTGACATAGTTGCTCATGGAAGCATGACAAATGAGCCACATGTTTTATTGTTGTGTACAAATTTTATGTTGGAATTTAAACAGGGTGAGAAAGGTTCACATTAGCTTATACCAGCAAAGTAGGTGTTTAAAGGAAACTAATGAGACTAAAGGGCTGGCGATATTTTCAGTTTGCTTTAGTGCTTCATAGCAAGAACTGAAATGTCTTACGTGTCTGTCAAGTTTCAAAGAGGGAAAATCCCAGCACTGTTTTAAGAAAAAAAATGAGAGGTTAATATGAGAATTCAAAGAAATCAGAAGCAAGTGGAGACAAGATATTACTTAAGCACTGTTGACATACATATTGCACACATCGCCTTGACATATATACAATCAGATTAGATAGATGCTTCTCAGGAAAGAGGCACAATTTCTGGTTTTAGTATTATTTGCACACACAAAGCTCTGTTAAAATAATGTTAAGACACTACAGTGATAGAAGCTATGAGTGGTTCTAAGAGTGTTTTCAGGCTTTTGGAGGAGGAGGAAAAAAAGAAGAAAATGGTTATATCTTAAAGCTATTCTGTGGTCAAAAGGTGATGATCTTTCTGTTTCTCTTTATTTCCTCTTTCCTCCTTCTTCCTTTTTCCTTATTTTTCTCTCTTCCTCTCTCCCTTATCTCCTTCCCTCTTTCCCTCCTTCTACCTTCTCCCTCCTTCTTTTGCATACCTATAAAATTTTATATGGAGAATTATACTGTAGGATTGCATCTATATAGACTGAGACCTGGAATTGCATTAAACATAGGAACTTTCCCATCTCTTCCAGTGTGGATAGAATTATTTTAAATAGTATAATTTGAAGACATCAAAGTTCTTCAGATTAACCCTGAGACCAGTAAGAGCTTTGGTGGGATGTTCAGAATACTATGGCCTTCCTTGTCCTCTCAGCTGAAAATACAGGGTCCTCGTGTTGTTTTCCCCTATGGTAGTACAGGCTTGCTAGCTCTTGTAGACTTACCATTCTTTGTGATTGTAGTTGCATTTGTAACATTGGTCGTTCAGTGTTTACTGCCCTTTGTCCAGTCTGTAAGTTTCACGGAGGCAGAAACTGTGTCCGCAAGGCCTATCACATTGCCTGGCACTTAGTGTACATTTGAAAAGTATTTGAATGAATCCAAAGAACCACACACACCAATAACCTACATCCAGGATATGCTTGGAAAACACTAGCGAATCCATCAGATGAGACTTTCCCAAATTATAGACACTTGTCCACGTAGTGTATGGAGCAGTTTAGATGGCCCTTTTGCAGTCCTCTCAATTTAAAGTTTGAGACCTTGGAGTCCAGTTAGATGTGGTTCCTTCCAAATGCCCTCATCATGCAATTGCTCTCATCATGCAATTCCATGCTCTCATCATGCAATTCCAGGGGCTGCCACTTGATGGCTTACACCCAACCCTTAGACAACTTAAGCACAAAGCACAACTAAAGCACAAAGTTGGAAAGGTACACATGCTTCCACCCCTCCTTGACTCTGTCTGTTCCATTTAAAAATATATATATATTCTATATGACTCATACTCTGAACCTTATAAAGAGATGAGTAAAACTGAAATACAAGGAGTAAAGTTTCAAAGAAATAAAACACTCTGAAGCAGGGCTGTGTCCCGAGCGTGAGACCTGTTCCATCTCACGAGACCCCACGTTCAAAAGGGACCTACGCTTGGTTTAATGCTCTGCTGTCTCCTTAAACTTCTTCCAAAATTTTGAACAGAGGGTTCCAAATTTTCATTTTGCCCTGGGGCCCACAAATTATGTAGTCAGTCTTGCCCGTAAGCATGTATTCTTCCTGTCATTGTCATCACATGGGATTTCCCAGTTAGTGACTTTCCTTACCCAACTGGAATTTGTGTAACTTGAAGGTGGGTTGCCCCAGGCCTGATCTTACCTCAGTGTGGCTCCTAAAAGCTTTATTTTAGTTACGGGTAGGAGGCCTGTCCTCACGGGACACAAGCCTGTGGGTTAGGAGTTTTGGCTTTGACTCAGACTTCCTGGGTCAAATCCTGGCTCTGTAACCCAGTACGTTACTTAAAGTTTCTAAGCCCAGTTTCCTCATCTACAAGATGGAGATGATAATAGTGTGTCTCCCTCGTAGGCTTGAGGTGAGGATTAAATGAGACGGTGTGTAGAACAGGCTTCCCAGGTGCGTGGCTCAGGGGTGAGCATTCACTCGCTGCAATCACCGGGCACCAGATTTCTGGTTACACCTGGCACTTACCAAGTTTCCTGCCATTGGTGGTTGCCTCATTGAAGTTGCAGGATTCTTCCCAGGCTCTGATGCTCTCGGGCGCCAGTGCTCAAGGTTCTGTGTAGTCTGGTGCCAGAGTTGAAGGCAGACTGAACTCTAAGACTTGACTCAGCTCTGCCCTCTCCCTTCTCCTAACTGAAGCCCTCGCTGCTCCTTTCCCCCTCTGTTTCCTCCTTTATGTTGGATGATTAAGTAACATAGAAAGGATTTGTGTAATGAAACTCCACATTTTGTAACCCATCTCTGTTTCCTGGTGGTTCAAAGATGCCTCTTACTCGATATATCATTAAAGGAACCAATTTTTTTTTTTTTTCCTGCAGAGCATTTGGAACACATTTTAATGCAGCCAAGTCAGTTATAACTAACTCCCCTCCCCCACCCCCGCCGCCCTATTCATACAGGAAATTTGCGAAACATTGACCATATCAAAGGACTCCATGTTCTTGGGGAGGGAGGATACATTATTGGAGGCTGAGATGATGTGGGATATGATTCATTCATTCATTTACCAATTATTTATTGAAGACTTTCTGCATGTCAAGCAGTGTTGTAAGTACTGGGAATATAACTTTTAATAAGACTGCCAAGAACTTTGCTGTTGTGTCGCTGATATCCTAGTAGGGTGTGGATATTAAAGAGACAACGAAGAGCAGAATAATACCTGAGAAAAGTGCTGTGCAGAAAAATAGAGGGATGGAATAGGGATACCTCTGGGCCACATTAGAGGAGGTAGCCAGGTGAGCCTTCTCGGAGGAGGTGGTGTTTCAGCTGAGGTCTGAATGGCAGGAGGGAGGCAGCCAGAGAGAAGGTGGGAAGATAAGCATTCCAGACTTAGGGAACAACTAGTGCTCAGACCCTGGGAGGTCATGAGCTTGATGGATTTGAGAAACAAACAAAAAAAAAGCCAGTGTGGCTGGAATGGGTGTACAAGATTGAGAACAGAAAGGCTCCAGGCAGGGGAATTAGTTGGGGCCTGATCTTGCAGGACTCTGGAAGCCAGGGTCATGTGACCCCTGAGCTCTGTTTTTCTAGCTATTATTTTCAAGCTAAAAGGGAACCAGAAATCTGTTCAGTCATAGGTTAAATAATTTAATCAGTGAAGCAGTCTTCAGGTACGAACTAGGGGGAAGTGGATGATTTTTCCTGGATTATCCATTTCAGTTCTTTAATTAAGAGGCGTAATACTGAATGGAACACTGGAATTAGAGTCCCAAAACAAATCCTAACACTTTGGGACAAGCTATTTAGTGTCTCCCAGGAGTCATTTCATCTGTAAGACTGATAATGCCTTTGGCACAAGGCTGGTATGATGAAATGACGTAGGGCATGGGGCAACCACCTGACAAATACAAAATCATATACAATTATAAGGTAACTATTGATGATCCTTCAGTTGATCTCCTTACCTATTAATAATACCTATTTTTTAAATTATAAAAGTGTATTTTTTAAGAGTTGGGGTCTTTGCTCTGTTGCTCAGGCTTGAAGTCCAGTGGCCCCATCATAGCTCACTGCAGCTTTGAATGCCTGGGCTCAAGCGATCTTCCCACCCCAGCCTCTGGAGTAGCTGGGACTACAGGCACATACCACCATGCCTGGCTAATTTTTTAACTTTTTTTGTAGAGACATGGTCTTCCTTTGTTGCCCAGGCTGAACTCCTGGCCTTAAGCAATCCTCCCGCCTTGGCCCCCTAAAGTGCTAAAAATTTATCTTTTTATCCATTAAAGAGACTTTAAATCACTTTTGGAGAAATTTAACAGACAAACTCATGATGGATATAGTTACCTTATTCCCTAACCCATTCTCAGATACTGGTTCACACTCAGGGATAACCTGTTTGACCTTCTTTTTGAAGGTCTAGGATGTTGGAACAGATGGCCACTGTCTATGGAATTCTTCCTCCTAGATTTCTTGTCTCTTAGCTGGAATGGATTTGAAATATGGGGAAGTCTAAAAAGGAGGGTTGACTGTTAGTTTTAAAAACTTGTCTCAAAAAAGAAGAGTCACAATTGCTTTTTTTTTTTTTTTTTTTTGAGACAGGATCTCTGTTGCCCAGGCTAGAGTACAGGGGCATCATCATAGCTCACAGCAACCTCAAACTCCTGGCCTCAAACGATTCTCCTGCGTCAGCCTCTCTGGTAGCTGGGACTACAGGCGTGCACTACCACTCCCAGCTCATTTTTCTATTTTTAGTAGAGACGGGGTTCTGCTCTGGCTTACGCTGGTCGCAAACTCCTGACCTCAAGCAATCCTCCAGCCTCAGCCTCCCAGAGTGCTAGCTGTGAGCCACCATGCCCAGCCTCAAAATTGTTCTTATAAAACACAAATCCCATACTTCTAAAAATAACTGCTGATTGCCTTGGAGTTGGGCTGATGGATATGAACATTTATCTGCTGTTCTTTGGGAGGTGGTAACTCTTTTGGAAATTGGGGCCCTGTAGTTACATTTTTGATGCAAGAGTAGACTTTTGTCTCTATCAGCTTCTCAGAAACTGTTGCTCTGCTTGGCAGAAGAACATTTGTATGTGTCAAAGAATCAGATGGGATGACAGAGTCCATCTTTCTAGTTCTCCAAGATTAGTTTTCAGGAGCTATGTGAGTGGCCTCGGGGAATCTGAATTTTAAAATTGTACCACTTCTTTTATTTTATAGACACTCCTTAAAAAAGATTATTTTAGCTTACTGGAAGACTTTATTGTTAAGTTTTAGAGAATTTTGCATTCTGCTTAGAAATCACTTTTGAGTTTTATTAGAACATTTACTAGCAGTGGTGCTAATTATTTTAAATATGACCCTAGAAATGGGCTATGTCAGCTTGAAAAGACTATTTTTAACAGAATTTGGTTTTAAAGGCAGGTTTTATAGACATTATAGTAATACCATTGTTATCTAATTAGCATCTACTGTGTAAATGTACGTGATATTAGAGAGGCAAGTATACATAAAATTATAAATTGTGACATTTTATGAGGATTTTTTTTTTATCATGAGTCTTGTACAGTCATCATTACTTAACTGGGTGAAATGTAGCCTTAGACATTACATCATGTAAAGACCAGGAGACAAAAAAACTGAGGATCAATTTTTGATTATAATAAAGTTTTAGTATGAGGCATTTCTGAATATGTGTCATGAATGTGAGTCATGATTTTCACACCAAACCTGACCTATTATGATTATGTTTCGACTTCACGGGGTTTTCAGTATTTAAATTCTAAACCTAATTCTAGGGTCTCAAAATGATTCACATTCAAATCTACTTTTATGTTTTATAATTAAATAAGAAAATATTGCTTATACCTACATTTTTACTATTCTTGGACATATTATAATTATTTCCTTAATTTCACCAATAAAATAACCCATTTCTTCATTAGTAAATTACAAGGCTATCTCAATAAAAAAAATTAGTTTAAATGTGTCTTGC
The DNA here is from genome assembly GCF_041146395.1 of Eulemur rufifrons. Classification (NCBI taxonomy): domain Eukaryota; kingdom Metazoa; phylum Chordata; class Mammalia; order Primates; family Lemuridae; genus Eulemur; species Eulemur rufifrons. The sequence continues at coordinate 175,642,039 of NC_090989.1, read as the reverse complement.
CATCTCAGTAGTCATTTCAGTTTGCAATTTTCCCACTTCTTTCATTAGTTCTTTTTGTAAAATGTGAAGATACTTTCTAGGTAAATTAATCCCTTCCAAGCGGTAAAATAACTTCCTTTTTGGAAAGAGTTATTAGAGTCTTATTCTTTATAATCTTAAATACCACTTATGTTAGAATGAACAATACATGAAAAAATTACACTAGTTAAAAAAAGAATGATTATGACCTAGGCCAAGTACATTGCAATTATGTGTTCATGGAAAAGCGAGCTTTCTACTGGGGAAAGCATGATATAGATGCCCATGAAATTTCCAAAGTTTAAGTATTTTTGTAAATTAGGTTGTTCCTAGTTAAACAGGTGGCTTTAAAGGCTGGTTTCACTGTTGTTTTAATCATAGTTTAGTTACCATGGAGAAATATGCAAGTTAGCATTTATACACAGAAGTGAAATTTATGCTGCATAGATAATAGCCTAAATTTAGCTTGACTTAAGTTTACCACTTCCTTTTTTTTAAACAAAAAAGAATAATAATATATCACATATATCCATTAACAAGTTAATTTCTTTAAATGCTACTGTTGTATTTTTAGCGAATTTCTTTTCTTAAGCATCACCGGCCACCTCTGTCACTGTGACCTCTTCCATTGCTGAACGTAATACAGCATATTACATCTGATTTGCTCTAATTGTGTCACCCTTAGGTTTAATAAAAGGCTTTGCTGAGTTTAAAATTAGTTACGTGGTGAAAAAGTAATGTTTGGACACATTGCATCTAGTTGGGTTTTATAAGGGACTGTTATTTTCTACTGAAAATCTTCAGACAATGTGCAGTGCTGATAGGACCAATCTGATCTCAGACCCAACAATATTTTTCATTACCATTTAGATATGTTTTCCAAAGAAAATTCTGAGACAGTTCTTTTTTCCTAATGCACTATGTTGATCTTAAAGCCCCCTTAGCTGGGTAATAGATTTTCTGGTCTGAATTAAGATGTTCGGCCCTGTGGAATCCAGCAACCGTGAGCTGCCTTTCCTGCCATTCCCTTTGCCCAGTACCTTTGAGCGAAGGCTAAGTTTTCAAGGACAAACGTAGTAAAAGTGTCCTGATCCAACATGAGGTCCCCCAGTACAGAGAGAGAGCAGCAGATCCCTTTCAACACCAGCTGTTCTCACAGATATAGATTGCTGCAGTGAAATTTTCTTAATATAATTCAGGAAGCTCTAGAGAATTCTCCAAAACAACTGTGCCAACAAGGAAAATGTTGAATTTTTCATCAGCTGCCCAATGCTGAGAGTTAGTGGGCAATCCGTTCATTCATGACCAGATGTTCAGTGTAGTAACGCTCCGCAGTTAACTTGAACCTTGTGGCCTGTTTACCATTGGCTGCAAGGACATTGGCAGCAACCTGGCATTGGAGAATTGAGGCCTGCATGAGCGAAAGACCGGAGTGTGTGTCTGTGGCTCCATGGTTTTCACCAGCGACCAGACAAGGTAGGGAGTGATGAAAGAAAGGAACGATACCACATCAATCATTTTGGAGGCTGGGAGAATTTGCTATATATGATTGTGTCTTGGGAGAACAGTAGGCAAATTCTTAAACTTCTTTTTACTTGGAAAGAAAGGCAGTCTTTGTTTAGTTGGACAGATTTTTCAACCTGTGTCTAAACCATAAAACTTTTTGTAGTGGGGGCAGTAGATGTGGGTGGTTAAAACAGAAAAAGGTTTCTAATTTTAAAGTAGAGGAAGTCAATAAAGTTGACTCTTAATATTGAAACCTGACCAGGTCCAATCTAGAACTGGAAATATGCGATATTTTTGCTTTAGGTAAACTTGATTATAATAAGTGGAGACTGTTTAGATCTTCCATTTGTGTAGATTCACCATTTCCTTCATGTGCATGTTTTGGCATTTTTGTGAGCTCTTTTAAGTCATAGTGTTGAGGGGAAGGGGGAACCTAGAGAGAGCAGGGGTTTGTAAACAAATAATTTGATTTTCTACTTCAAAAAGGATTTTCTTTCCTTAAAATAACTGTGTTTGATTCTGGACATGCGGCAGGCCAGCCATGGGGAGGCAGGGTTTGATAACACGAAGCTCATCTCAGAGGGAGGGCTCTTGTCTTCCCGCCTACCTGGCACTGCACAGTGATTTTAACTATTTATTTCAAAGCAATATGGGCAAAGCCTTTCTTAAAACCTTTCTTATTTCACCATTTTTAACTTGGGACTTAAATGGTTCCATCCCAACAAGAAGTTGGCCTTTGTTTACATGAAACCAGAACAGACAGTCATCATGGAATAAACCTTTTGCTTTTTGGAGGCTTAGGTTTTTTCCTCTTCCTGTGGAATTCTTGACTGCCCCTGGCACATGCCTACTGACGCCCATCCATGGGCATGAGGGTAACACGGAGGGTCTTTGGAGCAGAACCCTTGCAGTCATATTTGCTTTGGCAGAGCTTTCTGCCTTTGGTTTACCAGGTTGCAGTGAACACTTCCTTTGCATTTCCTGCTGACAGAGAAGGTGGTTGCATGTTGTGTTGAGATATGGAAATTCCTCATGACTCCTTTTAAGCCTGAACCTCATTGGCCCTTACAATCCCACCGATGGAGTGTATGCTTCATTTATCTGGGTGTGGTTTTTTTTTTTTTTTTCTTTTTCTGAAAAGTCTCTTGGCTTGTTGACTTAGAAAGAGGGAGGTTTTGAATTATAGCAGGTCCCGACTGCGGGCTGCTGGGACACGAGGTGAAGGCATTGCATTGTTTTCCTGGATGCTAACTTGCTGATAGAAAAGTGAGAACCAGTTTACAGTAGCTCTGACACCACTGTTACCTTTCTGCAGTCCTCTCCAGCTGCTCCGAGCCCTTCCATGCCTTCTCCGTGCACACAGTTTGTTCTTGGGTGTGAAAGCAAACAGTATTTGAGTTGGCAGCAACTTCTCTTTCAGTGGAGTTTGCTGCCTCGGCAAGAAACCGCAGCCTGAGCTTTCTGCTGCTGAAGGTTTCCACTGGCAGGATGGCCTTTTCCCACATTTCCTTGGTTTAAGGAAACAGATTTTTCAACTTTTTTTTTTTTTTTAAAGACAAAATGCCAACATTTAACAGCTGGAGTTAGTATAATTTATGGTTTTCACTTTATGTTCTTGTGGATGTATCAAAATTAAAAATCCGCAATTATTGTTAAATTATGCAAGTTTTTGCAAAAAGAGTGATTAAAAATAGACCCTCTGTTATGAGGCATTCAAGAAAGTCATTGTTACCCAAACAGGTATTCTCAATTATTCTATCTTTAATGGTTTTTAATTGTTATAATTTACTCATATTCTATTACATCTCTCAGAGGAGATGTTTCTGAAAGCTCTTTGTTTTTCCTTAGAGGAACAAGTAGGAGTTTGTTCATTTGAGCCTCTTCAGTTTTATTTTTAATCTTACTTTATTTCATGTGTTTATTTATTTTGTACAGGTCAGTGTGTTCATCCTCATGTTTTAGGTGAGCTTTCTTGTCACGGCAGTTCTAAGAGCAAAGCAGTCTTAGACTGCTGCCTGTCAAGGTGATCCTTTGTCAGGAGGCACCTGAGCGCCACTCGTGGAAGTTAGCCAGGTCTCTGTGAGCTACAGAACCTCCCTTTTAGGCCAGCCTCAGTTTTCCTACATTGGCTTTAGGTGAAACTTACAAGCACACCTTACAGATTTAGCGTATGGACTCCTAAGTGGTTGGAGGCCTCCCAGAATTTGCACCATGTCAGAATCAGGAAATGAACACAGGCAGCCAATAAAAAGCATTGAATGTTGCCTCAAGATAGGTAGTATTTTTGTCCTATCCAGACACAAAGACTAGATTTTTGGGGGGTTATTTTAAAATTTCTGCTGATACACACAAAGATTCTAAGAACCTTTATTAACATTCCCCCAAAGCCACACCTTTAATTAAAAAGTACCTCTGACATCTTTGTTATCCTGATTTCTCAGAAAATAAAATAGGAAGTGAAAAGGCCGTTCTACTTTGTACAGTGTGTTACTTACTCTAAAGACCATTCGATCTACGTGTTAGATTTAGGGTCAGAACATTAGCTGTGATGAATAACAGGGGACAGAATTTTTCTTTTCTTTTCAAGGATAGTGGCAGTTAATCATTTTTATCTGCCCGCCTCGTAGACTTGATTAGATTTATTATGTATGCCGCATGTTTATGGCATTTTTATTATATGTTGTTAATTTGTTGTAACTGCCACTACATTTTTTTTTTTCTTCTTCCCTTTTTCTCCCCTGAGGACCCTTGAAAGCAACTAAGTATCAACCGTTACCTTGTGCTTTAGGAAACTTCATTTAATTTTTAATTTTAATAAAAGCCCTAATTGTCTCCAGGTTTAAAAAAAAAAAAAAACCCAGCAGTGTTAAAGTGTATATCTTAAGATAAAAGGAAAATTTGCAGTTATGTTCTTCTGAATTTTTGTTTTCTGTCAGTGTTGAAGCGATGCATGTTTGGGTGGATTTAGGGAATACACATTTATAAAAACAGTTCACCTGAAACCTAGAAGGGCGAGCTGTCGAACATACAGTAAGCTATAATTTTCCTCATTAGTGGAAAACCATCTATATAGTTTTCAGATCACTGCTAGGTAAGACAATTGGGCCGTTTAACATTTAAGCTGCTTAAAAAGTCACGCAGTTGAATGATGCATTTAGAACATCTTCTTTTTTAGCTTACTAGCTCTCAGAATGGATATGGAATCTGTTAAATATAGAGGCCATTCTTTAAATAAGGCCGACAGTTAAAATTGGGAAGCCGGAGAATTAGATTGGAAATGATTTACGATGAGTCTACAGGACATTAAAAAAATAAAGTTAGAAAAGGAAATCCACTGGCTGCATTGGCTATATTACAGCAGAGAATTTTTACTTTTCATCCCTTTTGAATTGGCTGGATATATGGGCAATGCATAGAAACAGACTTTCAGGAAAAATTGACAGAACTTTTCTTTTTATTATATGTTCTGGTGTTGGTTTGGTATTGGCATTGCAAGCCTCTGACTGTAACCAAGTCAGTTTCTTGTTTTGACGGTTACAAACTTTTTCAATAACAGAGAACCACCCATTCTCTTAAGAGCATTAGATGTTGAAATAAATAGAAGCTGGACTGAACAACAGCTTTGTTTTTGTCATGCAGCATGAGCATATGGGTCCTTAATAAATACCATTTGAAGATGACACAGGGGTGTGGTTATTGAGTTTACAATGTGTAATAATCATAGATACATATATCACTTTTAAGAATTGTTACACATTTGTTCATACTGTACAGTAAGAAGTCGATACATTTTTTTATGGAATAAACAATACTATTTCAAAGAGACAGATTACAGGCAATATTAAGTCATTTAGGTATAAAGTGGTTTCACTGAGAGCTCAAACTTGTTCTGATGATGGCTCATTAAAGCATCTAAGATCCTTACTTATAATGGGAAAAGAAAAATATAATTTTAGATGTCTTAGATATAAAATCATTCATCATTTCAATTATATCACTATTAAATTAACCAAAAAAAAAGTGAATAATAGTAGAGGAGTTCAAGGTGATCAAGTCATTAACCGAGTTTTGGGCTTTGGTGTTCTAAGAGATGCGCTAGACCCCATTGTGTGCATGAGACCATCATTTGATTCCCTCACCTCTTACCCTGTTCACCACTTATGGAGTTCATAATGTGCTTGATGTTTTTTGTAAGCAACTTCGAGAAAGCAAGAGTTTCATACGCAAATTCCGTCCTTAGGAATAAAGTGTTGAGAGAAGTGTGAGATATTTCTTTGCTCCCATGAAGAATTTAAGCTAGAGCTTATTGAAAATGTAAACATTATATATTTGGGTTAGAGGAAGGGAGATGGTTTTTCTGGCTCATAGCAACAGAGTGAATGGGCAACAAAGGCCAAAACGCTTGGTACCTGAGGAGAACAATGAACAATTCCTTTTGACTGTACATAGAGCTCGTATAGGGGGAGGGGAGAAATGAATTGGAAAGGTAGCTGGGATATGACCATGGAGGACCTCAAATTCAGTTAAGAAGTGAGGAATTTATTCAGTAACATTAAGTCATATTAATAATGGCAGATAACATTTGCTATGGGCATGACATCGAGCTTAGTGGTTGACAATGCATTATGTATTTTTTTCCTCCTAATAAGCATCCAAGGAAGGGGGTTCTGTTTTTATCCATAGATAACAATACACATGAGGAAATTGTCTTGAGAAGGTCATGTGATCTTACCACGGGCACAGATGAGTGAGGTGGAGCCAAGATTTCAAATTAGACTCTGGGAATTAAGAACCAGCCTTCTGAAGACTGACTACACTGCCAGGGGGCACAGCTGGGGTTTTTTGAGCAGAAGAGTCTCTTGGTCAGAGCTGCACTCCAGAGTAATTCATCTGTCATCATTTTATAGAAATACAGTGAGCAGCCCAGTTAGAAGGAAACTGTGGTAGTTCTGAAGAGCCCCAATCAGAATGTGCAATAGGGTGTTGGAAGGGATAGGAAAGGGGATGGTGGAGAGTTCCAAAGATCCTTAACGGTTTTGGGGGCGCTGGACTTGGTGTGAAAGACATAGGGGCCTGGGAGAATCGGGTTGGTATTCTTAGCCCTTGGTGACAGAAGAGGAGGGAGGACAGGGTGGGGAAAGAGGAGCTGAGGTTTGGATGCCACTGGAGGTGGCAGAGTCTTTCTGGAAGATGACGAATCATGCACTGAACTGGAGGCTGTGAAGGTACTCAGGGCTGGAGATGGGGATTTGAAGCCACGGAAGCCAGATTAGAGAGGGAGACTGGTACATTTAGTGAGGGGGGAGAAGACAGTGGCTGGAGGAGGAGACCAGGATATAAATCAGCCTTACGAGATAAAGAAAAATCTTTCTGCACATTGGAGATGACAGATTTGTAGGCCATGCTTCAGACACATACCTATACATATTCATGTTTGTATACATATTCATGTACATATTTATATATGTATTCCTATATACATTCATATGGATTACTGTGTGTATTTGTATATGTATCTTATTCATGAGCATGCGCTGTTCTCTTAAGCTCACATATGTATTCTTGGGAGCCTTTCCCACCTCAGTTAGCAAGTGGGGAGAGGAAGGGTAGGGGAGGCGTCAGTCTCTCCCGAGAGCAGCCGACGGGGAGGATTCTGTTCCGTGTCGCCGCAGCTTGAGAGCAGGAGAGGGAAGATGGGGTTTACTTCTAGTGTGTGTGAGGTTCAGGCCAACACATAGAATTTTATACCCCCCAAAATGCATTCCCACACATAAGCCTGGCAGCTTTAAATGTTCTGGTAAATGTTAAATGATTTATAATAGGATTTTACAGAATTCAACAAGATTACCATTATGTTGTGAAATAAGGGCTAAGAGTGTGGTCAATAAATGTGTTAACTTTTCCTTTGGGGTGATATTTCTCTCCTTTGAAAATCCATTCATCTGCCGAAACACATATGAGAGGCTCCTTGCTTTTGCCAGCGAGGGATTGCGGTTAAGAATTTTTTGACTTCCCTTCCCTGTGCTCCTTCTTAATTACTGAAAAGGTTAACAATGCACACTTCTGGGGCCTTAATGTTGTGTTTTGTTTTTCCTACCTCCAAAGAAATGCTGTATTACCGCTCAAGTCTGTTTTGTGTTATGGATCGAAGAGCTGAGATACAGTGCCCTTTTCTTTTTCTTTGCAAGTTGCCATTAAGTGATTTCTTTTTAGGGTTCTAGAAAATGTCACCCTGACCAAAATTACCTTCCCGTGTTAGCAGCCTTAAACTTGTACTTCTCGATGCCTTACATGGCCATTAACTAAGTGGTTAGAGTTGTTTGGAACACCTTAAAAGTAAAAAGCTTCAGTGCTACCCACTACTGAGACTGCCAGTAATGTGAAGTGCACATGAAGCCTTTACAATTGGTGAGACTCATTTTAAGAAAATATATTTTACAGAATTACACAGGTCCTCACACCACTGTCAACTTGGAATGTTGTTCACATTTCTTCTGAGAGTCTCCAATTGGCCGTATTACTGAGGGCTTTGTCATAATAGCTGGAGATGTCATTTGTCCACTGAGGTCACTCTGACTTTTGAGATTCTAATAAAATTGGCTTGACCCTTTATCCTATACCCCGTGGGAATTCCGGTGAGAATTCCTGGAGGCTTTGTCTTCGTGGTTGACTTTGGCTAGAAAACCCTTGATATTCCTTCTTCCCATTGCTGTTCTCTTTCCTCCTCGCAGAGTTGGAAATCAGCTCTTTCCGTAATTTCCTTCCACGTGGCTCACACAGAGCATCAAAGATTAGGGAGTTGGAGGAAGTTTGCATCAGAGAAATTCAGAATCGAGTTTTCCACAGCCTTGTTCTGCTAACATGAATTTGCTTGTTACATAGTTGTTGTCCCTGAAGAGCTTTCTCTCTAGATCGTGACCTCCGAATTGCCCGACTTGTCCTCTCTTCTCTCGTCTGTCTTCTCGCCTCTCATGCCTCTGGTTTCTGTTACCTACTCACGTTTCTTAAAAATAGCAGTTTAATTTTCTCTTTCTGTCTCATCATCTCCTTCCAAGCCCGGTTCAAGGGGGCCCCGTTTTCTGTGTTTCAAGCAGCGTTTCAAGGGGGAGATGACTGGTAAAAGGATCATCTTTGCACTTTCGTGCACGTGCACAGACACCACTTCCTTTCTCCCTCCACCTCTCCCCCCTGCATGTAGCAAGAGCTGAGACTACTTTGCATAGAGACAGATACATTGGGCTTTATTCCAGTGTTGGCCGGACCACTTCCCTTTAATCAAATAGGTTGATTCAGAGTGCATGTCCTAAATACCAGCATTTTCTCATTGATACTTGTTTTCTTATACTAGGCCAACAATCTGTCTCCTCTAAATCCTGGGGCAAAAAACCAAAATCTCAGTCTCACAGCATTTTATTTGTGCCTTTGATTACCACCTAACCTTCCTTGCAGTCTATATGTCTTTTTTTCTTTTTTTGAGAATACTCCGTCATCCAGGCTGGAGTGTAATGGTACCATCATAGCTGACTGCGGCCTCGAGTTCCTGGGCTCAAGCTATCCTCCTGCCTCAGCCTCATGTATATGTCATTCTTTAATCAGGCCTTTTATGATAATGAATTCTCTCCCTACTCCTGGTAATTAAGGATGTTAGTGAAATGGGTAAGTGGTGCTTTTTGATGCAGAGCTAGTGGAAAGTATTTGCCACTAAGTCGGCCACCTGGAGTCAGCTCATCTCCTCATGTCTCTTGCCCATAACCATGTCAGCCAGCATGGCTATCTCATCATTAGACGAGCAACATCAGGCAGTTTCCTGGTAGTGTTATCTATCATAATTTTTACAGTGATGGGCCTGACCTGGGGTTACAAAACAAAAACTCTGAAAAACATCCACCAACCTTGAAATCAGTGCACACTGATTGGTTATTTTACAAGTTCTGTTGCCCACATCTAAATGTCTGAAATCTATTTTTTCACTAGAGCAGTGTTTCCCAATGCCTGGGGTTCCAAAATCCCCGGAGTTGTAATCTTAGGGTTAGGAGTTGTAATCATAAGTTTTTTTTCAGTATTTAAGTTAGGATGAGTTTTTGGTTGTATGCAACAGAAAGTCCAGTTCAGGCAGGCTTAAATACTGTAAGTGGCAAGTCCTTCAGCTGTAGGCTGCAGGAGAGACTTGATCCAGCTCTCTCTCTGTTCTGCTTTCTGTGGTGTTGGCTTTAGAGTGGCCCTCTTTGCAGTCTTACGGTGACTTCTAGCAACTGCTGAGCACATGTCAGGCAGGAGAGAGGAAAAGGGAACCTTTTCTTAATATTTTCAGAAAAATTCTTGAAACTATAGTTGGACTGGTTTCCAACACATACCACTGTACTTGTGGCCAGGGAGATGGGATATGTTAGTTGGCATATTCGAGGTGATGTGTTTCTACCACTGGAGCTGGAGTAGAGTCACCTTCCCCAGAACCCCAAGACTCACTAGTGGTCAGTTGGTCCTATTTGGAAGGGAGTTTAGAGGAAAAGATGTTGGGGATACAACCTCGAATGTTCATTTTATTCAGCTTTTTATATTTCAGAAGGCCTGAAAGTTAATTCAGTCATTTGCATGAGGTAAGACTTTTGGGGTTAACCAAAGTCAAGTTCTTTGGCTTTTAACCATAAATATTTTAATCTGTGAGCTCTGATTGGCAATTTGGTAGATGTTCCCTATGGATTAATTAATACTTCACAAATAAGTATTAGTTAGTAGAGTCTTCTGAAACTTAGCATCTGTGTTGGTGGGAACACTTAGAATTTAATAAAAGGAGTTCCTTGTGGTTAAAAAAAATTTGGAGAATCTCATGTCTCAGGCCTCTGAGTCAGTAGCAGATAAAACTAATTATAATTCACCTTAGAAATGATGACCAGTTCAAATACTGTACAGATGTGGAAAAAATAACATTCATTTGTACTAGTCTGACTTCTAAAATTTAAAATTCAACATTTCAGGTCTTTTTTTTTCAGATATGGTTAAGTTTTAAGTTTTACTAGCATGTTTTAAACACATTAATCATATGGAAAGAAAAAGTTGATGAATTTTAACACTACTGCGGTAGTGTCTATGACTCAACAACAGAAATTGTTGTTAGAGGAACCACCAGAAAACAATTCTGTCTTGGGGGAAAAATGTTTAGTTGAAAGGCCACAGAAGAGATGCATATTCAGTAAGTGTAAGGAGAGGCAAACACAATAACGTAAGATTGTTTTACAAAAAGAAATTTCTAAAAGGAGTATAGTCAAACTGTTGAGGAAACTTCATTGTTAAAGAATAAACATTGTGCATATCAAACACTGAAGAGTGTAAAGTGTTGTCAACAGTAATGCAAACTTATTCTAAGATGCAGAAAGTGTTTCATGCTTGGAGCATTTTGGAAACAACATTTCCATCAGAGGGAAAGAAAGCAAAGGGAACCTTCTTAAGTCATACTGGATACAATACCAGTGCAAAGCGGTGTTTTCCGTGAAGCCTTTGGCCTAGACGCATGCTGAGCCTCTTTGGCCTTGGCTGTTGTTTTACCTGACTTACACAGTGTTGGTTGTTTTGGATCCACTGTCCGCCCAACGGCCAGACTGTGGATTCTTGGCCAGTGTATCAGGGTCTTGTGGATGTAAAACAAGAACCTGCTGCTCCGGGTGATGAGGCTGGCCAACCTGATGTTCTTGGGTAATCTCCCTGACCTTCTGTCCACTAGGGGTCCGCATTTCAGACTCCACTCTGACCTTGAAAGCCCCGTTGCTACATCTGGATGTCTTATTTACATAGTCTTTAGTTTTGTATCCCAGCTCCTCCCTGCCTGCCACCATCTCCGTGGTTTATTATTCTTCAGGTTTTGCCATTTTGCCATACTCAGGCATTATATTTTCCATGATTTTGATCTGAATACCACGTGCACTCTATTTGCTTCTCAGTCCCCATAAGTCCTCTCAACTTGTTGAACATAAATGAGTCTATTTGGAAAGAAGACTTTACATTGTTCCTTAAAAGAAAAACAAAAAGTATCAGTTGCCACAGCTAGATGGTAACCTAAAATAAATACTATGGAGGCAGAACCATGGTATAGACAGGAGTTGACACACTCTTGTAAAGGTGAGGTAGCACATGTTTTCGGCTTCACAGGCCGTAATCCCAGTTTCACCCCTGTAGACCCAAATCAGCAAGAAACAATATGTACACGAATGGGAATGGCTGTGTCCCGACAACACTTTATTTACAGACACAGAAATTTGACTTTCATGTGATTTTTTTATGGCATGAAATATTACTCTTCTTTTGATTTTTCCCTCCCATTTATAGATATAAAATCCATTCTCAGCTCATGGGCTGTATAAAAATCGACAGCAGGCTGGGTTTGGCCCATGGGTTGTAATGAGCAGAGCCCTGGTGTAAACTTCTCACTGCATACCATTGCCTATTTCTACCTAAGGTATGGAGCTGGAGAGGTTCTCTTTTTGTTAAAAATGGGCGTTAGCATGTATTAGGTGTTAGACCAGCACCCAAATGAGGCTATGACCCTGACATAATTGGAAGGATTGAAATGGAATTGGAAACAAAACAGCTTCCTAAGTATGCATTTTGGTATAATTTGTTGCTGTGTCTGTACCACCTAAAATCACCTTCGAGGTTCAAGTCCAGAACTTTGGGGAATGCTGCCTTTGCCTGTTTGTTTTACCCAGTTCTCATGACCATCACGTACAGTAACACGAAGATAGAGATACAAATAGCACATCAGTGAAGTGTGAGAGGCAGAGAAAGGAAGAGTTTTCAACACTGTAACCAGAAACCAGCAAGATCAGTGATGGGGTAGAGGGAAGAAGGAAGGAAAGAATGGCTGATTTTGACAAGGGAGAAAATATCTGAAAGAAGAAAAAAATAACCTGACATCAGAAGCTGACAAAAACTTGAATATTTCACCAACCAATCCATGGCCCTCTTTCCTCTTTCTGATAGTGTCCTATAGCACAGTAGTTCCCCTTGTCCTTGGGGATGTGTTCCAAGACTCCCCGTGGATGTCTGAAACCACGGATAGTACTGAACCCTGTGTGCACTATGTTTCTTTCTATACATACATACCTGTGACAAGCTTTAATTTATAAATTAGACACAGTAAGAGATTAGCAGCAATAATTAATAATAAAATAGAACAATTGTAACAGTTGGTATAATTGTTATGATCACTACTCTTGGGCTTTGGGGCCATTATGAAGTAAAATAAGGGTGACTTGCAACACAAGCACTGCAATACCACAGTAGTCGATCTGGTAACTGAGACAGCCACTAAGTGACTCATGGGCAGGTGGTGTAGACAGTGCAGATATGCTGGACAAAGGGATGATTCATGTCCAGGGTGCAACAGAGCTAGATGGTGAGATATTTCATCATGCTACTCGGAACAGCATGCAATTTAAAACTTATGAATTGTTTATTTCTGGAATTTTCCATTTAATATTTTCAGACCAGTTGACTGCGGGTAACTGAAACCACAGAAAGTGAAACTGCGGATAAGAGGGGACTCCTGTATCAGAGTGTATGAGGCCGTATGTTATTAATCCCTCTCCCCAGCGGCATTTGTGTGTCACTTCGTTCTGTTAGTGTCTGATGTTAATATTCCCTCTCCCCTGGCAAAAGGAACAAGAGAAGCTAGTGACCCAGAATATTCTCTTTATCCATCCACTTTCTGTCCTCTTTTGTGGTGGTTCACTGACATGAAATCTCAAACACAGGCTTTTCTTTTTTTTTTTTCCCCCTTGGCCTGTATTAATTCCGTGTTGTATACAGTTTAGACAGGAATTCTTGAGTTATTTCTTGACAAACTTATATAAAAACTTATATAAAAAACCAGGGCCAAAGTGGCTTCATCTCATAACTTGAGATAGAAGACTGAAGGACAGAAAAATTTAGATGTTCATAGTATTCTAGTATTTTGCTTTGTATTCTCATAGACAAAAATACCCCATTCTGAGGACAATACGATCTGCAGTAGCGAGAAAGCTTTTGTATATAGCATTCATAGGGTAACAATTATTACTATAACCTGAAACATAATGTCTTCATGTTACCGGCTCAAAAAATGTTTTTTATTTCAAAACAGCTTCTTAAAACAAAGTTGTTTTTTCAAGTTGCATTACTTTCCAGCATCAACATGAACCAAGAAACCTTATACCAGGCTTATTAGTTGATATGTTCTAAAGTGTGATAGTATAGTTGTTAAATAATTACCCACGTTGGGGAAAAAAGATCTGGTTTCAAATTCTGGCTTAGCTACTTAGTAACTCTGTGACCTTGGGAAAGTTATTTAGTATTTTAAGCCTCAGTTTTCTCATCTGAAAATGGGGGTGAAAAAGCACCTACCTCATTGTAGGAGCTGAAAATATTATAGTTTTTATCAGATACCTTTGGGTTGAGATTATATAAAAATAATTTCCAGTGCAGCACATGACACATAAAAATAATATTCCCCTTTACATGATATTTATATACCTAATTAAATAAAAAGCATTTCAAATTACTATTATTTTGCTGGATGTCTAAGGCGCAGTTAAATATTAGAGGACATTTACCTCTAGGAGTCAACAGTGCTTCACATATCCATCTTAACTTTCCACATTTTTCATGTCCAGTTTAAAAGAATTTTCCCTTATGTAAAAAGGCAGTATGCATGAAGTTCATATATATGTCAAAATTTGGGTAACTTCACATCAGTGAATCTTTGTGGCCCACTGAACTCTTTTAAATTTGCTTAAACCAAGGAAACATTGACTCACACGTGTTAACACCTTAATATCAATTCAGTTGCGCTTGCTCACCCAGTCGCCATTTAGTTTTTTCTCCAGTTTTTATTAATTTTGAGAACGAAAAAGGATGAAGAATCTATTTTGCATTTTACTCACTTTCAAGTTTCTGTAGGTAAAAAAATGAATAAATATTACTACAGTTATCACTGTGATTATTCTTCCCTTCTTTGTCTACCCTCACCTTTTTTCAATTTCTTGCATCAGTTTCCACATCTGGAGAGTGTCCGTGACCTGTAAAAGCCATTCCCCGGCTCCATGGTTCTCAGATTCTGTCTAGGAGATGAAAGCAGACCATGGTGCGATGCCATCGAAGGGTCAAGAGGAAAAGCCTAAAAGAAAGTTAAACTAAGAGCTGATTTATGTAAAGTTGGAAATTGAAGATGGTGGTGGTGTTTCCCTGGAGTCCTCCTTAGGGGCAAAGCAAATTCTAGGTCTAACTGGCTTCTTAAGCTATTTTGAGTTCATAGGGTCACAAAGTTCCAGTTTGGTATTTCTACTAAATGGCTAAGCCAGATTTGAAACCAGGTCTTTTTTTTCCTTCTTGGGTGATTACTTAACAACTTACGCTTTTGAACATATTAACCACTATCCCTGGTAATTTTAAGGTATGATTTTTAAGACACAAGCCAGAACCCTAAGTACTAAGGCAAACATATCATTGAAGTGTTCTGTATAAATGATTCAAAGGGGATAAGAGACGTATTTATCCCATTCCAGGGAGAACAAATTTTCCACTACTTGAGCTTCTGGAAACTGATCCACATCATTTAGCTGTTTCTGGGTAGGCCTTAGTTTACTTATCTGTAAGATGGGATTGATCTTACCTCAATAGTTTGTGAGGATCAAATGACAGAATCATTGTGAAATGGTTTAGTAATATTATCACAGCCCATCAGATGCCATTTGATGTAATCTTTGAAATAAATGCTTGTAGAGATTTCATCTTCCATAAATTTACCCAGTGAGAAAAAACAGTATTGACTTTCCCTCTGTTCTTTGGAGAATCAAAAATTTTAGTTTCCAGTCCATGGATCTTACATCAGAACCCCAAATCATGTCTCTTTATTTTCTGCCTCTACCATAATTAAATTTAGCCTCCTTTGAAACGATATAAAATTTTTCTTAAATCCTCATTTTAGAAGTTAACACTCCAATGCCACCATGTAATTAAAATTCTAAGGCTACTTTTCTAAAATCATCTTCCCTGCTAGGACTGTCTAAGCTCTGTTTATATCAACAGCTAGAACAAGTGATTTCTTCATCCTTGTCTTTTAATGATGTTGTTATTATTTCAAAGTGTGAAATTGGAGTATTTTACTTGGAGAAACTTTCCGTTTCATTTCCTCACTGTGTTTCAGTCTAGAATGTCTCCTTGTACTCTGTATTCTTTACTTGGGGATATATCCAACTTCTCAGATATGGAATGTTTAGGACTTAATTTGAGTATGATAAGCTGAGAATTTAGTTGAAGTTACCTTTTAGTTACTTCTCTAGACTTTGACATCTCCTAAGGTAAGATATGGTACACAAAAATATAAAAAACAACCAAAAAACTCCAAGTGTATGCATCATTAAATAACATCAAAATTATATAGCATTTCTTTCTCATATCGCACAGTTTAGTCTGAATTCCAGCTGTTTCTTTACTCAGGCCAATTTGTTGTGTCTTCCTCTGAATTTAGCTGAGTAGAATAATTAGAGAAAAAACCCCTGGGGTTTCCTTCTCAGAGCAAGCTATGAGAAATCCTGACCATTTTTCTATTTCACTATGTAGATATCAGAAGCGCTTTTCTATTTTTTCTTTTTCTTTTCCCCCCATGAATGTGTTTAGAGGTAACCGCTTTTCTACTGAACTGGTAACAGATTTTTTTTCTCTCTTCATAGTCTTACGGTGGTTCTGATTTAATTTCTTTGGATATTTAAGTCTTGGCGTGGCTAGAGATTTTCTAGAGCAGATTAGCAAGGAGAGGTTAGTTTTGCTATAAGGTGAAGGAAGCGCCGGTTAGCCTTGTTCAAGATGTTAACATTTTGGGTCTGGAAATGAAATGGCCAGTAGATACAGGAAGAAGTAAAAGTAAAGGAATAATGAAGCCAACTCTGATATCATTGTGTATCTGTTCAGAGAACCAGGAGTTTTGCATCTATTTGGTTTGCACATAGTGTGTTCAGTATCTCCAACTCTTTAAAATGGACAAGTTGATAATGGTACTTTTTGGTTATGGTACTTGACGGTAGGCATAGTTACCTGGACAGTTGCACAATAATAATCTCCCTGATTTTTGCTATCTGCAATAGTTCAGATACTCCTAGAATTCATTTTCTGACAGGTGTATGTTTTATAAAATGAGAATTGTAAATAAAATACTTCCACAAGAGACTCTTGTCTTAATGGTATATGTACAGCAACACTTCTGTGTTTTAGTGGAAGTTACTCCATTAAATACCCTTTATGGATGCACCCCACTGAGAAAGCATTCTAGAAATGGATGTCAACCAAGGGAGATTCATTCATTCCATACGTTTTCTAATTTCAAAAAATGTACACCGTCAATATTTTTTCTTAATTGAACAGTTTGTTGAACAGACGGGTGCTTTAATTATGGTGGTCTAAATTTACACACATTGCAGTGGTATTTTGCTACATTAATTACCTTACTTGTCAAGAGTAACAGGTAATTACTACATCAACTCACCCTCCTGCAGTATATAGAAACATAACTTTATTTGAACAGATACAACAAACCAGAGTATAACCACCCCACACCTTAGTTTTTGCTAAAGGAAGAGGTTTTTGTAGCATTTGTTTGATAATGAGCAAGGTAGAGGTGAGTTCAACCTTTTCTTTGTGTCTGTCCAGCCTGATCCGTGTCCAGAAACATTCACAGTCTCAAGAGTGTGTGGACTAGAAATAAACTTCAAGATGATTGAATTCATTACATCTCCTTAGAATGTATTTTAGAGAGGATTCATGACTTTTCCAAAGCCACACAAGAAGTAAATTAGTGTCCAAAACAGAATTGGCACCAATTTCACCCCACCATGCTGCTTTTTGTGAAGCTTAGTGCATTTTAATGATTTTTTTATAATTATAGAAAAATCATTTGGTATAGTATACTCTGAATATTCATTCACTTCATCTTCCTCATTTGAACTTCTAACCAATGCTTTGGCTGCCTTACAAAGAGTATTTATCCTATATTCTGTTGAACTGCCAGGTACAACTCATGTCATTTGATTTCCTCTCCAGTGTACTAGTGTCAGCTTTTATGACAAGTTGTGTTAAAATTCTACTTTAACATGTTTTTTGTAAAGGCGAACATTTTGGAGCATATAGGATGCTCTTAACAGAATCATGCAGCATTAGCTCTCCTGGTTGCCATGGCATAGAAAGAAAGGATTCTGTCAGCTTTTAGGTGTGGTACGGAATATACACAATGACATAATATGGGTGTACTATCTTAAAAGGCTCTGTCCCCTTTTTAGTCAAACACCTGTGACAAAATTATGAACTGTGGTTAACATAGAATACTTACAAGTGGTTTTTCGGAGTCGTCCAGGGTAGAAGAGCTCAGCTTGCAAAGAACTTTAGTACCTACTTTTCTTCTTGCACCTGGCACCAGGAGTGAGTGACATTAGAAAGAAGTTCAAGAAGTCATAGGTTGCAGACATTATTTGAGATGGCTTGTAGAGGACAGGGTGGGCCTCTCGGGGATGATTTGAAACTTACGAGGGGGAATCTCTTCCAGCCTTCAACCCACTTCAATTTCTGAAGCCTCAAATCTCAGCATAAATGTGTCATTTCTATAACCTTAGTCTTGTCATGTGCAGTTGCAAATCACTGTGGGATTTGTAACTTGTAATGTTATAGCTTTGAGTGATGGGGTTTTTCTTTTATCCTTAGCTTTTTTTTTTTTTTAAGTTGAGGGATAGCATAGAATAACTTGATTTAGTAATTCATTCATTCAACAAGTATCTATTGAGTGCCTGCTGTGTGGCGGTCATTGTCCTATAAAGATGGCAGGGAGAGGAGTGCATGGCAAGGCAGGAAGCAGACTAAGGCCCTGCTCGCATGGAGTTTGCCCTTTAGAAGAGGGAAGCAGAGAGCAGGTGAAATGAAGGAACAAGATATCTACATATTATGCAAATTCATGAAGAACATAGACAGTGGAAAGAACATACCTTGGGAAGGCCAGTTAGATACTCCAGTCAACGAAAGCCTCATGGAAAAGGTGACTTTTGATTTAAGAGCTAGAGATTAAGGATGATCGCCTCATACACAGAGGGGAAGAACCTTCCGGTCAGAGGGAATGATGAGGGTCAAGCCTCAGAGTTAGGAATACGCCTGGTGTGGCGTGAGAGCTGAAGGACCACTGTGCTCTGGGGAAGGAGGTGAGGGAGTGAGGCTGGTGTGAGCAGGGTCAGGAATGTCAGTGGCACCCTGTGTCCCATGGCAAAGGGCCGGGTTTTATTTTGAGACTGATGCAGAGGAATGGGAGGCAGTGACTTTTGATTGGGGGACTGTTGCTAGGGGAATGGTCTTCAGTTTCAGGTGTTTTCCTGAGATTAGGCTTCCTTGGGGAAAAGGATAAGGTCTTGGTTCCCTGAGCCTGGGCAGGGAACCCTGGAAGATGCTGCATCTCAGACAGACTCGGCTGGTCCTGGTTGAAGGAGAAGCCCCTCTTCTGGCTGGGGATGGGACGCAGGTGCGCAGAGATGCCGGGCTGGAAGCACAGCGCTGCAGAGCACGGTTGTCAGAGTGGGGCACCCAGACCAGCGGCAGCAGCACCTGGGAACTTGTTAGAAATTTACATTCTCTGGCCTCACCGCAGCCTTAGTGAATCAGAAACTGTGGGGTTGGGGCCCAGCAATCCTGCTTTAATGAGCCCTCCAGGTGGTTCTGAGGAGCGTTCAAGTTTGAGAAGCCCGTGATAGGATTTTAGTGCCAGAAGGCGGCGAGTGAATTCTCCAAATTCCCTGGCGTCCAGGGGAATTGAGAAGACCCCAATGAGGTAAAGGGCTGTGTAGCTGAGTGTCGACTGGAACCTGGGCCTTTCCACCCTAGTCTAGTGCTCTTTCCCGATGGGTTTATGGAGTGAAAGAATAAACAAACCCAACTTTGTTTTGGAGGGATAATGATGATGTTTATGAAGGAGGAGGTAGGTGGATTTTTAAGAAGGACTAGTACTGGGGTCTGTGAACTGAGGCTACCTCGTTCCTCTTGCTACTATTTTCTCAGATAATTTAGGAAAGCAATTTTAGTGTGGATAACTCCTTTCTCCCTGTCGGTGGTAGAAAAGTGTTTTTGTCTTAAGTTACACCATTGAGACACTTAGCAGAGTATAATAGCGTTCTTTTATTTCTGTATTACTCAATATATTTGGCCTTGCTTTCGGTTTGGAAGTCCTGACACTCCCGAGTTATATTTTTAAAGTCATTGTAGAAGGCAGAAGATGGATTATCTTCGGGCCTGGTGTTTATGCTTGCTCATGTCTGTTTTGACTAACGGTGCTGTTGGAGAATGCTAGGGTGGTTCTCCTCGCCCTCCACCCAGCCCTGTCTACCTAACACCTTTAATTGAATGGCTTACAGATAATTTCTTCCATGAAGATTTTTCTGACCTCTTGTGCTTAGGTTAAATCTGTTGAATCATTCCCATGTGCTTTCCTTGGTGTGTCCCGGTAGACTGTGGGCCTCGTGAGGGATCGACCTCATTTGTCTCGATTTCAAGCTATATTCTGCTCAAACATAGTGTCTGGCACCTGGTGAGTCTGAGCAAGTTACTATCCGGTCACTGCTTTCGCTCTGGATTGATTACCTATCATTCTGTGTAGCGGTGGTTGATATTTGGAAGACATGGTGGTGGGTCTTCCTTAAAAGGGGCACACGCAGAATATTAAGACATGGTCCCATGGGGTCAAGATGGGAGATGTGGAGACAAATCCAGAAATAAGTGTTTACTTGAGGTACAACCTAATGAGGGCTTTCATGAGGTATAAACTATCTTAAAGTGTGTTGTGCTAGCTACTGTGACCAACAACCCACAAAGTTTGGTAACTTAATGTAAATAAGGAATACGTTGTGCTCTGTTCATGCCAGTGCCTGTCTATGGAACCTCCTCTGTCTTGTCCTTGCCGTGAGGTCTCCGCTGTCACCAGGGAGGAGGAACAGGGAGCACAGTTGACTTGCTGTAGGGCTTGGAAGTGGTACACAGTTGCTTCTGCTCCTGTCCCATTGACCAGGAATCAGTCACGTGGTCTCAGCATACACATGCCAGCAAACTTGGGATTGGGATTGGGACTGGGAGCTTAATCTTTCCGTGTGCCTAGGAAGAAGAAAGTGAAATGGAATTAGTTATCATGTGATAGTCCCCAACAATACACTACTTGGTTTTGGCTACTGAGGTTTGATCATAATGAAGAATAACACCTTCTGTTTTTGTAGACTGCTTATTAATAAATCCCCTTAATTTTTACATGTCAAAAAGAGGATGTCTTTTGTTTAAGTCCCAACTTAGAGACCATTTTCCTCTTTGGGATTTAGCAGGACAATTTCTTGATGACCCAGCTGTAGCCTGCAATCCATCCACCTCAGATGAAATGTTCGACCCCACGTGGTGAATTAGTCTGATGGACTCTCACGTGGCAAGATCTGTTTGTGTTCTGCGGATGGCACTATTTTTCTCCTCTACTCCTAGAGTTGACAACTCTGGGTTAAAGAGCTCAGTGGTATTACTGAGGACTAACTAGTCCTTTCCCACTTATCGTTACGGGCTTGCTGTGGAGAAAACTGAAGTTGCTTTTAAGACGTGAGTTTTTTGTTTACTAAACTCAGTTTGTTTTCATCCAGAAAATATGGGAAATTGTGATACATTAAGTGGAGGAAAACATCATAGAGTGTGCACGTTATGAGGCTTTTCCCCTCACTGTCTTGCTGACCATGGTGGTTCTTAGGGTAGGAGCTGAAATCTTCATCTAGCCTTCCGTGTGCCTCCCTGCCATCCTTCCAGCCCAGTACAAAGGCTCAACGAGAAGCTTGGCAGGGGCAGTGGAGATGTGTCATTAGGCTGCGGGCCAGGGAGGTCTGCAGGGCCAGTACGTGCAGGACTTGTGAGCCGTAGGAAGGCCTTTGGTCTCCATGCTAGGAGTATTTGGGAGCCACTGAGAGGATGCAAGCAGGGAGTGAACGCGGGGTGAGACAGCAACAATGACGAATGCTGATCACACCGTGTTTTTTGGCTGTTGGGAAAGAGCTTCCACAGGAGACAATAGGTGCAAAGGCAGTCTGGCCCCCTTCTCCCAGCTGCCATGAGAGGTCTTCTCTCTCCTGCACAGAAGTTGCTTGTCCATCAGGAGCTTACCATCCCAGCTTCAAAGCAGGCAGTGCATTTGGGGTAAATATTTATGAAATGCCAAGCTGCGTGATCGAGATGTATTTTGTTTTTAATGAACAAATGACTCAGAATTGTTTGAAGTTATTAAAAGACAAATTATTGTGTGCCATCATTGAAAAAGGAAAGAGGAGAAAGTATAATTTTGCATCAAGCAATTTATTTACAGCTATAATCCGCAAGCAATCAACCTCTTTAAACAAAATTATTTAATTTCTGTTAAAGGCTTGAAGTATAAAAATTTAATTTATTTATGGAATCTCATTAAGAGGACTTATAAAAAGAAAGGTGGCCTATTCACTTACCTCAGTGAATGTTAATCGAGTACATACGATACCATAAACACCATGTTAGTGGCATGACCGATAACATGAATCTCTGCTTTCAAGACACTTCTAGTCTGGAAAAAAGATAGTCAAGCGCCATTAATAAATGATGAGAAATGTGCAGCAAATGTCTTTTTGATATTGAAACTACTTTTTCAAATTGTATAACTGATATTTTTTAAATTACTTTGTTTTGGAAAATAAAAAAATTTCTAAAGAAAAATATAATCTAATCCTATTCCCCTAGGGCAAGGAATATGAATTTTATTTTTTTCTGTTCTTCATTGGCACCTATTTTTATGCAGTTGAGAATTACTCTAGGTAAAATTTTTCTATCCTCATGTCACATTATAACAAGCATTTACACACATTTCTGCATTCCTGGTACCATTTTTAATGACTATAAAATATTCCTTTGTCAGACTGGACTATCTTCTACTTAAGTTTTCTCTGTTTTGATTGACATTTAATGTAAAACAGGTTCATAAAACTTATCCATTTTATGTCTCAAATCACCTTGTATGCTTAACTGTTATTGAATATAATAAAACATTAATAGGGAACTGAAATTTATTTTAAAAAACATCTATCTACGCGTGTGTATCTCTGAGCTTTGCCCTCCAAAAAAATAAAAAGTGAACCAAATTGTCATTACAGTAGCTTTACATGCTTGAGGGAATAATGGGGGAATAATATATTTCATACATTGTTTCTGGCATATTCAATCATTGGACCTGTAGCTGCTACCCTGAAATTGGTCAACAAAGTACATCCTCTGAATCCAAGAAAGCTGTTTGGTTCTAATTTAGGGAAACTTCATGCCTGATTTTGAAACTTTTGGCCAGGTGCAGTGGCTCACGCCTGTAATCCTAGCACTCTGGGAGGCTGAGACGGGTGGATCATTTGAGCTCAGGAGTTCGAGACCAGCCTGAGCAAGAGCAAGACCCTGTCTCTACTAAAAATACAAAGAAATTATATGGACAACTAAAAATATATATAGGAAAAATTAGCCAGGCATGGTGGCGCATGCCTGTAGTCCCAGCTACCCAGGAGGCTGAGGCAGGAGGATCACTTGAGCCCAGGAGTTTGAGGTTGCTGTGAGCTGGGCTGATGCCACGGCACAGGCTGATGCCACTCTAGCCCAGGCAAAAGAGTGAAACTCTGTCTCAAAAAATATAAAAAATAAAAATAATTAAATAAATAAATAAAATCTACATATTATTTATTTTGCTTAAAAAAATACTCCTTAATATAAGATCATTTAAGGTAACCGTCACCTGTTAATGTGTTACATTAACACAGAGGCTTGACTGTATGGATGAGAAAAACTGCAGCTTTTTCTTCTTGTTACAAATATTACCTGGATTATTCAGAATGGCACCGCATCCCAGTAAGCTCCCTGTGTGGGCCCATGAGCCCTTGGAAAGGTGGTGTGACTTCTGGCAAAGAACTGGGCAGTGCGACGAGACCTCCAATGGAAGCTGAACCTGCCAACTGTCACCTCTTGAATCTTGGGCAGATTGAGGCTACTCCCTCTTCACGTCAGTAATCCCTTCCTGGCAACCAGATATCCTGAGTGAAAATGCTAACCAGAACCCATATCCCATTATTTTACATAGGAAAAATTATAATGTGTTATGTGTCAATATGCAACCCCCCCATCAATATTCTAAAGTAGAAGTTGGCAAATTATGACACTCGGGCCAAATCCAGCCCAGTGCCTATTTTTATAAATAAAGTCTTATTGGAACACAACAACACCCACTTGTTCATGTATGGCTAGGTATGGTTGCTTTCCTACTCCAGTGGCGGAGTTGAGTGGTTGCATTAGAGAACTTACGGCCACAGAGCCTAAAATATTCACTGCATTTTCCTTTATGGAAAAAGTTTGCTAACTCTGCTCTAAAATGTGACTGAAATATAGTAAAATCCCTTATATGTATTAACAGCTATCACATTAAAGATGTAAAAATGTTTAAAACATTGATTATTCAACAGTTAAATTGGTCTCAAGATCCATTTGTATTTGAAATAGGCTTTTTTCTTTTTTTTTAATCACCAAGAACATCTGAGCGACATCACTTTCGTTGCTAGTTTTTCAAAGCCTCTACGGAAGTTTCTGATGTGCTACCAGTTATATTGCAACTTGACACTTTCCTCTCATGTATTTTGTTAAAGATGTATTAAATCGGGGGATGTCCTAGAATTTTTTTCTTTTATAAGCCATAGCCCAAAGTGTCTTATTTAGAAATATGTATTTTCTATGAAGTTTGAGTATTAAAAGCCAACAGATATTCAGCTAAGAAAATGTCAACTGGATCAATATTCTATGGCATTTGCTTATATTTCACTTTGTAGAGGCTCAGTAGTTTCATCTAAAAAATGGGAATCAAACTTCTTCCCTGGGCTGTGGGAAGATTAAGTAAGGAAAGACATGCCTGCAAATGGAATACATTATAATGTATTTGGAATACATTAGCTGTTGGTTCCCATTCCCTTTTCTACCCTTAGCTTAGAGGAGCCAGGAATCACAATAATGAGATATCAGAAATTTCCCCAAATTTATAGCACTTCTGCTTACTTAGGGCTTCGTGGAGACTCAAGTAAAAGCCAGGGAGAAATTAGAAAAGTCCTTGTATTTGGGTAAGAGATGCAGGCAGCCATGATGAACATTCCAGAATCTCCAAGGCTTCACTCATGTAGGTTTATTTGTTAGGCACCTCATGATGTGGTGCTGGTTGATGGAGACGGGTGGTGGCTCTACTCCATGTGGTCTTTTAGGGACCCCGGCTCATTCTATCCAGGACTCCACTGTCTCCAGGAACTGGGAGTTCTCCATAGGATCCCTGGGCTCACAGTCAAGGGAAGACAGGAGGCATTAGAGATGGTGCAGGAGGCTTCTGGTGAGAATGAAGCATATATACACTTCCATGTATCTGGCCAGAACTTGATCACAAGGCCCAACCTAACTATAAGTGATGCTAGAAGATACATTCCAGCTGCGTGTCCAGAAAGAAGAAGAAATGGATTTGATGAGCATCTCCCCAATCTCTGCCACAGAATGGCCATATTTTCTTGAATTATTATGAAGGACAAATGCTTGCCATGCACAAACTGCCCAGAGGTGCTGAGAACCTGTCTGTAACAGGTACCCATGGAAAGAGCAGCATTTAGAGACAGTCATGCTGGTTTGGAACAATTTATCTGGATACTTGTTTAAATATATTTTAAAAATTAGCCTGCAGTCTGAATCTGCTTCCCACATGTTGTGTGCCATTTAGGCATTTTGGCGTTCTAAAATTACAGATCTAGCTCAGAGTGAGTAAGTTTAGAAATACATACTTAAGAAATGTTGCATGCAATGACATTTTCATTCCCAAAGTGATCTACATGGACTCATATTTATTTTGCTATTTTATAAAATCAGAAACCATCCTCAGTATTGAGTAGAATTCTTTATTCACGATGGCAGATAGAGCATTTGTTGAAATACTACTGGTTATTTAATTCGAATTGCAATTAAATACAATGAACCATATCAGGAGGCTTTTCAATTTTTCAATACCTTTCATAGACCTAACTACTCTTTTTTTAAAAGTTACTCATTTTAAATTATGATTTTGTGAATATTTTAGGATTAAAATCACCATAAAATGAAGGACAAAATTTATCATACCAAAATATAAATTTAAAGTACAAAGATCTTGATTACAAGGTTTAGTAGACTAGAAACAAAATGTATGAGAGGATATCAAAAAATACTTTTAAGAAAACCCCTCAGCAGTATAGTTTTACAACAGATTTGGAAAAAACACAACTGCATTTATTGATGTTCGTGAAGATCATGTTTTAGGCAGTTTAATCAAAGCTCAAACTTTTCTAAGATTGGAAAAGCACACTAAGGCAAGCCTTTTGGTCATTCCATGGAAAAACTAACTTTAACAATCTTCCTTCAGTATCATAAAGTTAGTGAAGTTTATTTGAGATAGAAGTTGCACCTGACCATATTGTGATCCAGTGGCCTTGGTCAAAAGTCAAGCTTGTCCACAGACATGTGTAATTAAAAATATTCCTTTCACTTTTCCTGGCACTCATGGCATTTCCTACTACCTGTCACTTTGTCCTTGATGATATATGAGGCAGAAAACAAGTTGAGTTGACAAGGTTGGTTTTCCAATCAGCTGTTCCTTATTTTTCTCCAGCGCTTCTTTGTTATATTAGAAAGTTCAAATTTACTATTCATGAAACACATTTTAATCAGTGACCATATCAGACAAATGGAAGCTAAGCGCTGGTTAGTATGTTGAAAATAAACATGAGGGCTCTCATTAATGTCGCTGTCTGCATAATTAGTTGAGCATCGAGTCCCAAGCAGCAGTGGAAGCAGTCCGGTTTCTCACTGGAACGACAGGCTGACAGCCCTGTCTTGGAGGATGGTCATTAGTGTGCCCGGCCATCAATGTCATGTTACTGTGTCAAATTAGTTAGTGTCCCCTTAGGAGAGGAGCCGGACCTACAAATTATCCTCCCACATCCCTGGAAACTGTGTTTGCAAAACCTGCGTTCAAGTGTGAGCAAATTATTAACACGGCTCATAAATTAGCTAGTTTACAGGCTTATAACATTTTACAAGTAGATAATAAAGGCTAGAAAAGTTTTCCAATTGCCTTGCCCTGATGTGAGAGCTGTGATCTGCCGACTTTTCCTTGAGGAGTCCACAGCGGATAGTTTTTTATTAAGAGGAGAAAACACATGGTGTGTCAGAACCAATGTTTGGAAATGTAGAGTCTAAAAGGAAGCGAGTGTAAATCCATTGAAAACAATATAATTAACTTCTTTATCTCATTGCTCTGATAAGTCGATGACAATGGTCCTCTTTCTCATCGTGCCGTTGCTCATTAATGAGTTCACCAATTAAGTTTGAACGATTACAGCCTTTGCCAACTGAAATTAACTTAAAATGTATTTTTGATGTGTTCCTATCATACTCATGAGCTGCCCTGTTTAACAGAAAAAATGCCAACACAGCACATTTAACTCATATAAGAATGAAGATTCTTGAGCCATGATACATTTGGCTAACGGTTTATGCACGCTAGGCAACTGATACCTAGAAAACACAGTCTGGACAAATCTGGCCTGAATTTATCTCATATCTAGAAGGGACACCCACTGGGAGCACCATCTCTAAAGTGTCTTCTGAGTTCTGGTAGACAGACTACCCACATAGTTTCCGGAGATATATGACTATTCAAATCATAAAACTTCATGCATCTCCTTTTTAGTTTCAACTTCTCCATCTGATTAGGTTAGAAAACGCATACATTCACAGAGTGTTGCCTGAATTTACTACTGAGAGAGAGCAGTTACCACCCACCCCCAGTCTCATGCTTTCTACTATTCTATAGTTTTATTGCTTTCTACTCATTTATAGTTTTATTTATTATTGTAATACTTTCTGTATTATAGAGAGTCCCTTCTGTAATCTTGAGGGCAGTATAAATGGTATTATTATCTCAAGGATCTATGCAGGAAAGACCCCGGCGTGTGATACCTTGCTACTGACAGCTATTCACAAAAACTTGCTGAAAGTGCTTTGAGGATGAGCTGACTTATCCATCAGCAGCTTCAACTTACTTGGAATTAGATTTGGTAAATATTCTAATAACCCAACTAAGCTGTGAAAGCGTGCGGCCTCGGCACACGCTGTCCCCACAGCCTCCTTCTGCATTTGAAATGCAACCCAAGGAAGAGTTGCTCACTGTGGCAAGTAAGACTTCGTGTCTGACTGGCAGGAGAGAGCTTGTCTGTTTTTTACAGGGTGCCCGTGTCTGCGTATTTATTTCTTCTTGTTGCTTCTGCGTGCATTGATCGTAGCTAAAAGACCAAAACTCATAGCAAAATTATCATTTGGGTTTATGGAGCTAATCTTGCCCTTATTCTCAGGATTTGTTAGTGTCTTAATTATGAGAACTTATCATGAGAAGTAAAAAAGTGTGGAAGTTAAAAGAACTAATCTTCCTAGGTGAGTGCCACTGCCTTCAGGAGTAGCCATTGTACTTAGCTGTATAGCATTTTGCATCCTCCTACTGTGATTCTGTAATTCAGAGTATGAGGTAGATTGAATACTGATTACTGGAAGGGAAAGGATAAACTAGACACTTAGACACATGCCTTTGTATTGAAGGTAACCGTCGTGTGCAAACAGGGAATACCTAAGGCTCGAGTATCTGCGTTGCTTTCGAGGTATCACCATTTGCCCCTTCACTTAACCTCTTCTTTTCTTTTTGCTTTCAGTATCCCTCTGTGTGTTGCAGTCCTGTGGCATTATGCATGCCCCCTCCCAGTGACCCCAGGCTTTTTATGGCTGTGAGACGCGTTAAAATTTCAGGGTAAGTGGCAAACACCACTGGTATTGTGTGTCCCCTAAAAATTGCCATCCACCTTTGCAGGTGACACAGTAGTGGATACGGTAATCCAGGGGAAGATAGCAGACTGTCTCATTATCAGGCACCGATTCCAAAGCTAGTAGACATAGGAATGTTGCAACCCTTGGTGAGAGCTTTATTGTTTTCAAGAATAGGGTTCATAACTTGGGTCATATTTATAAGAAGGTGGCCTAATGCAGAGAGGTTGGCAGACTTCATCAAGGGCATCCTCATGAGCCATACACTCTTTTTTTTTTGCAACTAGTCTATTCTGCTATTTATATTAATAGTGCAAAAGTAGCTATAGATGATACACAAACAAATGGGTGTGATTGTGATCCAGTGAAACTTTGTTTATAAAAACAGACAGTGAGGCTGTACTTTGCTACCCCTTGATCTGGTGCATCACAGGGGGTCATTTGACCTGTAAACCTAACACCTCCCTGCCTACCAGTCCCTCCTTGGGCAAACCATTTATCTGGAAGAAACAGGAACAAAAAAATACCTGCCCTTACTACCTTGTGAGGTGGCGTCCTAATGATGAAACAAGATACAACGTATGTGAAAGCACTTTGAAAATGTTGAAACTCCTTACGCTGCCTCTGCACAGTCATTCTGGTTCACCCAGCGGAGTATGCCTTCTTCACCTTTTTAATCACAATGGGCTCTCATGAGCTAAATGAGTGTAGGGGAAAGCTCTCTTATTTTCTGAGTAATGTGGTTTGTCTGTACGTTCCTTCTATTTTACGGTTGATGAACAAGTTGAAATGTCTTTTTAGTATCAAATATGGATGAAGGGATATCCTGGTAGATTACGGCAGGCTAAAGATCAAATGCCAATGAAGAATGATTAAATTTCCTTTAATCATCAGAATCTGAGAGTGTGGTGAGATCTTCCACCTTTAATATAGACTTTAATAAATAATAATGCTTCGGATGTCTACAAGTATGTTTGAATTTTACAAGTCTTGCATGTCAAAACACAGAGACAGGGTCAGCAAATATGCTTCCCTGAACCAGCAGTACTAATTAAGAAGGAAAGTCATACTTAAACAAACAGCTTTGGGAATACAGGCGTAATCAGAATCCCAATTCATGAATTCTCTAGTTTTCTTTTCCTCAAAGAAAAAATTGTAGTGTAGTCTTTAAACATGTTTTCATACCATTATATCAGTTAAGAATTGTTTCTATTAATAGTAATGAACTATTACTATTGATTACTATTACAGAGATGCAACTATATAAGTATAAAAAATTATATATTCTGTCTCATAAGGACATCTGAGGAAAGCAGTCTGTGCCTTCTATCTTCCTGCTTTGCTTGTTCAAGTGTGGCGCTTCATCCTCAAGGTCACCTAATGGCTGCTGGTTCTCCAGCCATTGCCTCTACTTCCTGAAAATAAGAGATAGACATGTAAGAGAAAAATAGTGGTCCTCCCAGTAGGCTGCTTTAAAGTACTGTCCCTGACGGCTTATCCAATGACTTCTTATGTCTTGTTAGCCACCCCTGATTTTAAGAAAGGCATCTGGGAAATGCATCTTTAGACTTGCTCAGTTTGGTGTTAGATAAATTCCGGATTCTAGTGTTAAGGGAAAAAAGGTATATGGTTATTGTGCAACAATTGTGGTTATTCACATAAAATTATGATATTTATTTTTCTTATATGTTTAATTTTTATTTATTTTCAATGAATGCCTTCTGTTGACTTGTGTTTTGTTGGAATTTTATCATTAGATAAAATTAGACTTTCAGCCTATTAGATTCTTAGCAGAGATACATTTCTCAGTAAATATTTTAGGCCCATAATATTCTTACTGAAAGTGCCATGGCAAATCTGAGAAATACATTTCTTTCTCAAGAGAGCTATAAACCAAAATTTAAACTCTGACTATGCTAATGGGTTTTCTTTCCTGTAGATTTAAGATTTTTGTTAAGGCTTGAGTACCAGCATGAGGTCCTAGCTGCATGCAGACTCACACCCAATTCTCTTCTTCCCTATATGTGCTGGGGATGTTGCTGACAGCTTGGAGCTGTCCCTCTGTTCTTATGTAGATTGATATCAGGACAAAACCGTCCACCCTACAGTTCTGCGATTTGCTGTTGCTCCTCACATCTCTGCTGAAATCCTATCCTGGGGGGCTACCCCTGTCCAAGTTTTTGATTCCAGATTGGCCTGTATATTCTTGTGAAAATTTCCATGTCATAGAATGAGTAGAATGAGACTTCCTTATGCTTTATAATATACCAGCCTGTGATAGGTGATCATAAGATATATGGTAATTGATGCATTTGCAAACATTTATTGGACACTTGCTGTGGATACAGGATAAGCAGCGTGGTTAAGAGTGTCTGCTTTGAAGTTAGATCGGCTTATACTCAAATTCCACCTTTTCTGCTTCCTGGCTGAGCAATCCTGGGCAAGTTACTTAACCTTTCTGGACCATGGCCTCCTTATTTGGGGAATGGGGATAAAAATAGAAGCCAGCTCACTATAAAGAGTTCATGAGATGATGTTTGTAAAGAGCTTAGCGGAGATTCTGGTCCGTAATAATACCAGCGTTGCGCTAGGCACCCCGGGTGATACGGCGGAAATCCCTGTCTTGGGGGAGTTTTTACCGTCCCGTGGCTGGTTCACTGGTCGTTGTTTCACTGGTAGATGGTGCATGTTCCACAGTCCATTGCTTCTCACCTGATATTCTCTTGTGAGTTTAAGCAGAGCCTTGGGAGGTGGCCCTGATGCACATCTTCAAGGACACCTGCAGCTGTGTGTACAACTGGGCAAGCCCTGCTAGCACAGCTTAGGTCTCTGGTCCTGTTTTGACGATTTCCAGAGATGCATGTGGTTCTTTTTTTATTCCGTTTTTTTTACTTAGTCAGACAATGAGCCTGCCTCGCAAGCAGAATTCACTAACTGCTTTCAAGTTGGTATTGCTGATGATAATCTGAAACTATAGGGTTTTGCTCGTGCAGGCTGATGCCATACCACCTCATCCCCGTCCCTGCCACTGTGCTGACTCTGCTAAGCAGGTACTGGTTCCCCACAGATCTTCTTGGGAGTGGCCCTCACAGAGCAGTGTCATCTGTACAAGAAGCTACTGCGTGTCTGTGACAAAGATTGTCAGCAATGCTCATGGATGGCCCAGTTGGCGATGCTTTCCAATGCTAAGAAACAGCAGCAACGCTGGGCCCCTTAGCCGTCTCCTGAGTTTTGGGACACGGCTGGGTGAGATGAGTAGAGTCACACCACCTATAATCAGGAGTCTGCAGTGATAATTCCATGGACATTGACCCAGTATCACAGAGCTGGTGCTCTTGGGGGAACTGGCCCCCAGCCTTCGTTAGTGCCTGTAAGAGTCTGCCTGACATAGACTCTGCTGTCGTCAGGTTCGCTGTGTAGAATTAGTGGCTTGTAGATCTTGCCTGTTCAAAAGACTCTTGGAAAGTTTGAGCTTTTGCTGTGTGGTTGCCAGTATTTTATTTAAATACCGTTACTGTGCTCAGATGCCCTAAAAACTCCCTTGCCTCTGGGCTGTGAAACCCTGCCTGGAAGAACCTCTTTGTTTCCCAAGGGCTCCCTCCTCATTCCTCAGCGCTCAGTTCAAATGTCAACTCCTTGGACATGCCTTCTCTGACCACCCACGTTAAGGGAGACCCTCCCTTTCTGATTATTCTTTCTCCAAGCCTCTTGTTTGTTCCATATGTTATAGCTTCTGTCCCGTCATGAATACACCTGTTTACCAGGTAATAAGCAAGGAGCCAGTCTGTCTTCTTCAGTGTGGCTTCCCCATGGCAAACAGTGCCTAGTGTGTGGTGGGCATGCACGCAGCCAGTGTTTGTTGCATCAGTCAGAGTACACTTGGGGATTGCTCTGAGAATTTCTATAATTTTTTGGTACCTGAGAGAATCGCATCTGGGTAGGAGAATAAGAGAAGAAATAAAGCTACACATATCACCTTTGTGGTAGGGATAGAATACTGCCCTTGGATTTTCTCTGGAACATTTCCATTATAAACTGCGTAATCTGTGTGTCTTATCCAGAAGGGGTTATGCCTCACCTTCCCCATGAAGATAGAGTATTTGCCATGTAGGCCTAAAGCATATTGTGGATGGTGTGGGTTAATTAAGGATGTTGGGTTCCAAGCTCAAATCCCAGCACTGTGATTCCCTGGCTCTTTGGACAGAATTATTTTCTGTCTCTAGGTCTCAGTGTACTTATCCGAGGCAGGAGTGATAGCATCAACTAGCTCACAGTGTTAGTGCAAGGGTTAAAACAGACGATGCGTGTGTAGTGCTTTTCACAGTGTCTGGACCAGGACAGCAATGCTGATGATTTAGAAGGGTCAGCAAAGGCTGTGGGGAGCTACCCTCACAAAAGTCATCTTGAGCTTTCCTGCAATCTTCATTTTGAAGGTGTCAAAGATGGCAAAGGACCGTGGTTCCCAATTATATTTGCCCATGTTTCATGTGCTGAATTAACTTTAGAACTAAAAAGTGCGAAGTGAACAAGCAGTGGGAGAGTCTGTTTTAGTTGCGTTGTTGACATGTTGAACGTTGGATGTGGATGACCTGTCACAGATAATACAAGTTACAAACCTCAAGGGCTACGATGGCTCAGTGTTTGGAGCCTGACCTGCATCCACAAAACCATGGAAATTCAGAGTTTGAGGTGTTGCGCTGTCCTTATGCCACCTTGGTGGGGATACGGTTTGCCCTTAAGTTAATCAGAGCTAGTTTGATTTCCTGCCTTGCAAGAGAGGGTGTCTCACACTTCCTGTAAATTCCTTTCTGTTTTAAAAAAATGTATACTTGATATAGCTGTCCTGAAAATTCACATAACTTCTTTTTTGATAGAAAACCAAACTCTATATAATCTGAAAGGAGTTAGATATAAATATCTTTCATTGTTAACAGCGATTTCTTTCACCTGCTTAAAGAAGATGATCTATTATTTTTGCTATATTGTTCCATCATGTCAGTGGGTGACATGTGTTGTTCATTGTGAATTTGTTATGTAAAAGCTGACGCGTGGAGAGAGACCTGTCTCTCTCTGGTTCACGTAACTTTCTGGTGGAAAAGAATGAAATATATCAAATCACGTAATCTTATTTACATGACTTACGGAAGAACTGGGGTTATCTAAGAAATTAAAATAGTCATTTCTTTTATTAATGTATAATTTATACCCTCTCAACATGTAAAAATAAAGGGACATGATTAAATTATAGTTTAGGGCATCAACTTTGGTTACTAATATCCTTTTTAGGAAAGAAAATGATAAAAATCCCATGAGTTTCAATCAAAGTGCAAGTGAACAAGTCCGGAAAAACTTTGGTGAGATTCCATGTTAACCTTCAGTGTGGCCAACACCCAGCTTTTTTGCATCCCTGAAAATATATAACACCCCATCTCCAAATATAATTTTAATAGTAGTTCATGAAAGGGGAAAACAGATCCGTGTAACATGAGACTTGATTAGGCTGTTTCCATGGGATGCTTGACAGTCCAGCTCAGCCTCGTGCTGCTCTCTCCTCCATACAGCGGGGAAGCTTAGGGGCTTTCTGTTTTTTTTTTTTCCCCATTAATGTTTTGAAATTTTGCTGCCTTGTCTGAGTCCAGTGGGTGCAGCGGTCTCTCTGTGCCGGGTAAGTTTGGGTAAGATGTGCTGGGGTTGAATTTCTCATTGCCAGCTCTGCCAGATGACCTTTCACCCTGGGTTTTCCGATCAGGAGAGCTCATGCCTCATCTTTGTCCATATCTGTCCCCAATCATTCATTAATGGTGACACAAACCATTCTCCCACTCCTGGCCCACTTCCTACGCATGGCAATTTCTGTGGAATTCTTCCCCCTGAATAAGTGATGCTGAAGCCTTCTGGAGTCTATCTAGATGCGTGTACCTCAAAGAACTTGCGTTTCATGCTGTCACCATTAGCCTGCATGTGTAGTTTCCCCCTTTTGCCCTAAAAAGTAGTCAGAGGTGGAAGGAGAATCTTACAAACTCACGAGAACCTTAATCCTGAAAAATTTCAATAAACAGCAGTTAAGAGAAGCACTCTAGCTTATGAAATGTTCTCTCGTAGCTTTCTTTACTGAGAATTTACTATGTGCTAGAGATGATCCTAAGCACTTGATATTTATTAGTTCACAAGAACTCTCTAAGGTAGTTACCATTCTGAAAATCCACTTTACAGATGAGGAAACTGAGGCATAGCGAGGCTAAATGACTTACCCTGACTTCTCTGCTTATGAGGAGCAAAGCTGGAATTTGAACCCAGGCACCCCTTCCTCTGGTACCCTCGCTCTTAATCACTATGCCATATGGTCTTCCTTCCTCATGCGAGCATTTCCTCGAGGTGCTGGTTTGCAGGCCTTGTTTTGTTTTAGCATACATTTTTCACTCTGGGAATGCTTGTATGCTGCACGCAGGGCCTTTATATTTCGACGTCCTCTAAGAGGTCCTGCTTGATCTTACCAGGCTTTTGCAAATACTTTAATTCTTTCTGCTAATGGAAGAGCTGTGGGAAATAAAAGTATGTCCCAATATGATTAGGAACAAGGACAACCACTTAATTGGCATTCCTCTATCTCCAGTTGGATATGCCTGTTAAGACATTTTCTCTAGATCTTTGAGTCATTTTTCTCTGGTACATTATTCTAATTAACCTCATCTCTGTAGCCCTTATTTTATTTCATATTAGCCTCTGACCACCCAATAATTGATTTGTTCCGCTCAATCACCTGTGTGAAAAAGTGTGGCAAGCGAGAGGGTCTCCTTCCCAAGGCATCAGTCCTGTACCTGGGTGTTTTCCCAGCAAGTAGGTTCAGAATGTTCCTTTAGTTCTTGGAAACATTCACCTGGAAAGCTTTTTATTTACCATGGTGAAGATCTGGGGTACTTGAAGATCTGGAGGTAACACTAGCTAGCAGAGTTAGATGGCCTTTAAAGCTACTTGGTCAGTAGAGTTACACGTTCATAAGCTGTATGCCAAGGACTTTGATCTTCAAATATTAGTAAAATATTAGGCATGGAAACTGTGTATAAAAGCCAGTTTCAAGGGACTACAAATAAGTGATTTTTACTTAAAGGGTTTGAAATATTAATAGCTCCTTGTTAACACAAAGAGAAGACCACTTTTCATGTGCCTGGGCCTTAAAATACTGAACTCACCATTTGTTAGGTCTCTTTGGTTCTGAGTGACCAGCTTAGACATAAAGGGGAGTTCATTGGCTCATGATACTGAAAAGTCGCATGGTAGAACTAGCTTTGGGGGCACCTGGAGCAAGGGCTCTCAGATTGCGGCACTAAGTCTTGGTCTCAGCCTCTTGACTGTGCTGCGCTCCGTGTTGGATCCGTTCACGGGGGCGTTTCCCAGGTTGTGGCAGGATAACCTTTCATGAATCTGTTTTCTTTGCAACTCCAGCAGAAAGGAATCTTTTCTTAAGAGTTCTAGCAACTGTCACAGAATCTGGATTTTCCTGCTTCTGCCATTGGTCTGATGTGTGCCTTTGTCTGAAACACTCTCAGAGGCTGGGGCAGGACTGAGCAGGGGGAGGTGTGAGGGTGTGTCGGCCTGGTGGGTCATGTGCCCATCTCTAAAACCACGGATGGCCTCTGACCCACACAAAACAATGCAGAGTAGGTGAAAAGGGTGCTGGTTTCCGAGGAAGGAGGCAGAATTCTGGGAAAATGGACAATGTCTGTGAGCCGTGTAAGGTACTATTACTTGATGCACAGTAAATTAGTAGAATTTACAGGATGGAAGAAGGAACCTCTAAATATCACATGGTCCAGCTAATCCATGACTGAGTGTCCCATCTATGAGATTTCTCCCATGAAGTTGTCTGCCTGATAGTTGGACATCTCCAGTGACATTTACTACCTTGAATGTGGGCTGTGCCTCAGAAATACTACCATGCCTCTGTCCTCGAGGAGTCTGCAGTTCATTCATTGCCTACCTTCCTGCTATTTATTCATTCTTCTCTCCAACCGTCCCTCTACCATCTGTCACTTTTTGAAGTCCTAAGGCAAGATATTTGCTTTTAACACACTTATATCTGCAGACAGACAAGTATAATATGATGATAGAGAAATTACAAGAATACTAGTGGATTGTATGTGATTGGAGAGGGGGTCGGTCGGGGAAGAGGGATTGGAAAACTGCACAGAAGCAATGAGAGGCCTGGCTGGGGCTCAAAGAAGGAACAGGAGTTGCCAAGTAGCCAAGGGAAGATGGTCTTAGTGGTGGACTTAGCATCTTTTCTGTAGGATTAAACCCTATGTTATATTCAGACTTGCTTTTGGATGACCTGGACAAATTGGCTTATAAAATGTCTTAGCCCAGTTAAAATGCCACATGTCTTTTAGGTCATGTCAACGGAGTAAATGATGGGAATAATAGCTGCTGATGAAAGATTTTTGTATAGTTGAGTCACATGGCATCTTTCAAGTTACCCCAGTTTAACTCCATGAGTAAAATTTTGGTGAGTTAAATTACAGAATTTTTAATATCAATCAATTCCCTAAGAATTTTGAAAGCAGTAGATATTGTTTGTTTATTCATACATTCTTGGGGGGCAACAAAATATTTTGAACCTCTGTTTTTTTATCTGATACCTGAGAATAAAAATGGTACCTTCCAAAGGCTTAGGGTTGATATGGAGAGTAAATGTCTTGAGCCCTGTAAAACACTGACTATGGTGCTAGCACCTAGTAAGCCCCCATGGATCTCACTCATTATTATCAGTAGGCATCTATGACTTTTCCCTCATCAGTTGTCAAACGCTTAAAAATTGCCTGTGTCCATTGAACTAGTTGATTTTAAAAAACGTTTTTCCATGTGCCCTGGATGGATATATTTTCTTATTTTCACGTCCTTTAATTAAAAAAATTAAAGATATTAAAGATGGTGAGATTTAGCAAGGAACTTTAACTCCACATGCTTTTAATGCTTCCCTGAATTAATAATTTTCATGTCCATCATATTTTCTCCTTGGCCCACAATTCATCCCATATTTGGATCTTGGCAAATGATGACTTGGTTAATTAGGCAGTCTGTTAACTCTGATTACTAAGTTATAACAGATCAGTGTAGAAAGCATCACTGTGCAATTTGGATTAGGAGGCTCTTCATTTTATCAAAACAAATTTACATTTATGGATAAGTATGTTGAAATGCATTACGTTAAAATAATGCATTTTATAAGGAAAATTTAAAAAGGATAAAGAATTACTTCCTCCTCCTAAGTTATTTTTTTATGACATCCGTCACATTATCTTTCACTAGAAATATACTTAAAAGCTTGGAATTTTCTTTTAAGGCACGAAAATTAGAGCTGATTTAATCCCTCTATTATACAAATATGATGGATGCATCACATTTTTATTTGAGTATAATTTAGTGTAGTGGCACATGGCTGTATTCCGCTCCTGACCACAGTGGCCTCTGATATTGGAGTTACTTACAGAAATGAATCTTAACTGTGTTGGGGGGATTTAGTGGGTTCGTTAGGCTGGCTCTCTTTCACAGCTGAAGGCATCCGCGGTGGTGAAATACGATGGGGCCTCTATTGTCCCTCCTTCTTCTTGTCTAATGTTCATTGTCACTTAAGGGCAGTTGGAGTATCAACTTGCTTGTTTACTTCCATCTCCTTTCTTTTCTGAGCAAATAACTCTTAGCATCGTGGAAAGCGAGCAAGTAAACACAGAATAATGTTCCGGACTCAGCGAACCCTGAAATCTGTGTTAATTACTCCCCAAGATTCTGTCAAGTATCAGTAACATTGAACAGATAGCACTTCACCCCTCACTCCCACCTCTGATAGCAACCCCCTCCATGTGTGCGTGTGCACGCACACACGCACACACACACACACGCACACACACACACACACACACACGCACGCGCGCGCGCGCGCGCACACACACACACACTCTGAACACAGTAACTGGCACCTGGGAGGTATTTAATAGGTATTTGTTGAAGACTGATGGGTGCAAAACATGAAACACTGACAGCCTTCCACTCCCAGGCTCCTAAGCTGCTCTTAGAGCTGGCCCAACAACTGGGACTCTGTCCTACATTGTAACCATCGGACTAAATGCAGTTGATGAATTTAATATTCTTTCAGTAAGCTTACTGAAGTCTTGCCTTTGTGAATTGCTATGTGCTAGTTCCATGAGAAATAGAGAAATCAAAAGAGAGAAAATACAGTATTCCCTCCTTGCCCGTGGTTTCCATTTCTATAGTTTCAGTTACCTGTGGTCAACTGTGGTCTGAAATAGGTGAATACAGTACAATAGGTTCCTTTTTTGTTTGTTTGTTTTTGAGATGGAGTCTCACTCTGTTGCCCAGGCTAGAGTGCGGTGGCGTCAGCCTAACTCACAGCAACCTCAAACTCCTGGGCTCAAGCGATCCTCCTGCCTCAGCCTCCAGAGTGAATAGCTGGGACTACAGGCATGTGCCACCATGCCTGGCTAATTTTTTCTACATATTTATAGTTGTCCACCTAATTTCTTTCTATTTTTAGTAGAGACGGGGTCTCACTCTTGCTCAGGCTGGTCTCGAACTCCTGAGCACAAACGATCCACCTGCCTGGGCCTCCCAGAGTGCTAGGATTATAGGCGTGAGCCACTGCACCCAGCCTATAGTACGATAGAGAGAGAGAACCCACATTCACATAACTTTTATTACAGTGTATTGTTATGATTATTCTAGTGTATTAGTTATTTTTAATTTCTTACTGTGCCTAATTTATAAATTAAACTTTATCATAGATTGTATAGGAAAAGCATAGTATGTATAGATTTTGGTACAATCCATGGTTTCATGCATCCACTGAGAATCATGGAGTGTATCCCCTGTAGATAAAAGGGGACTACTATAATATATCATTTACATTCAACATACTAAATATCTTGTTGATTGATCATATTGACATTACCCTGGACTGGAAATAGTAAACCTTAGTTCTTTAGTTTTGTTCAGTGTTAGCATCTAGTTTATGCAAAACTGGCTTTTCTAATCTAAAAGACTCTTCTGATACTTAAGGTAGATACAGAAGTTTGCTTAACCCAGAATGGAAGTTGGGGTTTTATGAATTTGATTATTTTTTTCTTAATTGGGAATATTTAATGATGATAATTGTGGGTGACTCTCATTTTGGAGCGGTTATGGCTGGTTGTTCAAAGGCAAAGTGATGTTTTGAGCTTTAATTTGATGGATGTGAATGACAGTCAGCCTGAATAATTCAGTTTCCTGCTAGCTTCCCTGCCACCCCATGCCTTCCTAAAAAAAGAACCAAAAAAGGAATTTTTAAAAAACCCAAACCATTCTGGATTATATTAATTCTTATAGTTATTTTCAAAAAGGCAGTTTGACAGAGAGATATAGTCTAGGACGTTTATACGTGAGGTCAAACTTTCAACCCATTAATGTCTATATTTTAAAAATGAGGCTTTAGTTACCTAAATAATATATGTATTATAATAATGTCTTGCTAATAGAGCAAGAGAGTCCTCTGGAAAACAGCTGCCTAAGGAATGAGATAAGAAGTGAAGTCGGCCTGGGTTTTCAAGCATCCCTTGGGATGGAAAATTCTTACCCCACATCCGTGGTCCTCAAGAAGTCTTAATGGCAACGTTAGGAAACTTTCTCGATTAAGTGCTTCTTTAATGAATAGGTCTGTGGATACAGGCAAGCAGAGTTATTGGAAGGTTGGATACTATTACTGTGTGGTTTTATTAATTAAATTTATTCCTTTAAAATGACCTTGGATGAAAACAGCCACCTCTTCTGTGGTCATGGTTAGCAGATGTTTACCGTAATTCTTTGCTCAGTGAAAAAAATGCCTCTTCCACCCAACAAAAACAGCCACGTTTGCTTGGCTAAATCAAAACTTTGGCACTTGGGTCTTACTTTATATATCATGGCTCCAGTCACACAACCTTTCCAAGTGTGAGGCTTAGATCACTAACTCCAACATCTGCAGGAGAGCTTTGCTCACAGTGATCTATTATGTGAGTGATTAGTTCTTATACTGTTTTTGGCGTTCTCCCTTCCTCATTGAAACCAATATCCTACATGCAAGCCTCTCTTTGTTTTTCTTGCATAAGCGTGCTAGCCCCTCCTTAATTTTTAAAGCTCTCACCTAGGCCTGTGGCCATTTTTCTGAGGATTTCGATCATAGAAGTCAAGTCAAGGTTCGCCTTTTCAATCTGAGAGTTTGATTTTTCCTGGGCTCTCTCTGAAATAAAAAGCATCTCCTTTCGTCATATTCTGTGTTTGAAAAGCACCTTTTCTTATTGCATGTTGGACCTACTTAACCACCTTACTCCTCATTTTTTTTTTGTTTTTTTATAAGCACTAAGTGATCAGGAACCCAGATAGTCCCTGCCCACACCTGCCATTCATGGTTCTAATAGGTATTTCAGGACTGGCTCCCTCATCTGTACTGAATTTCCGCAGAGAAGAGTGCCTCTTGCTTTTCTGCAGTGCTGAAAGGAAATACAACAGTAAAACCTTGCTTTTCTTGGGAAGCTCCTCCCTTTGGAATGGAGAACTCTGGGTGGCTCTTCTTATTTTGATTCCATCGCCAAAATAAGCAGGGATCTTGCATAACACCAGGGTAGGAAAAAAGAAGTAATTTTAAGGGAAACATATGTTCTTGTTGAGAAAAAGAGTGTTAGAACTGGACAAGGGATAGTGGCCCACAGAACTAAAGGCATCTTCTTTTCAATTCAGGTAGGAAACCAGGTTTGATCATTCTGATATATTTTATAAAATAAAAAATAAGTTGCTTCCCCACATCCCCAAGCCTCTTCTTTAGTCCAATTACACATAAATTTGAGAGTGAGAAACCAAGGCTTATAGGTCAGTTAACTGCTATATGGTGGTATAAAATGGATCGAGTCCTGTACTTTTACTAATTTTCCTATAATCTTAGCACTAAGTAATGTCCTTGATGATCACTTGGTTTAAGATGCCTGTGCTAATCTAAAGTCCATGCTGAAACTATCGAAATGTGATTCTTATTTGGTCTCACTGTAGGAGAATAGAAGAGAGGTCTGAGTATTAAAATGGACCAAAGATGTCTACTCTAGCTGTTTGACTGATTAGTGGACATATTATTTGTCCTTTTAACTGATTCCAAATAATGTCTGTTGATAGAAACAGAACAGACACTTTAGGGTTTCAGACTGTTTGTGGGTGGCAGGTTTTGAAAATGCAGCTGATTTGCAAAAGGAATAGGAAAAAAGATAGAAAAAAATTCCTTAAATTAAGGTTGATCATTTACCCATTCTCAAGGTATGAAAATTTCAGAGCTAGGGGAAAACCCAGCAAAGTTCTTCTTTCTTCATTATAAATTAAACAGTTGTGTCCTCAAAATGCAGCTGTGAAGGAGGGAAGGCCAGGAGCATTCTGGGTACTGGCCTGCATCTGCCATGACAAAGCCGGAGGGACCTTGGATAGGCTCCCCCAGCGTTTGGGAGCAAGGACCAAGGGATCATCCCAGATTAGAGAGGCTTGGTTGTGCCTGGAACTGACTATTTGTATGTGTAGTTCTTTCTTGCATATTTAAAAAGTACATCCAGAGATCTGTTTAAGACCTAGGAAAGAGCTCAGCTCTTAAAGAGTCCTGTTTTCCTTGAGTGTTGACACCAGTAGGTTTGAAAATTGTGGCAGGGTAGATCCAAGCTTCTATTCAACCTGTTTGATTCAAAGAATCTAATTGAGATGGAAAAACTCACAGTGGCGGGAAGTAGGGAACTTACCTCTTCCCACAAAAAAGTATGCAAAGCCAAAGTATAAGATTATCCTTCGATGTCAGTTTAAGGTTCAGCTATTTTCAGTTGGTCCACTCCTCTTTCCCCCAAAGGCATCAAAAGGCATTATCAATGGCACCTGAATCATCTCACTATTAGAAAGACTAAGTTTAAAAAAAAAAAAAAATTCAATGTATGTGTGTAAGGAAAGGAATTCTGAGTTAGATTTCCTTTTGGTCGTTGGAGTAGGCTACATTCTGTTGTTTTTCTGGTGTTTTTGTCCTCCGGGATCACCAAAGTATAAGTGGCAATAGATGCCATCTCTATGTTAGAAGTAGGAAGGGCCTTGGGGAAACTATCAGAGCACACTGGAAATCCCAAAAGTCTTGTTTAATAATTATAATATCAAGTTCTTACATGTGATAACTATTTTTGTAAGCAATACACTGGAACCAACTTATTGAATCTTTATAAGTACTATGAAGTAGCTACTCTTAGTACCTTTATGTTACGGGTGAGTAAACTGAGGCTCAGAGAGGTTAGCTACATTCAGTTGCCTGGGGTTACAGAGGAAATAAGGGAAACTGAATAAGGTCTGTCATTTAGTTAACAGTGATGTGCCGATGCCAATTTCCTGGTTCTGATATTGTAAACAGCTATATAAGATGTCACCTTTGGGGGAAGCAGGGGGAAGGGCATATAGGGCTCTTTGTACTATTTTTACAGCTTCTTGTGGCCTGTAGTTATTTCACAATTTAAAAATTTTAAAGGAAGATATTAGGCTTGGATCCAAGATCTGTTTGCTTTTATAATCCAGATTTCCACTGCTTTGACTTTTTAGATCACTTGACTGGCAAGAAGATGGTCTCTGTTCCACCATCTTTCTAGGGCCAGAGTTTCAGGCCTCTCAGACCACATCACATGGTCTCCCATAACTCCCGCATGGCGTTAAGAAGAAAGATTTGTCCTTGATTTGTAAAATGGATTTATAATTCCGGAGGTGTACATGAAAATACATGTGGACATCTAGAAAGGAGAATGGCCTTAGTACGTCAAAATTTAGTAGCTTGTAGCATATAAATATAAGCCACAAAAAAGTTACATTCATGAGGGTTGTTATTTGTGTAGCAGAAAAAACACTAGTTCAAATTGAGAAAACATATGTTTTAAAGCTGTATCTTCTGCTAACTTGTTGTGGGATTTCAAGTTTCCTCAAGAAATCAGAAGAGAATCCCGTTCTACCAGAAACTTCCATGGTAAATAACTTCGGGACATTCTAGATAACACAACTTCAAACCTGTGTCTTTACTGAATAAAAATGATTGCTTTAGAAGTTACTCAGTCTTATGCCTGGAGAATCAAGCTGTAGGATGTATTGGTGGATTTGTTAACTGGTTGATTAACTCCAAGTAAGTCTCCATTTGAAATCTTTCTTTTTTAATAGAGATGCTTACAGCTATAAATTTCCCTCTGATCACTGCTTTACCTGTCTCTCCTATGTTTTAGTATGTCTTCATTTTCATTCATCTCAAAGTCTTTTCTAATTTCCTTTTGATTTCTTCTTTGACTCTTTGGTTCTTTAAGTGTGCGGTGTTTAATTTTCACATGTTTGTGAATTTCCCAGATTTCTTTCTGTTATTGACCTCTAATTTCATTCCATTGTAATTGG
This sequence comes from Eulemur rufifrons, assembly GCF_041146395.1. NCBI lineage: Eukaryota > Metazoa > Chordata > Mammalia > Primates > Lemuridae > Eulemur > Eulemur rufifrons. The sequence goes on along the minus strand of NC_090989.1, from coordinate 175,598,125 downwards.
AGAACATACTTTTAAACTTATTGAGGCACGTTTTATGGCCTAGCATATGGTCTATCCTGAAGAATGTCCTTGAGAATATGTATATTCTTTTCTTACTAGGTGAAAATTTCTATGGATGTCTGTTAGGTCTAGTTGATTCATAATGTCATTCATGTTTTCTATTTCCTTATTGATCTTCTGCCTTGTTCTGTCCATTATTGGTGGTAGGGTATTGAAGTATTTATCTGTTATTGTTGAATTGCCTGTGTCTCTCTTCAGTTCTGCCAGTTTTTGCTTCATGTCTTTTGGAACTCTGTTTTTACGGAAGACTATCTTCAGGAGACCAAAAGAAGGCACTCTTGTTATATCACCCAGTCTTAGAAATGCATTCTGTTTTAGGGGTTAAAAATTATAATTTTTAACACTCTGTGAAAAAGTTTAGTTTTATAATGACTCTCTGACATTGATGGGGACATTCAGGCCATATTTACACAGGTAAAGAGAAATAGGGGATTGATGGCTTATTTAGTCAATGTATCTTTTTTTTAATTGTAAGCAGCTGGTAGGGTACATTTGAGGCCAAACCAACATTATCTTTAGTAGCAGATGACTGGGAGCTTTGATTTACCCAGATCAGTGTTTCATCTCTACTGTTCACTTACTCTGTGTAGATGTGGACTAACTCAATACAAACATGACTGATGGGAAGAAAATATGCTTTTTATTTTTTTAGCAAATAAGAATAAAATGCAATTTTCTCGTTGTTGGTAAATCTATGACTCTACAGCCCTTTCTGTGTGTAGGCCACGTGGCAAACTCCAGGTGCATCTGTCATACAGAAATTGCTTTTCCCCCAAAATACAGAAATGTGAAATAAACCAATTTGGGCACAAGTAGTGTATGCTAGGTTTACTTAGAATCTATCAAACGTCTCCGTACACTCAATGTGTTAGGACTAATCAAAAAGTTAGAACTGCCTAGTTTCTGCACAAATGCACGTATTGCTTCCACTTAGTGATTCTGCTGACTGATTTATTTATTTATTTATTTTGCTAACAATATTATAGCCAAGCACTTAATTTTTTTCTTTTCAGCAGTATTGTAAATTTGTTCTAGACATATATCAGTGGGAGAACAGGGGGCGGGAGGTTACACACGCACAGACACACAGACACACACACACACACACACACGTGCATAGAAAGATCATTCCTCACTGAAGGATCTTTTAAAAGGCATTTGTCTTTGATATCAAATAATTCTTTAGCCATTTTTATTATCGGTAACCATATTTTGATGTTTATCCATGAGCAATAACATAGTTTAGCCATGATTTTAAATTGACTATGAAGAAAATATGGTTTTTCAGGAGAGAGTTTATATGTATACTAAAGACATTTTCTTTTCATGTCATTTGTTAAGAATAGTCCATAGCGTTGATTGTTAGTGGAGGAAGCCATGTGGTTCTGTATCTTAACTTTCTCTGAGAAAAGAATTATTGTCTTTGTCATTTTGTTTCAATGTGCGACCTCCCTACCCGCTGGGTTTCCCCACAGCCGTCAGCTAACTGCTCTCGCACCATACTGCTACCAGCATTCCTGGTTCACAAATATGAAGTAAACAGAAAATCTTGCTAATTTGAGCCCAGTAGGAACCTTAACACTGTAATGAGGGACTAATTTTGAAAGCAGAGAGAGACATCTCTTACAAAATTAGAGCCAAATTTTTAAATGATCTTAAATAACTAATTGAGAGTAAGAATGGTACTTAAGAAAGAGTGAGATACTGACACATTGAGGAATTACAGCAGGGAGAGGAGGCTCCTCCAGGAGCCCTAGTAATTATGCAGTCTTCCTTGGGTTGCCACCGATGCTAATCTGAGCGTGGGAATGATAATGTACCTTAGAGGACAGGTTTGTGGTTGAAACGTTCTTGATAGATTTTGACAAATTAAACAGTGGTAAAGATGTTTGGAAGTTATCCAGGTCCTTACCATTATTTATGTCAGTGAACTAGAAATCAGTGGTTAATTTGCAGTTCTTATAATTTTTATGATACTCATGTTGTTGTAAATTTAGCCTTGTGCGGCATCAACTCAGCGGGATACATTTTATGTTGTCAGCTACCTTTTGACATCATAATAGATTTCAGTTGCCAAATCTTTCTCGATAGAATAAAATGTGAAAGAGAGCTGAACAGAATATTTGGATCATATCCAGACACGAGTAAACACATGATGGACTTTCTGAGATCAAAAGACTCAGATTGGAATAGGGGGAGAAATTAGACCCTGTTGGTTTCTGTTTTTCTTCCTTTTTTTTTCTTTTTGCCCTTAACCCATTCAAGCATTCTTTTCTAGATGGGCATCTTTTATCCTGACTCAAAGCCAGTGTGCTCTTTGGTGTGTGGGTGCATTGCATGACAACCAAAGTGTAATTTGAAGTTATTGATTTTCCACACCTTTTAACTGTTAATGCACCTTTGTTAATACCCTCTTGATTGCACGGGTTCACAATTTCCGTAGTCTTATTTTTTTTCTCATTATGTTTTAGTATCTATTACATTATTTTAAAGAAAATATTGATATTCTCCCTGGATAATTAAAGACTCAGTTGGAAGGATATTTTGTAGTTGTTTCTCTCTTCATCCGTTTTCTCTAGCTTATTCAAAATGCCTCCTTTATAATTATCCTCTTCTATAGCATTGACCCTTGTCCTGATAACAACTGAAAAGGATTAGTGGACACCCCTGCCTTTGTATCCATTTGTTCTCTCGTGTTCTCTGTTTTGACCTCGAAATAATTTCTTTTTAGGCCCTCTGCTCTTTATGTAATACATATTTTTGTAGATCTCTCTTTGATCTGTGTGAATATCTAGCCTCCCATTTCTCTTATGTCATTTACCCTGCTTGGAAACATTTTATGACTCCATAGGCTGAATTGTCATTTTTTGCCTTTTCAGACACCTCTTTGAATCTCTTCAGAGGAAATCTCTCTGTAATACTTTACTGTGAGTTCAGCAACTGTGCAGAGGTATGATGAGTCTGACCCAAGGATGTCCATCCCAGTGGAAGGAGAACTTCCTTGTCCTCCTTGGGTGTAATTGGGTTACATATCTTAAGTGCCTTGTTTGGAGTGTCCATTTGGCAGGGACTCTGCTGCTCTATTTTACCATAGTCTTGTCTGCTCCCAAAGTCTAATAAATGTTTAATGATAATTGAAATGATTAGTTATCAATCCATAATGGAGAAGAGCTTATTAACCTTTGCTGAGCACAACTACATTATCCTTGAGCTGAAAGTTTCTGGGTACCAACCATGTACCAGCAACTTGAAATCAGAGCCATGGGACTTGTTGGGGTTCCTGCTATGTAATGGCATAAAATGTTTCCACATCAATTTTCACTCTTCTAGAAGGTGTGTGCCCTTTGCCATTACTTCAAAGAATAGCCAATATTCATGTGTTTGAGATACATTAAAATAAATACAGCTATGCAATGTATTTTGGGGCCATGTGCTTTAATTTTTTTTATGGGGTAAAACACAATTATAGAAAACCACCCATCCACTCCCCACCACATACCACACACAAATCAGTTCTGTTCCAGGTATCCTATTTTTGCACTGTCTAAAAGGTAGCCACTGTCTTCTGCGCACTTCAGATGTAGCTAATATAACTGAAGAACTAAATTTTAAATTTAAATTTACATTGTAATAGATACATGTGGCTACTTATTGGAGAGCATTCATATATATGTATATGTATGTATAAGAATCATTTTAAGGTAGACACCCCTGTACGCCACCACTCAAGTCAAGAAATTGAACTTTGCCAGACACCCAGAAGCTCCTCACATGCCCTGTTCAGTCACAGCCCTTCCCAAAACTAGTGTTGTTTTGATGTTTTAGTAATCAGTTCCCTTTGTTTACTATTTGATCATCTACATGTGTGTCCTGATAAACCACAGTTTAGTATTGTCCACTTTTTAAAAACTTGATATGTCTTTTAAAGTTCTTAGTGTGCAGGTTTCCTGTCTATTCCTTTCTCTACACTTTACCTTTTGGAGAACCCTGGCCACTTGAGCTGTAGGGTTCCCTAGAGTTTGGGTTTTGCTGATTGGCTTCTCAGTCCAACGTGTTCCTCTGCCTTCTCTTTTTCCTGCAGACTGGCAGCTGCACGCAGAGGCTCATGTTTGATCCCTTTAGCAAGACTCTAGGTGGTGGTGTGTTCTTTTACTCGTGAGCAACAAAGGATCTTATTGTTTTTCTTTTTGGGATGTGAACAGTCATTAATGCTCACTGCCTACATCCTTTAATTCATTGGGAAAGGCAAAATCGTGATAGTCTAATTCTACTTGTTAGCTGGGATGCTGTTATTATATAATTTTGTTCTTCACCTACTCTTCGGTTACCAGTGGAACTGTTCATCTGGATGATACAGGAAAACTGCCTGGTTATTTCCTGCTGTTTACTGGTTTTCAAAATGTTGAATTCAGGTTCACTGTCATCCTCTGAAAGTAACCATTACATTTTAATATCCTATGAACCCCGAATTTAAACGTGTTAGTAGGTTTCAGTCTGTTGCATTTCTTATCTTTTATTGAAGATCAAATTTTCCATCTTTGGTTAGTGAACCTCTTAATGTTGGCTTCTTGGTCCTTCCGATATGACCCTACTGATCTTTGATAGCTTCTTTGCTCACTGCTGTGAAAGAATGTTTCAGACTCACTTTGTGTGTGCATGTCTTAGAACTGAAATCAGCCATTTATCTTAGAAACCCTGGTTTCTTTTGGTGGAAATTTGTGTTTAGTGGTAACAATGCTCTTTGTTGCTGGTATGTCTAGGCCTCTTAAGTTCATCCTGATATTTCCATTTCATATTCAGGATTACAGGGCTTTTATTGAACCTCTCATCTATTGCATCTTTATCTCCTTCCTTCCCATGTTGACCATTATAGTTCTCAAGAACACAGGGAATGATAAGCAGGTAATTTCTCATTTGCTTATTTATCCACCTTACATGTAAAACAGTCCCTGAATAACAATACTAATGCTACCACTACCAATTATGATTGCTAAGAAGAGTTACACATTTTATTATATGTACTATCCCTAGTCTCTTATTATTTTCCTTCTATTAATTAATTATTTTTGAGACAGGGTCTCACTCTTTTGCCCAGGCTAGAGTGCAGTGGTGTCATCACAGCTCGCTGCAACCTCAAACTCCTGGGCTCAAGTGATCCTCCTGCCTCAGCCTCCTGAATAGCTAGGACTACAGGCTCACACCACCATGCCAGGCTAATTTTTCTATTTTTTATAGAGATGGGGTCTCCCTCTTGCTGAGGCTGGTCTTGAACTCCTGGCCTTAAGTGATACTCCCGCCTCAGCCTCCCAAAGTGCTAGGATTGCAGATGTGAGCCACTGTACCCAGCCCTCTCTATTAATTTTTAATGATTGTATTATATGTGCCTTTTCAGGATGTTTAGCCATTTATACTGTACTCTCCCCTTTTAACCTTAACCTTCTTTTGGTTTTGGTAACATGAGTAAGAATATTCAATGCCCAGTACCACTCACTCCTTATATCGGTGTCTCTAATCATTTTTGTCTAAAGTTCATTTTCTGTTAGATTTTTCAGGAAGGGCTTACGGAACTGTATTCCCTGCATTCTTGCATTTTGACAGCAGTTTTCTATGTCTTTTATACTTAAACCATAATTTTTGCTGGATTAAAATTGTTGGTTCACATTTTTTTCTTTGATTATTTTAAACATTAGTTTATTTTCTTCTGGCATGTCTGAAGTCTGGCAATTTTGCTAGAATATGTCTTAGTGTTGGTTATTTGGACTAGATATGCTTAAGTGTCTAGTGTTTCTTTGCAATATGTAGTTTCATATTTTTAATTTCAAGAAAGTTTGATTTATAGTTTTAAGTATTTGAGCAATTCTTTTCCTTTAATTTCCTCTTCAGGGATTCCTATTTTCTGTATGTTGGATCTTGTTTACCTATCTTCAGTATATTTGACACTTCCCTTTAAATCCTTTTTATCTTCATTTCTTTTTGATTTTTAAAATTTTTTTTCACCTTAACCTTCTAGTTCTTTAAGACATTATTTGTTGTATCTATTTGTTGTCTATCCTTCTAGTGTATTTCCTCCTTTCTATAGTGATTTTTTTTTTAGATTCATTCTTTCTTCCCACATTTCTCAGCTAATCTGATTCATATTATTCCTTTAGGCTTTGTATGGCTTTATGTCATATTCTTAATGTCTTTTAGCTCATTTTGAATAATAGGTTACAGACATGTAATGGCATGTTTCTCGTGTGTGCTTTCACTTTCTGTAGGATGTTATTCTGTTTTATTTTTTCTTACAACTTTGTATAGCATGTGACCTCAGATTTTTCTGTTGCTCATTTTTATGTGAAAGTGGTTTTTTTGAACTTTTAGAATGGAGGCTTGATTTAGGTAAATCTATTTTGGATTATTTTTTACTACTGGGCTACTGGCCTGCTTTCTAAAAAGCATAACTCTGTTCTTCTCTGCTTTTTTTGGGTCCTTCTCTTTCTTTTCTCTGGATTTTCTTTGTTCTTTTCAATTTTGATTCTGTTTCCAGAAGTTCTCCCTCAATGTGGGGTCCTTTGCTAGAATGGAGACCTAGCAGCTCAGTTTTGAGAGTTCATAAGCACTAGATGACTCTGGACTCTTGAGATTTTTCTTATTTATTTACTTGTTTATTTACCTATTTATTTATTTGTTTATCTGTTTACCTATCTATTATTTAAAACAGAGTCTTGCTTTGTCACCTATGTGGATTGCATTGGCGCCATCATAGCTCACTGCAGCCTTGAACTCCTAGGCTCAAGTGATCCTCCTGCTTCAGCCTCTCTAGTATCTGGGACTACAGGTGCATGCCACCGCTTCTAGTTATTTTTAATTTTTTTTTCTTATAGAGATAAGGTCTTTCTATGTTGCTCAGGCTAGTCTTGAACTTCTGGCCTCAAGTAATCTTCCTGCCTCAGCCTCCCAAAGTGCTGGAATTACAGGCGTGAGCCACTGCGCCTGGCCTAGACTTTTCTTAATACCAGACCTTTTCACTGACTTTTTATTGGAATGAGAAATACCCCATAGCCCTAGGTTCAGGGGCCGTTTTAAATGTGGCTCACCACACTTCCTATTTGGTACTTAGTGGCAGTTTGGGGGGTTCCCTTCTCACATCCTTCAATGGTCCTATTGTTTCCCTCTGCTTCTTCCCACATGGGTGCTGCTACTCCGTAGGACTTACGGCTAGTGGTAGCTTTTCCACGTCTGTTTGTACTGTAGCGTTTGCAGTGATACCTGATTACCTGATTTTGTTTTACATTTGCCCATGGGTTTTTGGTTTTGCTCTCTACTTGCTTTGTATGTTTTTTTTTTTTTTTTTTTGGTGGGGATTTGGCAAGATTGAAAAACTACACTTAAACCTCTGCCTCTTGTTTGTAATGTAAATTTTACCTGATGCTTTATGAGGAACATTTTTCCATGTCACTAAATATTGCCCCATAACCTTATTTTTAATGGCTACATAATATTCCACTATTACATGAATATAACCTAATTTATTAAACCCATCTGCTGTTCTTGGGCACTTATATTTTAATTGCTCTACAATTAATGATGTTGGAATGGCATTTAATGCAAATTTCTTTCAGCTATAACCTCGTCCATGGATTCTTCACCTCTTTTTTTTGTAGATTCAAGTGAACACAGCAAAAATAGGGCTATTTATTGAGCCTCTGACTTTCACTTTATTTTTGTCCTTTCCTATAGTCAGAGTCCATGCTTTTCCAATTAAAACTTTATGGGTGATTATCCTCTCAAAATATTTTTTTCCCCAGTTTGAGCTTTAATTATATGAAATGTTTTATAAAAACACAAAGTGTCCTACTTCGCTATATTTTATATTTAATGAATTGTTTGTATTGACAAGATTAAAACTATAAGAAAGTGGAAATGCCCTGGAAAAAAAATGTAAAATCATTGTGTCCTTAACACAACCTTTGCCCAAGGAAGAAGCAGACAGCAGTGGAGAATGTGTAAGCACAGACCACAGAGCAGCGTGTGCTGGGTGTACATCAGCCTGGGTCGTGATTATTCTGTGTTTCAGCTTTGAAGCATGGAAGGAGGAGAAGGGGAAGAAATTCTTTTTTCTTTTATGAGAGTATGTATAACTTCTTGTTATTTTCTTTGAAAGGACTATGTCTTGTCGAATGAACACATGCATGCTAATAAAAACTCATCTTATTCCATATCAAATATTAAAATGTTCCTTTTGGTTATATATAGTGTTTTGGAACATGCATGCTGTTATTTCTTCCAGTGGTACATGTTATTAAAATTATACCTAGACATCTCCCTGTAACTGATCTCAGTGCTGTAATATATGAATTTAAGGGTTAGACTGAAAACCATGATCAAATTCTTGTAATTTTTATCCTTATCTGCCCCACCTGCAAATGTGTTAATCACTTACTTTTTTCCCCAATGCTTTGGGGGAATACAGTTTTTTTTCCTTTCTTTCTTTTTTTAACATTCTGCTCTCTGATACCTGGGGACAACCCTGTGTTGTGATATATAATAGGTCTAGACTTCATGAAAGGCGATCCCAGCGTGTGGCAGGATCGCCCATTCCAACTGTGTCAGCCATCGCAATCAAGTGGATTGATCAGGTCACGTTCCAGCTGATCTGACAGCACCAGGCTGGAGCTCAGGTCCAAAGAACCCAGTCGGTCTCAGGTGGAGGGTATTGAGAATCAACTTAAGCCAATTTGGCCATTTGAACACTATCAGATTCTTTTAGTCGATGTCATAGCTACCATGGTTAGTGGTAGATGGGGTTTTGCATTTCTTCACTACCGTGTGTCAGGTTGCAACGAAGGCAAGTCTCAGCCAGAATTCTGCCAAATGGGCAGAGGTGCCTTGGGAAGGAAGCCCAGAAAATTCATACAGCTAGTTCCTTTTGAGCTTGAAGTCCCTCCTTGCTGCCCTCACATACTCCAGCAGACATCTCATCTCACGTGAATGGTGTAGCAAGGAGCAAGCTATATTTTGATGGCAGGATCTGCCAACTTTTTAGTGGAAAGGTGACAGGGTGCTCTCACAGCACCAGAAGTGCAATTCTTCAGCTGGGAGGCTCCTGGGTTTGCCACATTCTTATGCTTTCTTTAATCAAGGGTGTTAGCACCCACAGTCTTTTCAGCTGATCCTGTGTCTTGAACACTATTTATTGCACCAATGAAAAATAATTTCTAATATCTCTAATGCTCGTGAACAAACTTGCTGGTAGAGTTTTAGACGACACTGTTAGAGGTACTTGTGTGGCTCACTCTCACGTGTGGAGATGTTGAGGGAATGCCCTGGGAGGACATTTTTGGTTCAGAAAAATGTTGCTACATCTGGGTAATAAAAATATAGACATATATGTGCACCTGATTTTGAAAGAGCTCATTATAATTAGCAAAAGAGTGAGAGTAAGATTAGAGGTACTTTGAGGTTCAGACATAATTTGTCATCAGTAAACACACATGTGCACACATACACACTTAGATGTGATAGAATTGGACTCCTCTTTCCAGCAAGTCATTTACTCTGTTTATAACTTTGTCTCAGAAATTGATTGGTGGTCGGATTTCATCATTTGTGGGTACATGCCTAAACATAGTTCAGTTCTGTTGCAAGTCACCTTTCGGTTGTGGCCAGGAAGCCTGCTTCAGTACAGTGAGTCTGCCCTATTCCCCTCTTTGGAGAAGGCTGTTACCTTCTCCCTCTCAATGTTTCACCTCCTTGATCCATCAAATTCAGCCTCTGATGGTTCCCTTCACAGGCATTGCTAAAGACATCCTTTCCCTTGTCACCTCTGGTTTAGTCTCTGCTTGCTTTTGTTCGATATGGCCTTCCCAAACTCGGGGAGACAGCATTAACATGGTGGTTGACATGTTGGATTCTAGCATGGACAGTGGGATTCAACTCCAAGCCTTGCCATTCATTAGCTGTATGACTTAGGATGAATTGCCTTGTGGGCCTTAGTTTCCTCATCTGTTCAGTGGGGTTAAGAACAGTATAATGTTGTTCCTGGCATACGTTAAGCATTGATTTCTAATGACCTCTTCTCTTCCAACTGCTTCTATCCCAGTTTGGTTTGCTGTCTGTTCGACAGTAAACCAGTTTGTCTGAAGTTCATCTAGACCCTTCATACCAGTTTGTCATAGCCCGTCTCTCCCAACTCCTGCATCCTTGGTTTTCTTCCCTTCCCCAGACTACGGATGGGATTTAGGGAGTTGCTTAAAAAAAATTGACTCACCTAAGACATCCCACCAGTGAGCATGACAAGAAGGCTTTTCTCAAGACACAATCATTTAATGAGGGGGCTTTCATGGCATTCTACTTAGACAAACTGAAATCATATGCCACAGTAGCTAGCTCCAAACTCTCCCTTCCTTCTTTCCATTCTTTAAAAATACATTTTCCCCACTCGAAGAAACTGTTGCAGATTTTGTATTGAAAGGCAGGAGGCCATCAGCTCTGCCATCAGAGAATGAGCACAAAGTGCTGGTCGCCACCAGGAGTTTTTTTTTGCCATCATTGGGAACTTAATTATTATGAGATTATTGTTTTTCATCTGGGCCTCTTTTTATGCTTTTGTCTTGGATTTCTCACGCACTGAGTCGTCTTTAGGTTTGTACAGGACAACTCTTCTGAATACAGACTCCTTTTTATTAGCAGAGACTCTCCTTTGCGCTGAGCACCGATCTTAAGGTGATCTGGTAGCAGAAGATTACATTTCATTGTGCTTTGAAGAAGAGGGTAATGGCATAGTCCAGGTACACTTAGCCTCTTCCTGCTAATGTGTGCCAGATTGTTTAGTATTTCATGTAAAAAAATGGTATAATAAAAAGAGAAGTTTTGTGGGATTTTTCCCCGTTTGAAAGCAAGAAATAGAGTCACGTTGATGCTAAATAAGGTATTTTCTGTTTTGAATACACTGAGGGATATATGGCTGCTATCAGCAGAATATAAATCATCACATTTTTAACACTAAGTGTTAAAGTCCACCTGATACTTGGTACACAAAGAATTCATTTATCAGGTGTTCTTCTCTCCCTCCAAACCCCACAGATGTTTCATACAAAATAATGTCATTTGTAGGAGATTTCTTTATAGGCACTCAGCATAAAGGTAGCCACAAATGCTATGCTGGTATTGCTGGTCAGACTCGCTTAGACTAAAACCAATGGTCAGACCTGTCCCAGGGACTTAAGAGGACATCTTTCTTATTTTACGCATGTCTTATGGTTTTAAGGTTTCTAAACCACAGAAGGATGGCCTACTTTAGGGCACGGCACAAGCCGGCAGCCTCAGACCTGTTGTGTTTGGTCTGCGTAACATTTTAAAATAATTGAGTCGGTTGCCAGCATTTAAATATCAAGAGATTACACCTAAAAGAACTCTGGATTTCTGGCTTTTGTGAGAGAAGTGGAACAACTGTGAGTACACATTCCCAATGGGCAGCTGTGACTGGGAGCCGGGTAATGGCAGGGCTGCCCTCTTAGCTGGGACATGGCCTAGGGGTTGCCATTCTCCTTGCTCATTAACCTGACCCTCTGTCCCTATAGGCATTGGAGTTTGCAACCACTTACTTTAACATTGCAAAGGGAAAACAGAACAAAATTAGTATTCAGAAGTAAACAATATGTTTGCGTGTGTCTCTTTATGGCTAACTTGCAGACAAAAGGAAATATGTTTATCTCACTTTTGTACTCTGTATATAATCTCTGCAACATATGTGTATAATCTCAGGAATATATAGCTTTTAGGGAATATAAATAAATATAAGCCGGTATAATTTAATGTATATAGAAGTGAGAGAATCTATAAATTACAGGTACAATTTTTGCTCCTCAGAATGTATCCTTGATCTTCAAACTGGAAGGGCCATGTGGTAGCATCTAGCTATAGTTCGGGCCTCTCCTTTTACTGTTAGGAAATGGAAGCCCAGAGAGTTGGTTCAAGGCATGCAACCAGGAAGTTTAGTGCTGGGGCAGGATCCTTGTGCTCTGTGGCTGATGCCAGGCAGATGAAGTCTTTAACATACAGTGTGGAATAGAATTTTTAAAGTGCATTTCTTTGCTATTGTTCCTGTGGACTGAAGTTTTCAGGAAAATATTTAACTTTGTAAGGATTGCACAGGAACTCTTGAAAACTGCTCTGTGTCCCCTCTCAGACCCGGACTTCTCTGAAACAGCAGTCCAGCCTACTATTTCCTCCACTTCCCTGGGCCTTTCCACGAGATGCTCTAGCAGGCAGTACATCTCAAACTGGACTAGTTGTACACTCTTCTGTCCTAAACCTGCTCAACTTCCAGTATGTTTGATCTTGGTCATTATTGCCATGGGATAGAAGTTGTCATATTGTATTCTATTTTTTCTCCTTTTGTTGCTCGTATTCTTGGTTTCCAGGTCATAGTAATTCTGTCTTGGAAACACCTGCCCAAATCAGCCTTCCCTTCCCATGTTCCCTGTTGCTGTGCTAGGAGAGGTCCCCCCATCTCCTGATAGGACTATGGCAGTAGACTCTTCGCTGTACGTCTTCATTCTAGCTTAACTTCGGTCCCCGTTCTTTGTCATCTCTGTTGGTTTTCATCCCCGACTGCACATTAGTCACTTTGGGATTTTGAAACTTACTGAGGTCTGGGCCCCATGCCCAGAAATGGATTTAATTCAGTTGGGGTAAGGGCTCTGGCATCAGCACTTTTAAAAGCTTTCCAGAGGAGTTCTCATGTGTGTCTCCAGAGCTGACAACCGCTGCTCTACTTTGTCAGCATGGTTAGTTTTCTACAAAACGCATCCGATGGGTCCCTCCACCGCTTCAGTATCTCTGTTTTCTGAATTAAGTCCAGACTCCTAGTTTGGCTTGTGAGGCCTCCATAATTGGATCCCAACCACTCCTCCAGGCTGCTGTCTGGCCACTGCATTCCCCATGCACTTGTGTGCCGGTCACCAGGAACAGTTTGCCCCTTTGGGAACTCGCATGCCCCTGCGCGAGTCTGTGCCTCTGCAGGTGTGGTTCGTTCCACCTGGCTCCCCCTCTCCACGTTAGAAAAACACTGTCTCCCACCCTTCAAGGATGTCACCGCCAATAGAAAACCTTTTTCTGCTGTCAATTTAACGCTTTTCACGGTATGTTAAAGTGTACCTATGCGCCCTGCTTCACTGTCTTGCCCTTCTAGACCTGAGCTGTCCAAAGCTGTCTAATAGAACTTTCTGCAGTGATGAAAACATTCTATACCTACACCGTCCAGTGTGATAGCTGCTAGCCACGTGTGGTTCTTGAATGCTGGGCATGTGACTAGCACAACTGCGGAACTGAATTTTTTATTTTATTTAGTTTTAAAGTTAAATAGCATGTGGCTAGTGATTACTGTTTTGGACAGCTCAGATCTTGACTATGAGCTCCTTGAGGAGGCAAGGGTCAAATTGTGTTCCTACTTTTATTCCATATGGCACAGAGTGGTGTCCGCTAAAATTTGCTGAATGACTGAATAAATGACGTAGGAGTTGTATCAAAAATTATCTTTTCTAGTTTACACACCTCCATACACACATACAAATAAAATCCTACCTGTGAGTATAACACGTTAGCACATTTGACTTCCAAGCAGATGTTATTACCCCATTTTACAGATGAAGAAATAGAGGATCAGAGACGTTAAGTGACTTGGCCAAGTCATAATCTTGAAAAATAAGATTAGTTTATGTCTGCCAGTTACCTTTAATTCCATTGTAAGCAACAAATTTCTTCTGATATTTTTAGTTCTGAACCAAACCAGAAGAACTGAACCCTAGAGAGAATGTTCTATGCATTGTGTGTAGCCCATCTGTGTCCAGAGATTGGCTTTTACCGTTTGGTCACTTCAGTGACACTATTTCTTCAGTCTGGGGCTGTTGCTGGCTGGCACCAGGTTTCTTGTCTTAACGCCATTACTGAATCTGTCAAGGATTAGAGGTCATTGGTTTGACCCATGACAGCTCTTTCTTCCACACTGTTTTGAAGACTGACTATAAAGTTTGTTTTTCTGGAGGTGGGATGCATGATGCTATTATTAAAGCTGAAGTTAAGCAGACCACAGTCCAAGAGAGGGAATGGAATTAATGTTCATCTAAGACTTTAATGCAAAGTTGTCTTATAATCTGAAAGTGGTTTTTTGTGCCGAGTCTAAATTAGGACACTGTTAGTAGGGGGAGGGTAATTACATTTTTGGTGCATAGTGAATCTCAATTCTTATTTATAAGAAGTCGACTTGATTAAATTCTTATAGCTTCCTTGCTTATTCTATTTCCTTTGCACAGTATTATGAACAATAAGGTGATTTTACTTCAAGGGAACGCAAGGTTTTTTGTTGAAATTCCATCTCAGTCATTCACATAAATATCAGCTGTGATCCATTTCTTCTGTCTTCAGAGGTGTGAACAAATGCTGTGCAGACTCGATCTGCCTGACCGCCCGTCGCTGAACCATCGTAGTGGGGAGAGGAGCCAACACTGAGAAGAGTCTATTTTGTGAAGGAACTGAAGAAGGAAAAATTGTTGTCATTAACTTTGTTTACTAGAATTCATCAACTTTATTCACTCAGTGCCTTTCACAAACTGGGCATACAGCTTAACACTAGAAACTATTGATTAAATAGACCATTATAATGAAATGGAATCATTCCTATATTAGGAAAAGTAGTATGTGCAAGTGGGAGAAATAATGGGGATAATCTAAAGACAGGTTAGGGAAGGCTTCTTGGAGGAGGTGGCATTTATGCCCAAGTTATTTGGGACGGGCAGGACATCTCCAGTGAAGGAAGGCAGAGCACCGTGATGGGCTAGATCTGCACAACAGCTGAGAGATGAGAGTGTGCAAGGTGTATATGGATCTCTGTTGATGGTGGACTAGAAGTCAGGGAGCTGCAAAAAAGGTGTGACCAGATACCGATCAGTGGCTGACATCAAGAAGGGCCTTTTGAGTACCTTAGACATTTCACCTTGATTCTCTAGGCCTTAGGAAGCTAGGAAACTTTTCAGCTGGGATGGGATGTGCATGGGGGAAGCATGCAAAGAATCTACATTAATTTTGAGATACATCCCAATGTCAAAAATACTAACAGGTGAGCCCAGTGTGGTGGCTCACACCTATAATCCTACCACTTTGGGAGGCTGAGGCAGGAGGATCATCTGAGGCCAGCCTGGGCAACACAATGAGACCCTCATCTCTACAAAATTTTTTTTTTTTTTAAATTAGCTGGATGTGGTGGCATGGGCCTGTAGTCCCAGCTACTTGAGAGACTGAGGTGAGAGGATCCCTTGAGCCCAGGAGTTCGAGGCTGCAGT
Organism: Eulemur rufifrons; assembly: GCF_041146395.1. Classification (NCBI taxonomy): domain Eukaryota; kingdom Metazoa; phylum Chordata; class Mammalia; order Primates; family Lemuridae; genus Eulemur; species Eulemur rufifrons. Next base: position 175,582,745 of record NC_090989.1, on the reverse strand, counting down.
GAGCTATAAGCACACCTACAACACTCCAGCCTGGGTGCAGAGCGAGATTCTGTCTCGAAAGAAAGAGAGAGAAAGGAAGCAGATGGAAGTATTGGTAGGCTGGATCATACATGACAGATATCTTTAAGGAGAAGACCCACGAACAACAATAACAAAAATAACCCTTGTCATGGTGGTCTGGGAGCTTTTGGTGAAAAGCCAACCCCACACAACTCAAAAAGCTCTGAGGCCATTGTGGGTGTCTAAAGCGTGCAATGGTTATTTGAAAGTGTATGTGTTTGACAAAGATTCCTATCAAATGTGATGGCAAAAAAAGTTGTGGTGCCAAAGTGGTCAAGTGGTTTTCTAGAAAATTCACTTAATGGCAGTCTCCTGGCCCCCAGTACAACCATAGGGAATGTAGTCACTTTTAAATGTTTCTGCCCTCTTTTGGATACCATGTAATTCTATCCTTTTTATGATTGTCCTCCTCACCCCTAAATTTGTGTGCGCTTTCCTAGTGGAACGCATCTTTACGCTCCGTAACCATGTTAATTTATGGTGTATTTTGGTATTCCAAGAAGTGAAAAATGGGGACTTAATATGACTTCTCTTTGTTTTACTCTGCAGAGGTTTTTACTACCAGGACCTTGACATCTTCCACCTTAGTTTATCTTTAAGTTATCTTTAACTGGAACCATTTTGTCCATTAGCTTGGTTTTAATCACCTCTCAAAATGGTCAGATTTACAAGCAACACATGACAGAGAAAACACAAAAAAAAATCAGCCAGCCTCTCCTGACATTCAACAGCAGCCTACGTCTAAATAGTGGAAAAGTTTATTTGCTTTTTCTGAGGATGTGCTAAGTGATTTTGCAGTTTGAGTGGTATGGCCTTCTAGCACTTAGGCCTGCATTTATTAAATAAATTTGTTCTCTAACTCAAGTGTTAAGTGTGTATTATGAAACCTCAAAGCCAATTTCGGTGATTACAATGTGCAAATATTTTTTAAATTATGTAATTAAATAGGACTTGGCCCACAAGGTCCACCGAAGTAATTTATTAATTGAATAGTCTGATTTAATTGTATGTTATTTTCGTTTATTCAGGGAAGTGCTTTCCTCTCTTGTAGAGATAGGAGCTTCTTGTGCGCCTGGCACTGGAGGTACAGAGGTCCTCTTCAAGAAATCTTTACCCTCAATTAAATATTAACCAAGAAAAGGGGACTTGTTCCTTCTGTCCCCGAAAGTCTATTTTGATGTCTGAGTCTGGTGATTGCAAAGGAAAAAGAAAAAAAAACAAAAAAAAAAACTTGCTGCCAGAGTTATTTGTAATTTACTCTGTTTATCACTATATTATTTAAAAATGAATCATTCTTCTTAATTGTGCCAGTGTCCAGGGTTATATAAAGTATGTGTATAAAAAAGAAAAGCCCCTTTAATTCAGTGTTAGCTACATCTAACTATGGCTAAAGCCATGCCGTATCTGTTTCCTTAAAATGTCATTTTAAAGGTATTGTGGTTTCAGAGCAGCAGCTGTGACTGAAAAGTATGTAAACTAAGCTGTTCTTGCTCATATCATTTTTATATTCTTATGTCAGACCAGAAGGCTGCTTTAAATTTATTTTTCATTGTGTATTAGTTCTAGAGCCCGTTTTTTTTTCCTTGCTTGGGAACATATGTTCTTTAGGACGTGTTATACTCAGGCATTTAAGAAAATAACAATTGTTGAGGGGGGAAAGGTACCAAAATAGTTTCTTATTTGAGGATTGTATTTGGGGGAAGATCAATTAGAAAAAAATTAGCTCTCACGAGGTAGAATTTGGGGGCCCAGCATCTGTGTTTTAGGAAATGAAAGAATTCAGGCATGCTGTATTAAGTCACGTGAAAGGCAGTAACTTTTAGAAGCCCAAATTGCTTTCCCAAAAGGAAAATATTTTTTGTTGCTATTAAATATAGTTTATATTGCTACTTCAGAACTTTTTTTTTTTCCAGTGGGGCCATTTACTTAAATTCTTAGTTAATATTTCTGTATAGAAACGTCTTTGTCTCCAGAGCCCGCCTTCGCGAATTCCCGTTTAATATGCGGTCGTGGATAAGTATTTGTTCATACCATGTGGTACCCCACACCTGATCAAGTGACAGCATGGCGTCACGTCAGCCAGCAAAACGTTCGGGTGACTTTTGAGTAATGGTGGCATAGAAGGTGCAGAGGTTGGAGGAAACAACAATAATGGGAATTTTTTTCCCTTTCCTATATGTTTCGGCATGCATCATGCTTCAGCTCTACTGTGCAAATTTGGAACATGGGATAGAGAAATATTCCTTTTCCTAAAGGGTTGTGAAAGTGAAGTAGAAAGTATGAGCTATTAGAATTTCCATGGTAAATATAATTTGATTACATGTGTTGGTAATTTCCCTCAGAGCTCAGGATTTTATTTTGAGTGTTGTTTAACAATGTTGTATTTCTTTCCAGCTTTTGGAAACATTTAGCCCTCCGAATCTGCCCTAAGAAGATTCCACTGATTTGCCTCATTACTACAGGCCCGTATCCGGGGGAGGGAAGTAACTTGGGTGGGGGGAGGCGGGACTCTCGTGGGTCCACTGTTCTGCTTGTCCCAGCCCTCTTGTCTCTTGCCAGGCCCCACGTGGGGCCCAGGGCGTGGCTGGCCCTGGGGATCCTTGCATCATAGCCCTGGAAAAGTGGCCATAGACCTAGATGGCCACTAGCTATGCCCTGGAGCAGGGCTCTGGGCAGCGCCCCCGCTGTGCCGTGGGGGATCCTGGGAAGTTCAGGGTAGTGGCCAAGGGTGTCCTTAAAGCCTTAGGGCCTGGGCTGTTTCCCAACAAGAATATAAGTATTTCAGCATTTCAGCGCCTTGTTGAGGCGACCACTGTGTGCATCAGTTGAGTATCAGCCCTGAGTACCCCTCTTTTTACCAATGAGGAGCCTGGGTCTAGAGAGGAGAAGGGGCTTACAGATTCCAGCTGGGGGAGACCTGTGGCTCCAGGAGCAGAACCACACTGTCTGGTCTTCTAATGAAATGTCTTTCCATTTCACTTCGCTGCCTCTTAATGAAGGTGTGGAAATATCTCCTTTTCCACTTCAAGCCAGAGTTGATTAAAAGGAATTTTCTTAGGAGCAGAACTGAGAGGCAAACACAGGATGGCAGGAGCACGGAAGTGAATGACTCTGTGGACGAGAGTGAAGCTCGTTTCAGTCCTAGCAGGCGGCTGGCACGATCTGTGGGTCACTGTGACTCCTTCCATGCTTTGGCTTCTTGGCTGTTCAGAGGATCCTGCTCCAAAGTCTCCTCTTTACGTAGTCAGTGTTTCCAATGGCCACATTCTCTGGCCATCGCTTTTCTTTATTATTTGGGAGTCAGAAGCTCATGTCCCTACTTTTGTCCCCACCACCTGTGTGGCCTCAGGCACACGTTGAATCCACTCCCAATGAGGGAATGGCTTGACTAGATCCCTCCAAGTTGCCTTTCAGCTCGAAAATGTTTTCTATCCTGCCTCATCTGAGATGTTCCTCATCTCTGCCTAATTCCTTCCGCTTAAAAGTCTGGTTCACACCCCTGATGCAGAAGAAATCCGAATTTGGATCATGGAAGACATAAGAGAGCTCCTCAGTGGATCCCAGGTCTGTTGTTAGGGGACATCCTTGTCTTTTGTCATTTGCAAAATTTGGTCAAGGAATTTCTGGGAAAATGAACCTACCACTTCCTGTTTGGAATGGAGTTTATGCTTTTATCATGATTATTTTTTTCTGTCATTGGTAACGCTCCATGGTATGGTTGGGAGGTGTTTCTCTGCCTTTTCCCCACCCTGGTGAAGAAGCACATGAAAGGTTATATGGTGTGGAAAGTGCCTTAACAATTAAATAAAAGGCTGGTTCATATAAAGAGGCTTGTTTCTATATGGAAAATATGAGCCCCCCCCCCTTTTTTTTTTACATGGACCAGGTGTGGATTAGTTCACTGAACCTTTTACCCAGCCGTGTTCCCGCTTGTAATTCGTCTGAGGCACAGTTCAGCCAAGTCAAAGAAACATGTTATTAAAGGTGAGCTGAAAGGCATTTAAAAAATAAACAAACTGTTTAAGATCCTAAATCAGTAACAGAATCTATACGCACAGACTTGAAAAGTACAAGAAATGTGTTTCAATCCCTTTGGGTTCCAGGCTGGATTCTCCTCCTGCCTTCTTTGAAGATCTCCCCAAAGTCCTTTTTGGTCACTGGCGTGACAATCAGCGATGCTAACCTTAGAGTGTAGCTGTTTTGTAACGAATGACTTGCCGCCACCCAGGTAGGTGCGGCCCCCATCTTAAATCTCCAATTCTCCAGCTAATGTTAAGGGGAAAAAAATAAGTACTTTGATTTTGTTTTAGCACTGTGTTCTTTAGAAGTTTAAAATCTGATGCACTGTCTCTTTTATTTTTTTAGCCTATAACCTGGCAGATAGCCAGATATTACTAACTTGTAGAGATGGCAGAAAAGAGGCATAGGAAGTTTTAGATTTATTTAAGTTACATTGTCCTTGGTCATAATAACAGCAGCCATCACTTCTTTTAGCATTCACTTTGTGCCAGGCACTGTTCTAAGCACTTTGTCGTGTCAGTGTATTTAGTCCTCAGAAGCACATTATGCACTATAATTGAGCCCATTTTATGGATGAGCACACTGAGGGACCGAGAGCTTAAATAACTTCCCAAGGCCAGTAAGCAGCAGAGCTGAGTTTTGAACTGGGGCACTTGAACCTACATTTGTGAGTTCTGAACTCTTCTAGTCTAAACTATATTGTGCAGTACTATATACTATAATATGTACTAAGTTCCACAGCCCAAGGAAAAATTAAGAAATAGAGCTGTTTGTCCTGTACATCTTCAGCCTTGCCTGTTTTTAAAATTTTTTTCATTCTTCTCTGACTTTCAAAAATTGTACTGTTTTTGTTGTTTTCAGCTAAAGAATAGGTATTGGTCATTTGCAGCCTGCTGTACTGCTTTTCTCAGAATTATTTTAACTTTCACTGTGATTGTGGAATTGGGGAAAGGCATTTTTAAGGTAATTGCAAATGTCAAGAGCCAGGGAAGAGAGAGGCATTTTAGGGCTGGGTCTTCCTGGCCCACCTGTTACGAGGTAAACAGTGCCTTCCAAGGGGAGCTTGAAGCCCGAATTTTTCATAGTAAATACAGTACTCTATTTAGAAATTTACATTTAGCTTGAAAGAATTACCTCTACCCCCAACCCCTGCTTCTTTACAAGACAGAAAAGGGGGCGAGTTCAGCAACAGCTTCATCTGGCACACCCCCAAGTAACTCTGGTTCATTGAAGACCATATGCTGAGCTTGTCAAAGTCTTCTGCCCGGTTCAGCCATTCTTGTGTTAGGAGCATTAACTTTCTGCTTGGGGCGAGGGGAAGCAGCATCAAATGTGGACAGCGATGCCAGGCTTCCCTCAAGTGTCCTTCCACCTTCATCAGGTTCTTGGGGAGCTCAGGGGAGCTTCGTAGTCATAAGGAGCACAAGCTCCCTCGCGTCATTATTAACACAGCCTCCCTACGTACCGGCTTCTTTCTAGCTACGGAGCCCAGAGGGTGGGCCCCAGCCTGGTTCTGAATTATGCTGGTGTTTCTAACTGTGATTCCAGTGAACGCTAAAGAGCTGGTGAGCTTTGGGGAAGCCTAGCCTTGGGTCAGAGTTGAGTTTAGAAGGGAGCTGGGCTCTACCCATGTCAGGGAAGTCAGGAAGAAAGGCATGGGAAAGGAAATGGGATGCAAAGGTGCCAGGAAAAGTCGCCTCATCATGTGGTGTCTCTTTGATGGCCAAAAGGTGAGTTTCTACTTTCAGACCACTTGCAGGCACTGTGGGCACGTAGCTGGCAAGTTTCTTAGGTTAGGGACTCGCAAAGTAAGGATGTGGGTAATACTGGGAGACTGGGTGATTTCGGGGGAAGGATTGTTGGAGGTCTTTCCAGCTATACTGACTATGTGTGTGGGTCATTCTTGAGTGTCATCGTGCCCATAATAAAATCTAGGGACAGAGCCACTCGGGGACATCAGAATGTCAGCCGTTGTACATGCAACAATAGGAACAGAGGTGCTGGACTGAGATCCAGGAATGTTTTTGTTAGGTTGACAGGCTGAGTAGCGTTATTCATTCATTTCTCTGTTGAACACCTACCAGGTGTAGCTGCTGTTCTGTCCTGGGATATATACCAAGCAAGTCAGATAAAGTCCCTGTCTTCATGGAGTTTATATTCTGATATTTTTGTCCTGAACTGACAATGCACTCAGTCAAAACTAATAAAACTTGTCTTAAACGTAGCTTGTCTGTTGCCTAAACATGCCCAGAAAAACCTAACAGAATCAGTGTAGCTGCAGATGGGAGCCGCCAAGAGCCAGATGTGGCCATGGGAAGAATATCTTTGAGAGCTTGTCATCTGGCTCCAGCTGTGCTAACCTAGGCCTGGTAGGCAGCCATGAGTTGTGTCTGCCAACTGGTGGCCAGACGCTGGTGCAGGCTTAAACAATTAGCAGAAGCCCTCATCCGGTGGCTGGATTCACTGCGTGTGTCCTACAGAGGACCGCTGCTGTCCAGACCAGGGGACTCTGGGCAGAAACGCCCAGAAGGGAACCAAAAATTATCCCCTTGAAAAGCCAGGCAAAGTTTCCTTATCCCTTAATGTGGAGAGGGATGCAGGAATGACAGTGGAAAACCAAAATCAGTGAGAAAACAGAAGTAAGCCAGATGTACCCCACCGCACCTTGCAAATCTTGGCTCTGAGAACTCTTGCCCGATATAGAAATGTCTGCCTCTAGCATGCCCCTACAGAAAAGCAAGGAGTAGAATTTGCCTGTGAGAGTCTTTTTCCTCAGTTATTAGTTTTTTAATTGTTGCCCCTTGATGAGAGGCATTTATGATGATTTATGGATTTTACCCAGAGATTTCCACCTTTTGAAAGAATTGGATCCCTACAAATATGCTATAACTTTCAAATATCTATTATATCTGCCTGCAAAAATAAGGATATAAGTGAATAAAATGCTCAGCCTACCCACATGTGGAAGATTTTTTTAGAAAGATTTTTTAGAAACTGTGGAGTTTCTGGTTTAATGTACCAAGCAGGTCCTATTAGCACACAGGAAAATAATGGATTTTGATCGTCTGTTGTTCAGCAAGCTGCTGATAACACAGTAGTTGCTCAGTAAATGTTTGTAGACTGAGCTGAATAAGGAAAAGTTCCAATGGACATGATGACTTGTAAGAGTGGTGATTAAAAATTAGTGCAGTTATTTCAAATAATAAGTGAGGGAAACAACCCACAATTTAGTGCCAGAAAAAAAGTAAAGGTTTTCATTGAAATACATTTAGGATTCCTTTTTCATATGTCCACGTCTAAAGTCTGGTTATAGCAGAAAGCACAAGATGGCAGAGATTGAGGTTTTGACAAGGGCTTCTCTTGAGACTGAACGTGTATGTCCACAGGAGAACGTCTTTGTCACAGTGAGGTTGTTAGTGGTTTTTCAGAGAAGTCCCACTGTGAATAGGTAACGACGACAACAAAATCACTGAAGTGGGAAAAATTTGAAAGATACTAGTTTATGTGTAAAAATCAACTTTTGTGTTCTAACTGCATTGTGTAAATTTGCTGTGCAGGAAACATAAGTGAGGCCATTTGGTTTTGTGGCATTGGTGTGGGCTGGGTAAGGGGGTGGGGGATAAAGTTGGGGCATTGATACAGTATGAGGAGAGCCAGATGGTTGTATTACACATCTTTTGTGTTCTTGTTTGCTTCTTAAAGCAGTTGCAGAATTTTGCCCTTGGCGATATTTTCTTCGTGCCTGTGTGTTCTGCTACGAATTTACTTTTGTCAGAGTACTTTGAAAGAAAAGCCTCGCTTGGAAATTTTTTTTTTTACTTACGTTATAAACTTGTGAAGTCAACAGTGTGTTCATAAAAATATTTTTTAAATGCTAAGCATGTTAGTAAATAGTGGGAGGATCAGCCTTTCTTTTCCCTTAGCGCAGTGATTTCAACCATAATTTATGTCAAATCGGGGAATGATTTTTGCAGAACTGTGAATGTGGAATTGATGATAGATGGATGGAGATAAGACAGATAAGTAGACCGATAGATGGAACAGAAACATTGTTCCAGTAGTAACGAGGCCTGATTAGAGATTTAACTTTTTCCATTACTTACAGCAAGTTCTCAGGTTGTGGTTTACCTCTTGTGTTTTATCAGCGAGCCTAACTTGGTGGTAAGTTGAGTGATGGTGGGTTAGAGTAGGTTGGTGGGTTTTGCCTGGGTTTTTTTGGTTGGCATTTATTGGGACCATTATTGTACCACATTGAAATTTGTGTTTATTTTCTCCTAAAAGGAAATTCTATTTTGCAATTACCAGTGGCGAGGGATATTTAAGATGTTCTAATTACATATAAGGAATGATGTTTTATCACCAAATGCTTTTAATAAGGAATTGCTTTGGAACTGTTTTTTTCCCCCATCATGATGGAATGCTTCAAAATAATTTAATGTCCTTATTACAATGCCAGTTCATCTTTTTTGCTTTGTTCAAATGAGAGAAGAGCAAATAGCTAGGATCCTTGGGTGATGGTTTATTCTCCTGTTGTGTACAGATTTCCAGTTTTAGTTGGAACCTGCAGTCCCTGATGAGAAAACAGGAAACTTACAGTCCTAACCTTATTGAAATCTCTGCCGGGTTTAGTCACAAGTCTGAGGCGACTCTTTCCAATAATGAAGCCATTGTACGCATCATATCTGATCAGTTCTTGAAATGTTTTAGTAAGTCTATCTTACAACATTATAAGAAGATAATCAGCAGCCTTAGAAGGTCCCCATCTGGACTGTAGAGTTCTTTTACTGAAAGATGTTTTGCCTTTTTGAGATAGCTCTCGCGTTTCATCATCTGTTCCGCCGAGATGAAGTGCATATGAAAAGTCAGTGACTCTGAATCCATCTGTTGTTATTATTTTCCACTGATAATTGGCTTGAACAATGAAATGTCTGTGTCTGCAGCCTTTGAAACTGTACACCCTGTTTATTTTCTGGAGGTCTCACTGCAACTACGCCTCCCCATTTCCCCCCCTTCATTTTCTCTCAAGCTTATAGCGGGTGGCGCTTGTGTGAGGATGACATCTTTGACTCCGTACATCAGTATGTGTCACTCAGCATCTAAAACTTGCATACAGATTTTTGTCACAGTCCCTATGTCTGTACCATTTTGCTCCTGAATCCAACACCCTTTCAACAAGGAGCTTAGCTGGGCCACAACGCATGGATCCCTTACCTGGATTGTCGTCTTTATTTCACTGTCCTCATTAAAATATTAATTTAGAGTACAGTATCTAATACCTATGGAATTAGATACTACCTATAATTGTATAATATATTCAGTTGCATCCAGGTTTGCACGATACAGGGCATTAATATTGGATTCCACTAACAGCACTTCCATTAGCTTGCTCAACCAGTATGAGATATAGATGAGCTGGGAAGCATAACTGCCCGCCAGAACTGCCAAAACAGTCATTAGAAGCTCCATTGGGATGGACAAAGGCTTTTTCACAGCGATATACTGATTAAATTTTGTTCTATGGTTTATTTGCATCAAGGTTAGATCACTATCGGCCATGGAAGCGAGTTATCTAACACCTTCTTTGGAAGGTCATTTCAAGGCAAAACAGTGAACGCAATTGGCATCTTTAGTTTCTGTGGGCACCCCTTTTAGAGAAGCTGTCTTTTATTTTGGGGAGCTTTGGGACTCTTTTTTATTTTGTTTCTCTTTTCTCCATGTTATGTCATAATGTGCATTTGAAATGAGTTTTTGGTTTGTTTGTAAAAAAAAAATTTTTTTAAAACTTTTCAGCAGTGATCCTTTACTTTTGCAGCAGAATGATTTGACCAGAAAACAGTGTTGTGTTAATAAAATAAAACTCGCTTTTGAAATAGAAAGCGCCTTATTTCCCTTGGTTGGGATAATCGTGATGCATTCTCACAGGCTGTGAGGGATCTGTGACCTGCCCTTTTTAGTCCAAATGCAATAATAATACAGACACATCCTCTAGAACAGCAATGCTGGATTTGCCCCCAAAGTACTGTGTGGCAGTAGTAATTAGACGAAGAACATAATCTTATTTATGTTTCAATCGAAATCATTTAATACTGCAAAAGTTATTAAAAAATAATTAAGTTACTAAGACCAACATGTAGCTGGAACATAGGGTAAGAGGTCAGCGTGAGTTGACTCCACAAGCTGAGAAAAGGCAGTAGTGAATTCCTAGCACCGGCGTGTTTTTTCCTCTTGCTTAAATTCCTGGGTTCTAAGGACAAATTATGTTGAGGTATGGCATATTTTCTGCCAAAATGGAGAAAATTGTTGACTGTAATTATGTTATTTAATTGAAATTATAAGTGGTTGGGGCCACTCAGTTAAAAGCATCCTTTCTAATAGAGGGGTAATGTTTTTAAATGAGTGGTCACGGATTGGTGACATTTGAAAGGTAGGCATTTGGGATGTATTTTTGGAAAACTCAAATTATTTTCCTTTATTGATTAGTGAACTAAAGAGTGTAGTTAAGTAGCATTTTGGGGGTTTATTTTCTTTGATTAGATATGCATGAGTATATTATGTGTGAGTATATATGCACACATATGTCCACATATATGTGTATATATTTTTATATGTACATTTTACATAAGTATATAAAATAGATCTTGCTATAGGTAAAGACTCACATGGATCAGTTTATAATGTGACAAAGCTGAGAAACAAGAAGTATGCCTCAGCCCTTAAATTGTGACTAAATGATATGATTGTTTAAAACTCTCATTGAATATTAGAGATTTAAATGTAACTCACTGTAGAACTATAAGGATGTGTATACTCCAAGTTCTTTTTGGAGTAGCTGGAGATACAACAATAGCACTACATCACCCCCCCATAACCCCCCCCTCCTCCAAGAATGAGTTCTTAATTACTAATGAATGCAATTCATTTTAATTGTTATTATAGCAACATAACATTTAACTGTCTCCTGTTTAGTCCTGTCCCCTGGAACAGGCGGTGTCTCCTGTCAGAGCGAGGACAGGTAGAAGGCACAGCGGGTGTCTGATTGAGCCAGTTATTCATTTGCTGAGTGTTTGTGTTTATGCAAAGGGGCCTCTTCCTGCATATTTAATCTAGAGTAAGGCAGTGGCTTTTGTTGTGTTTAGCCCACATACCTTCAGTCCTTCCTCACACTGCCGCCAGCCTGGGAGCCCTGAGAGCCCGCGGGCTTCCCAGCGCCTGTAGTTTCTCCCTTACAAACTCTCAACTTTCTTCCGTTGTGTGAAAATTGCCTCTCTCGCCCCAAAGCGTTGCCTCCTCACCATGAGCGGGTAAGTGCGTGTGAAGCCAAGGCTGATACTTTTGTTTCATTTTACTAATGTTGAGAGGGTACTTTGCTGCCCTTCTGGGAGCCTCCTGAGTCCTGCTTCATGGGGCCGTTGTCAGTTTCTGGCTGCATTGAAATAGACAAGTACAGGTGCCTCTTAGGAAATGTGGCTGAATTTTGGACTGGCATAGAGAGGCTCTTGGGGACTGGAGGGAATTAAAAAGAAAAGAGAGAGAGGGAGAGAGGAGAGCAGCTTTATTATTCTTTGTCCTAACAAATCCTGTTTTGTAACTATCCTGCAGATAATGCTGCCATTGTTTGCTAAAAGCCTTCAAACAGTGTGCAAGAGCGAACTGTAAGAAAGCAGAGAAACTCTGCTGCTGTATTGTCTATACCCGGGCCGGGGTCCTCCCCGAAGGTCTGTGCCGGAATAGGAAGGGTTTTCTTCTGTGGAAATCGAATCGTCTCTTCATTGATATTAATAGCACACTAGAGATGTTGGCCATGATGCTCAGAGAGGCGGTCGGGAGGGAAGGAAATCTGATCTTGCTGGGGGGAAAATGACAGCCTCTTGGCCCCACGGTGGAGGAGACATCATCCAGGCTCAGTGTGCATAATGGCATCCTGGCTTAACTGTTTGCTCTAGGAATTTTAATCTTGAGCTGTTTGTTTTACTATCTGGGGTCTTGCTATTTTTTGTTCCTGCACTGTCTTTAGAAAGCACCATATTCAGGGGCTAATCCAGTCTTTTTTAAAAGTGAATTTTAAAAAAAGACCTCGGAGAAATTCATGTACTATACACGTAGATCATTCTGGGGTAGGATGGGGGTATTCTGCTTTCTTTTTGAGGGTAGAACGTTATTTCAAAAATGAGTTGCCGCAATTAACAAGAGTGAACCATCCAAGGAAGATATGTCCTATGTAAAGATATTTCAGGGTGTGGGAATTGTGTCCACGGTCTAAAAGAAGGAGTTTGCATTACCAGTTAACTGTTGCCTCTGTTTGAGTAACTCTTTTCAACAGAAGAGTGTGCTGTTCCCCCGCAGGTTGGAAACTGTGAGAATTTAAATAAAATTTCATCAACCTTATTAAAATATGTAGGGACTTGGGTCTTCTTGGGTACAAATCAGTCTAGAGACTTAGAAGCATTTATTAACAGTGAGGCTGCTGAAGGTTTTTAATAATAAAATTACAAATACTCTATCTAATTGTAAGTATATGACTTTTATACTCGGTTTTTAAGGGGAAAAATACTTTTTTTTATGAGGCAAAGTAACTCCGTCAGAGCACCTTCTGTGATTAGCGCTATTGTATTCTTAAATTTTGATTGATAGAGATAATAGTTTTCACTTAAAAATACAGACAGGTACTTTAACTTTCCATGACAATAGCTATTTGCATTTCTTTTATCTTTTTGTTTAACATTTGTGGGGGTTGGGATGGATTTGATTATTAACTCTTATTGCACACTAAAGGTGAATCTAAAACAAAGGCTTTGTTAGAGCTTCAAAGGGAAAACAGCAAATATTGTTTTTAGGTTTCAACATTTAAAGGCTGTTAAAGGATACCTATAAAATATTTTCACATGACCATGACCAGGGTTTTACTTTTCTGTAAGGTAAGAGAGAGTCATTTTTTTGCAAAGGAGATGGGCCGATGTGGAGTGAGTGGGGGGTGCCAGCCTGAAGTAATTTCGGGGGCAAGCATCTGCTGGGGTTGCCTTTCCCACGTGGCTTAACATACAGTATTTTAGATTTTTGCCTGCTAGAATGGACCCCCCAAAGTTAGGCTCTATGATTTGAGGGGAGTCCCTGAGGATGAGGAGAAAAGAAGTAAATTGTTATGTGCAGGGACAGGAGGGGAATTGGGGAAATAAGTGATAGATCCCAAGTAGCACACTGCTGTGATAGGGACAAGTACAAGAAAGGTAATTTTTGTAAAGCAGCAAACCCGGGTAGCGTCCAAGGTGGCCTCTGCTCTCAGAGAGCTGGCTGTACAGTGGCAGCTTCTTTTCTTTCCTGTTTCCTTCCTTCCTTCTTTTCCTTTCTTTCTGCCCCTCCTCTGTTTTGCTCTCTTTTTTTTTTCTTCTTTCTTCCTTTTTTTTTTTTCTTCCTTCTTTTCCTCCCTCCCCCCTTTTCCTTTTTGCAAGCCTGACTCAGTATTTGAAGCTTATAAGGGCATAGAAAAAACTTTGGGGTTGATTTCTGAGTAGGTTTTCGTAAGTGCAGAAAATAAAGTGACCCTTGTCTTATGCTTTTTCAACTAGTCACATATGTGCTGATGCCCTTCTATTTTTTAAGAAATCATTGGAAAACGAGACATGAAAGCCCTTAGAAGATGAGGTTCACTGCTTTAAAGAGGCAGCAGCCATCTCTTAGAAATTAGCCCATTTGGACTTGTTTTTGCAAATGAGGTACAGGCTATTTGTTTGGAGGATGTGGAGGTATGGGAAGTTTGAACTATGTTCCTTCCTACGCTTGAAGAGTTGGAAGGGGTCCTTTAGTCAGAAACCTACTAATCGCCCCTTTCATCGTGGGTCAGGGGCTCACACTGCTCCTCTTTGCATCTTTAGTAAGACTCGGCACACAGTAGGTTCTCAGCCAGCAACGGTGGGGCTGAAGGTTGAGATGAAATATATTGGCCATCCTTCAGAGTCGCTTTTGCATAACTGTATAAAATGAAATATAATGCAGGAATCCTGATGAAGATCATTTGTTTTAGCTGCCAAGAAAGAAAAGGAGGAAATACTTTACACGGGAAAAGTAGAGCCTATATTGTTCATTTTCAGTTTTGTAAAATGAGATCACACCTCCACACTTACCTGCAACTCAATTCCAAGTAGGACATCCCGGTTGGCACTATATATTGTATGTCACATAGATTAAGGGCAAAATATACCCATAGAAAGTGTAACATTGAAACATTGTTAATAACAAGAGTTCTGCAGAGTGAAATTCCTAATTTGTGGGGGAGAGGTTGGAGAGGTAGAGGGAGAGGAAAGCACATTAAGTTTCTGACTCTAGAAGTGGAAGCTTAAAATTTGGTGTCTTGGTCATGGCTTTTGTGGTCACCACGTCACTTCAGGTAAATGATACTGTTGCAATCAATAGTGAAGAGGCCACGGAACAATTCTGGTGTTCACAGGATCTTAACTGTGAATAACAAAAAGGAAAATAATTTGTTTACTGTATCTTTGGCTCACTTTTACAACCTAAAACCAATAGGAAACTTAAAAAAGAAAGAAAAAGGAAAAAAATGCAATTTGTATGGAGATAGCAGTTTTTAAAAGAAGACAAGTAGGCTGGAGGGGAATATATTTCTTCTATATATTTTTTTAAATACTTAAAAGCTTTATATAATCATTTAATTTTAGTCTTGGCACTCATACTGCCAGTAAACATACAGGTAAATAATAGAGATATTTGAGAAATAAAAGTGATTGTTTTAAAAAATAGTAAATATAGCTCTGGAAACGGAAGTTTTATGCTTTGGGAAAAAAAAATTAAATGCAGATTTTTCCCCTAGTTGTTGATTTCTGATTCTTCTAAGCTAGTAATGATGCAGACGAGGGCCTTGATACTACCCCCTAATTTTCTTGTCTATTATATTGACACATTTCATTTAATTTAGCATGATGGCAAACAGCTGTTGAACTATTAATCTTTTCTCAGCAAAACTGGAAAAATATCTTAGATTCCTTTGCTCATGTATACTTTTCTAAAAACTAAAATCAAGAGAATTAAATTAATGAGTGGTCAAATGTGCATGTGCATTAAAATTTATGGAACTTCAAAATGGAGGAAAATACAGATTGTATCTCACTACCGACTTTTTATGTATAAGTGAAAATTAAATGTAGCCAATTTTGTATTACTTTGCTATTTGTAACTTGAGGGTCAATTGTGTAATTTTGTTTTATTAATTCTTCTCCCACTCCCAGGGATAAAAAGCACATTTGTAAAATCTGAGGGTGAACCAGCTTCTATATTTGCCCTGTGTTCACTTATATACTGCACCGTATAGATAGGTGAGTGGAGAAATAGGCCTAGTGCTTACCTGGAAATGTTCTGCAGGTTTGAATGCAGCACTGGAGATAACTTTATTCAAAGTAGGTATTTTCAGCAGTTTAAAAAAAATTAAATTTTAATGAGGTCCAGTTGTTTGCCAGGCCTATATGATAGCAAATCTCATCTGCATTGCAAAGTCTAATACTATAGGTCTGACTGCCAAACATGCAAAAATAGACACAGCTCAATAGATAAACATATAAATTAGTTTAGAGTGTATGTATTGGAGAATATCTCAAGTGAAAAGGAGGGAGAAAAAGGCCTTCTTGCTTTGAATTGAGTAGGGTCTGCCAGAGTTCACTCGCTTTACATTTAAGATTTGATGAGTGGTGGAGGTAGGAATTTCTAGTGTGTAAGACACTGCTGCGCTTTGTATCCACCGAGTTCTTATTTGTGTGGCATGGGGCTGCTTTGCAGACCTCTGGTTTACCTTGAGGACCTGACCATCACTGCTCTGTTTTCCTTTCTTATCACTGCTTGCTCTGAAACAGTTCTCACCACTGGAGAAACCAATCCTGGGGACATACATCAGCAGTAAAGCACACGATTTTCATTTTCAATTTGAATTGTTTTGTGTAAAAACAAAAAGGTTTTAGGCAGACTGCAAAATAGTAATTTTAAGTCCCAGAGCTAGGGTTTTCCCCCACCCAAATGGTGAACATTTATGGTGAAAACCTCCAATTTCCTCTTACAGTAAACATGAAAATTATGATTTTACTCAGAGCCTGCATCTTTTTCCAATCTTAATGGCAAGAATCTGCATACACTTGCTTGTGGAAATGTCATAAATTGGCCTCAGATCAATTCCTCAAAGATAGTATACACCAAAGTGCCACTTTCAAAATTTTAGCCCCGGTGAAATCAGATTTTTACTCTTCTCAATGATGTTTGCCTTTCCACATGCAGGGCCGACAGCAGAGGAATAAGCAGGGGATATTCATATAAAATTAAAACCACTTCATTACATATTGTTCTGAAGAGTGAGCAAAAGGATATTAACATTTTAGTAAAATGATATGATTTCACCATCTTAAAAAAAAATTATCTGAGCATTTGGTCAATGGATGTAGAATGAATCCTGTACCCTCTTGGTAATTTGATCTAAATTAATAAACAAATGTTTTTCTTTTCACTTGTGCCATATGTTGATCCCAGTTACATGGGCAGAAAGAGGCAGCTTGTAATGTTTCTTAAAGGATTACACACTGTTTTGCATAAGGGAGTATGCAGATGCAGGAGTAGATGTGGGGTAAAATGCGTGCCATGGCTTCTTTGTGTTTTAGGAAGCTTGATTTCAATTGTTTATTTCATCCGACACGAACCATTTTTATTTAACTGAGTAGATCTGGTAGATAGATGCTAAGTGAAAAACATTCTGTGAACAGCTTTCACCAGCAATTAACCCCCCACGCCTCCCCAAACTGAAAATTGTGGTGCTTTTATTCATTTTGAAAGGTCTAAAGTGGCAGAAAGCATCTTGTCTACAAGAACCAACTCTCTTCCGAAGGGGGAAAAAATAAGCCTCTGCTTTAATGAAATAAGAGATGCTGTGGGTATTAACCAAACAGAGACACGTTCAAGTAGCAGTCTGGTTTCCAAAAACAAAGGCCTGTGAGTCACGTATTATTCCACATGAAAATAAATTGATAGACAAGATGAGAAAAAGTTCAGACGTGAAATTTGAAATTTTTCACCTTGACTTTTTCCGTCCAAGTTGATTTTGTTGCCTTGAAGAGCTTAGAGGCGCGTGGTCCAGATAAGTGGAGCTCTTGGGACTTGTTTTTACTAACTCTGAAAGTCATTTGCCATTAAATATAATTGAGTCCCTTTGTTGTTTTGCTTGTGTCTATCCCAGGCAGAGGTCGTTGCTACTTCTTGACATTCAGATTTTGATGTTCTCTTTTGTTTTCAGGGTAAGACGTGACCTTTTGAGGTGACTATAACTGAAGATTGCTTTACAGAAGCCAAAAAAGGTAAATGCAAATGTGATTAGTAGAATTATATCTAGGGCTATATCTGTTGCCTTCTAGGCATTTTAATTCTGTTATTTTTGATCTGTATTTGTGAAATATATGAGTATTTATTTGCGTGTAAGTATGTCTATAGCACATTTTTGGAGGTCCTAAAAGAAAAGGTTGCTATTAAGAAATGGTCCACAGATTTCCTTTTTTTCCCCAAATATTATCAAACTTTCCTCTGTTTGTTGAAGCTGAACTTACTTTTATTTTTTTTCTTGCTTGTTGACTTGGTAGGTTTAAAGTTAGAAAGGAATATTCACATCACAAAAGTGGTGATTCATAAAATTAACTTGCTGCAGACAAGAGTAACGCATGTCAGTGTTGTGTGCTGAAGTGGTGTCATCCAATTGATGTTCATCTGGCGGCTTTATAATCACCTTCTTTCAGAAATTAACAGTCAGGCACCATAGCAACACGCCACGTTGATGTAACTGCTGAGCAGTGTGGGGCATATCCCTGTAATGTCAGCACTAGGCTGCCTTGTTCTCTTGACCTTGCTTGAAAATCAAATGAGTACTTGATTTTAAAATTAGAAGTTTTCAGGGAGACTAATGTAGCTTAATGAATTAAAGCCAAATTTAATTTTCTCAAATTCACTTTTGGGAGGGAGAATGAAAAAGAACTCTGGTTAAAATGGTTAGAGATGCTACATATTTACTTGATTTCAAAAGTCTCTCTCTGATACAGGCCCTGATCATCTCACGCAAGATAATCTTGCAGGTCATTTTGATGGCTGATGTTTCTCAAGTCTTCGTTTCATTTTTGATTTTTGACATGTAATAGTTCTGTTTGATTTAGTAGGTTTGTATCTATTTAAAAACAGGTTACTTGCCAGCATGGTAGAGCAAAGCCTTTGCTCAGATTTTATTAAACTAAAGTTTATGTATTTGTAAGATGCAACCTTCTTACTCTACAAGTGAATAAGGTTTTTTGCAGAACTTGCATAATGTGAAGATTCTTTGATCGATTTTGTTTTTAACTCACCTAGGATTTTGGGGCTCTAGAATGCATTATAAAGGATGTGGATTTGTTTTTATGGTTGCATTCTGGCACATGTAACTTAGGTCAGAAAAATCAGACTTGCCTCATTTTGCCATCTATATTGTTTAAATTAAACCTTTGCAGAATGTACCTAACTGTCCTCCAAAGAGGACAGACGTACCTTTCAGATGTTTCACAGCGGAAAGGGTTGATCCCAGCCAGTAGTTGGGATCATCAAATCACAGCAAGACTTTTGGCAAAGTACTTTCCTTTGCAGAGGCTCAATTTTCCAAATTTAAAAAGAAAGGGGTTAGTCTGTATCAGGGGTCTATAACCTTTTTCTGTCGAGAGTCATATAGTAAATACTGCCTGCTTTGGGGGCCAATTCAGTCTCTGTTGCAGCTACTTAGTTGGGCTGTAATTTGCTATCTCCTGGTCTCTGATCTCTCAGAGTGATCTCAATCCAAGAAGCTCCTCATGCAAAGTCGTGCCGAGTGTTCAACTCATCTTGTGCTGTTAGCAGAGGTTTCTGGTGAAGCTAAAAATTGTGATTAAACAAAGATGAAAAAGTGTGAAAAGATGAAAAGTTCAGCTTGAGAGTTGCCTTATCCGTAAGCTCCAAATAAGAGCTTCATTGACAGGTTTTCGTTGATTTCTTTGTAATCACATGTAATCATGAATTATATTTCTTCCACCTTGATATCTTTATGATGTCCATGCTTATACCCATACCCATTACCTGAAAAGGGAGATGTGGTTTTTTTCCCCAAATTCTGTAATGTTGTTCAAAGTTGAAAATACCATAAGTCAAGGGAAAATTTAGGAAAAAGAGTTTCTAGGAATTTGTCATTAGCATTTGCTGAGATAGCCTGTGTTTAAAAAAAAAAAGAAAGCTTTCTTTATAATCACTATCAAGTGCATGATCTGTTATTCAATATCCTGCAAATAAGGCCCCCCCCCCTTGTAAAATTTCTGCTTCATAAAAACATTTTGTCTTCCTGATAACCTCTTTTCATGACAGGAGGAAAGCCAAGTAAACAAATCCATATAGTTTTTCTCTTTGACTTGACTGGTAGGAAGCTCAGAGTAAGAGTTTTTGGTTAGTCTCTGTAGTTTTTCTCAATTTCAGCTGTTCTTGTTGTCTTTTTTTTTCCTTATACACATAATCTTCAGTTTTCCTGTCCCAATGAACATTTGATTACTTAGCTTTTTTTTTTTTTTTTTTTCCCTTTACAGTATCCATTCTTCTGTGTTTGGACTATTCAGATTTTGGGGAGAAACGAATTAGGATATACAGATTCAAGTAATTAGTTATATGCAATTTTTACCTTTGAATAAGCTATAAAATCTTTCAAAAACTAGTTTGTGTATATCTTGATCTCTTATATAGAAAGGAATAAAAAGTTTGCTAGAAGGATAGAATAAAAGATGTTAAAATGAGTACAGTGGTTGGTGTTTCTTCCTGACACATGCCTTAAACAAAGAGAAGATCTTGTAAAAACCAGCACCATCTTTCACACTACAAGAACAATATAGATTTCAGATGCCAGGAGCTTCTCAGTAAATACCATGCCCCAAATTTGAAATCTGGCAATCATTAACAGAATAGATGCATATAAATATTCCTGCGCAGGTACTATGGGGACAACTGGTTGTATATATAAAAGTGGCCAGGCAAAATCAGAAAACCAGATGAAGCCATTTTTAGAATTTAGATTAAAACATCTGAAGAATCATAAATAACAGCCATGATATTTGGTAGTGATATGACACTTTTCTTCCAAGTAGATCTGAGTGTTTTACAAAATGGGTCTGGTTGCTGGCGTTCCTAAGAGGTGGCTGGCAATTATTATAATCCCCATTTTACAGAGTGGGAAAGTGGCCCTGTAGGTGGTAACTTACCCAGGGTCATCTAGAGTGTCAAAACAGAAATTAAAAGGAGAACTTGCTCTGGTCACAGTTAATAGCAACATCATTCTATTATGGCTACGTTGGTTTGGTGATGTAATAAAGGTTTATGTGGCATTTGTCTCTGCTTCCCCTCACCATTGGCGGTTTACCTACCTGCATTTTGCTTAAAATTCAAATCCAATTTGTAAAATTCATCATTTTGTATTCAATTCTGAATGGCAATTAGAGTTGAAGATAATCATTAAACCCATATAGATTACAATTAAATGGTTACTTACAACATTAGGCATCTTTAAGCTTCACATTGGATATGTTGGGGGTTTTTAATAGTCAACTTATTTGAGAGGAATTAAAAAACAATCTAAAAGGACATGTAATAATTTCTCCCACCTCTATCCCCAATTTGAGCTGCTTTGTTAGATAAAGGAACTATAATGCATCCTTACAGATTACATTCATTGTGTCTGACGTGTTAAAAATTATTTCTTGGTTAAAAGTAAAGCTAAAATGCTATTCAGCTCTTTGAAACATATTCATTGATTCCTTTGAAGTGTACATTTAGGTGATCTAAATATTTATTTCAGGACAACAATTTCTAGCTAAACCCATTCAAAATGACCTTTTTTATAGTATTCAGCATTTGAATTATGTGACTGTTAATTAAGGAAGTTGTTATGAAGACACTGTAAGAGACTCTTTATTGAGTTGCCAGATGACCACATTGGCCAAAATACCATCGGTCAGTTCAGTTAGGCGTTGAAATGCTCCCTGCCCCCCCTCACTGGACACATAATAGACCCATGCCTGGGTTGTAACAGTCCGGGTGAAGACTAGGCTGACATAACCCAAAATACAATGGCTTAAATAAAATAGAAATTTACTGCTCTCTGATAAAACAGTCTGGCCAGTCTAGGCTGGCTGGCCACGTCCTTTTCATCTGTGCTCTCCTCTCCTGGGGCTTTGTCCTTCTCTGTATGGTGGAAGCTGCCACACTGTGGAGAAGTCCAAGGCAAGCAGTTTTCTTTCTAAGCAAAAGAGTTACATATTGTACGTATTCCACCCGTTGACGTTTAATTCGTAAGATCATGGTCGTGTGGCCCCAACAAGCTTCAAGGGCTGCTGGGAAATGTCTCTCCCTGGTGGCCAGGAGCCTGGGAGGAGTTGGAGAACAGATTTAAGGGGACAAGTAGAACAGAAGTGCTTGATTGGTTAAATTGCTCCAGTCTAATAATTTCATTCATTCATCCATACGTACAAATGTGCACACATACACACCTACGTTAATTCTTACTGCAGTTGTTCATATTTATTGATAGTCCTGGACTAGGTGCTAAAATCATAGCACCGTATAAGAACATGGTCTCTGTCCTCACGCAGTTTATATTCCAGAGGGGAATTACTACGTGACTAATGATGGTGATGAGTGTTAGGAAGAACAAATATTGCTTGCTGTGAAAAAGTGTTCTGATTTTGAGGGTGTCAGGAATTATATATCTTAGCATCATGAAAGCTATGTGAGATTAACTTGACTTCCTTGTATGCCGTTGTGAATGTTACCAGACATGTTAATTTTGGGTTAACAGCTTGATTGAGATGTAATTCACACACAATACAATTCACCCATTTGAAAGCACACTTACTTTCCATGGTTTTTAGTATGTTCATGAAACCATCTAGTCTTATTTCAGAATATTTCATCGCCCAAGAAAGAAACCCTGGTACCTCTTAGCAGGCACTCTGAATTCTCCCCTCCACCCAGCCCCTGGCAACAACTAATCCACTTTCTGTCTGTGTAGATTTACCTACTTTGGGTATTTCACAAAAAAAAAAAAAAAAAAAAAAAAAAAAAAAATCATACAATATGTGGTGTTTTGTGACTGGCTTCTTTCGTGTAGATTTTCCCTTAATTTTGAATATTAGCATAATGTTTTAAAGGTTCATCTAAGGCATTTAAAATTTTAAACTGTCTTAAAACCTCATGAGTTCTTACTCCTAGATCCCACAGAATAGTTGCCTGAAATATTCTTACAAAGAATAGAATTGGGGGAAAAGATTACTGTTTTTCATGCCGTGTATATTTCCGTAGACTGAGGTGGCCTCTCAACAGTTAAACTTCAGAATTTAAATGTTTGCATTTTAAGTTAGCTGTTTTTAAACATTGTTAGCCATAATGCTAAACTAAGTTACTCTGTAAACAAGAGCTGTCTCTTTTGAATGTTAGTTTTAAAGAAAAAAAAATTTTAAATATTGATTTCTAGAGAAATATGCTCAATAGAGTTGGTTTTCAAGCAGAAGTCACTTGTTGAAATGTACACGAAGGCGTGTTTAGTGGTAAAGAAAATATTTGCAGCAATGATCAAGTAGCCATATTTTGCAGAGTGAACAATCAGAAATACAAAGCCAAATAATAAATGGTTTTATCCATCTTCTTTCTCCTTGAGAGCTGGGCTCTCGCTGTGTCGCGTGGGCTGGTGGGCAGTGGCTCTTCCCAGGTGCTGTCAAGCCACACTTCAGCCTTGAACTCCTCCCGTGTCAGTGTCTCGAGGAGCTGGGAATCAGCCATACACCACCATATCCATCTTGTAAAGAAATGTTTTTGCTATTCCATTTGCCAAGGGCACAGATAGCGCACCTGTTTATCTCGAGCATCTTGGGAAGAAGTCCTCACATTAGGTGGCAACTAAACAGAGATGTAGGAAATACAGCCTTTCTTTGGTAAGACCTTAGAAAGAAATTTGAAGCTTTACTGTATAAAACAAAACCCTGTAAAGGGTAACACATCTGTGTTAACCTTATGGACATCCCTCCTCGGTATCTTGTAACATCCAGGATCTCAAAGGAACAAATAGTATATTGAAGATAGAATCCTCCTTTTATGAGTCCATTTTAAAAGTTAATGCTGTGGTGACAACTTCTACCCAGGGCTGGGTTTGGATTTGAAGCCTGTGGTATCTTTTTAGGTGACTACTGGTGAATGGGACTTTGTAAATATAAAATTAAGCCATTATTTCAGTTTCTTCTCTGTCATTGATCTGGGCTTTGCATGGCGGGGGTGGGGGGAGAAAAATGAAAGCCATGAAGTCTTTCTGCTCTGTTCGAATTCACTCTGTGTGTGTGAAAATCATGCAGATTTTCCTTTGATTTTTGTATATCGGCTTGTATGTAATAGACAATTAAAGATAATTAGATGTTTTGTTAATTACCTGACAGTGTGATAAATTTTTAAAAATTAACCTTTAATTTAAGAAAAGCCTCCCATTGCTGGATGGACTGGAATTATTGCAGACCGTGGCTGGGCATGGTGCTTTAAATGCTCACCCTTCCCCGATTGCTCCGTCTGGAGGCTGGTCTGTTTCTTTTTCAAAGGGCCCTGTGCAGTCTCTGGGGGCCAGAGAAGTATCCTAAAATATATTCAATAACAGATTCCACACTTTAAGATTTATTTAGACCAGTGATTTTCTAAGTGGGTATTGGGACCAATTTGTGGGTTAGAGATTCAATTTAGTAGGTTGTACCCAAGACTTTTTAAAGATGGAATAAACAGGCCAGCGCAGTGGTTCATGATGATAATCTCAGCACTTTAGGAAGCTGAAGCAAGAGGATCGCTTGAGGCCAGGAGTTCCAGGTAGCAGTGAGCTGTGATCGTGGCACTGCATTTCAGGCTGGGCGACAGAGGGAGACCTTGTCTCTAAAATAAATAAATAAGTAAAATGGAATAAGGATACAATAGAGTAGAATCTTTAAAAATCGGAGCATATCACATGTAGTAAGGATCTTATGTGTTACGTAATGAAACTTTTTAAACATATGAGTACTGTCTTTATGAAACATTTCTTTCTGCAGGTTGAATTTATTTATTCATTTGTTCATTCACTACATCTTTATGAAATTTCTGCTGTGGGCCAGGCATTGTGCTTGACCTGCACTGTCCAACGCGGAAGCCACTAGCCCCTTGTCGCTATTGAGCACTTGAAATGATTAGCCTGAACTTAGATGAGCTGTAAGTGTAAAATCCACAAAGTATTTTGAAGCCTTTGTTTGGGAAAAAGAATGTGAAATGTTTGAATGATTTTTCTTTATTGATTACATGTTAAAATGATTATTGGGGATCCAGTAACTTAAATAAATTATTCACAGCTCCCAAACCCTCTGCTCTTTGCTTTAGGGTTTGGCAACCGGCAGGAAAGCATGATAAATAAAGACATGGTGGTAAGTGCTAGAGAGAACATGTAGGAGAATAAGGGAGGTCAGATTGTCAGAGGGAAGGGGTTGCCACTGCGAATAGGGTGATCAGGTAAGTCTCATGGTGGAGCAGATGGCGGTTGAGCAGAGACTTGGCATGTTCTAAAGAGAACAGCGTCATCGGGAGAGAGTACAGGTTGAGTATCTCTTACCCAAAATGGTTGGGACCAGAAGTGTTCTGGATTTTGGAATTTTTCAACTTTTGAAGTATTTGCATTTCCAGTTGAGCATCCCTAATCCAAAAATCCAAAATCTGAAATGTTCCACTGAGCATCTCTTTTGAGTGTCATGTGGATGCTCACAAAGTTTCAGATTTTGGAGTGTTTTGGATTTAGGGTTTTTAGATTAGGGATACTCAACCTATAGTAGGAGGCGAGGTCAAAACATAACGTGGCCAGGCTGAGTAGGACATACTTGTATTCTTAATGAAACAGGGAGCTGCTGAAGGACTTTGAGGGAGGGTGAGAGCTGACTCATGCTTTATTTTTAAATGGATCACTCTGGAAGCTGTCTGAAAATAGACTGTGGGTGGACGAGGCCATAGGCAGGGAGTCCTGTTAAGAGGCCACTGTAATAATCCCAGTGAGATATCGTGATGACCAGCATGAGGATGGGGAGAAATTGTTGAATTTGGAATTTATTTCAGGTAGAGCCAAAGAATTTCCTAAGGGAATAAATAGGGAGTTTGAAAGAGTTACATCAAGGGCTGGCTTTGGTGGCTCACACTTATAATCCCAGCGCTTTGGGAAGCCAAGGCAGCAGGATTGCTTGAGGCCAGGAGTTTGAGACCAGCCTGGGTGACATAGCCAGACCTTGACTCTACAGAAAATTAAAAAATTAGCTGGTTATGGTGAGGCTCACCTATAGACCCAGCTACTCAGGAGGCTGGGCCAGGAGGAGGATTACATGAGCCCAGGAATTCGAGGTTGCAGTGATTGTGCCACTGCACTCCAGCCTGGGTGACAGATTGAGACCTTGTCTCTAAAAAATAAATAAATAAATAGATAAATGAAAGAATTGTGTTAAGGATGATTCCAAGATTTTTATCTTGAATCAATGAGGTATTATCAACAAGATTCACTGATGGATTGCTTATGGGCAGAAAGAGAGGAGTCAGATAGAAGACTAAGGTTTGGGAGCTGCCATTGCAGTGTGGGGGACGCAGGGGAGACCAGGACTTCAGCAGTAGACATGGGAGGTTCGAGCTGTTTATTGATCACCCAGATTGAGATGTCACATGGGCATTGGATATGTCATTCTGGAAATGTCCTAGCTTGGTCTATAAATTGAGGATTTATAAGCATACAAAGTGATATATAAAGGCGTGCTCCTAGGTGAGCTCACCTAGGGAGTTGTGCTGTAGGTGAAGAAGAGAGAGACTCCAAGGTCTGAGTTCTGAAGCTAACGCCATTAAAAGGTTTGATCACAGGATACTGAGAAAAAGGGGTCAAAGATGGGAAGAAAATTCAGAGGTTGTGGTGAAGCAGAAGCTCATTAAAGAAAGTGTCTAACGGAGGAGAGAGCTGTCCGCTGTATCAGATGTTGCTGAGAGGTCAAGAAAGGTGATGATAAAGAAGCGATCATTGGACTTGTCAACATGGAAGTCACTGATGACCTTAATAACAGTCAAAAATGTTTGAATCTCACTCCCATAATATATACTGGCTTTATGTAACTACCAGTCTGCCTTACTGAACTTAGGTGGTTTGAATTATTTTTCCGGGAATGGTACTTGGTCAGCATTCTTGTTTTGTTAAGGTCACCATATTTGCCCCCACCCCTTGCAGCCTCACTTCTGTAACATTTGGGTCGTAGTATAGCCTGTGACCAGAGGTGAACAGAGGAATCCTGGACATTCTGTTTTCTTGACCCATCCTGTAATCCAATGGTTTGGAGATTCAGAGGTTAAATAGAAGGCAGGAAGAAAGGCAGGATGTATTAATATTTACAGCTCCAACTTAGAATATGGCGATTTTAATCATCTAAAGTACATCACAGCTTGGTGTGGTTAACATAGTCTCTAGATTAGTAAAGTACTAGTTTGAGCCTATCACCTTTACCTTATACTAATATAGGTAGTCTTTGATGGGTTCATCCACCTTTCAGATTACCTAAGAACATCAAAGATTCTGGGTTATTCAAAAATTGTGAGACCCAGTTGAACGTTTTCAAGATATCTAGGTCAGTCCCAAATCCTCAAGCATCCAGGAAATGGTAGGCAAAATAACAAAAAACATGTATTGTCTATGTTTGGATACTAAATACTATTAAGATGTGCTGGGTGAAAGAAGAATATTTCCCCTTTGTGGATGATTGTAAATGTGCTGCTTAATTTTTTTTATTATAAAATGTCATTAAAAGAAATTAGGAAAACATGAAATTAGGAAGAAAATATAGGAAGAAAAATTTCACTGGTAGGCTCACTTCAACAATTCATACTTTTATCTGTATCTTACCATTATTCTTTATATAGAGATTTGTTTATTAATATGTGTACTTGTACTATATATGCTATTTTTGTTTCCTGCTTTGTCCTTAAAAATATCATAAGTATTTTCCCAAGTTATTACTTGTTATATGTAGATCTTATTTTTAAAGCTACTTGGTGACTTCCATTGTTGTGTTGTCTATTCCTGCAACGGTGGGAATTCCTTCCAGTTCCTCGTGATTACAACTGTATCTATGTTGGACATATCTCGAGATAACTCAATCTCTCAAATGAGTTTTATAAAGGATGTTGTGATGTTTAGATTGCCACCTAGTTTCTCCCTCTACTTTTAAATAATATTAAAATGAATTCTAGGCACCTAAAATCATTCCTTGGCTTTGAGTGCATGTGTTTTCTGTGATAGCATGAGGTACAGTTTGTATCAACTTTGATGACAGCAGTTCTAGCTATTAAATTGCTAGGCAATTTTCTGATCTGAATTCTCTCTTGATTTTTTTCCCACTTGACTTGCAGCTGTGAGATAGGAACTGGAACTTTGTATCCTTTCAAGGGAAAGCCATTCATATTTTCATTATTTATTCCAAACATCAGTCGTTCTCTTGCCCCAGGGCAAGCCATTAATTTAATTTGTTTATAGCTGTATCTCCAAAATTTGCTTTGGTTGAGTTTTATTCAGATTACCCTGTTGTAAAATTAAAAAGTACTTAATAGCTTTTATTTATTTTTTTTTTTTTTATTTTTTTTTTTTTTTTGAGACAGAGTCTCACTCTGTTGCCCAGGCTAGAGTGAGTGCCGTGGCGTCAGCCTAGCTCACAGCAACCTCAAACTCCTGACCTCAAAGGATCCTCCTGTCTCAGCCTCCCGAGTAGCTGGGACTACAGGCATGCACCACCATGCCCGGCTAATTTTTTCTATATATATTTTTAGCTGTCCATATAATTTCTTTCTATTTTTAGTAGAGATGGGGTCTCGCTCTTGCTCAGGCTGGTCTCGAACTCCTGAGCTCAAACGATCCGCCCACCTCGGCCTCCCAGAGTGCTAGGATTACAGGCGTGAGCCACCGCGCCCGGCCAATAGCTTTTAGATTATAAAATTTGTGTTCTCGTTTGCCATACCTTAGTGATACAGTCATCAATTGATTAAGCAACAGATATTTATTGAATTTCTGTGAGGTTCACTATGTTTAAAATTGAGCTGTATACCTAGGGGGGAACCACTCTTTCCTTGGGTAATGGTTAAGCCATCTAGTTCTAAAATCCCCAAATGGCCACACAGTGAAGCACAGTCACGAGCCACATAATGATGTTTTGGTCAATGATAACTGCATATGTGGTGGTCCTGTAAGATTAAGGGCA
Organism: Eulemur rufifrons; assembly: GCF_041146395.1. NCBI lineage: Eukaryota > Metazoa > Chordata > Mammalia > Primates > Lemuridae > Eulemur > Eulemur rufifrons. The sequence goes on along the minus strand of NC_090989.1, from coordinate 175,554,345 downwards.
CAAAGTAATATATAGAAACCTGATACATGGCACTTGACTCTGGCGTTACAGATCAAGTAGGGGAAATGACTGATATTCAGGTGCTGGAACATTTGGTTTTCCATATTAAAAAAATGTACATAAATGAAAATATACATACCATCTAGGTTTGAGTACACCCTGATGTTTGCATGATGTTGAAATCGCCTGAGGACACATTTCTTAGAATGTATCCCTGCTGTAAAGCAACACTTGACTTTATTATTAGATGTATAGATTCAGAGAGGACCAAGGAATATCATACTTCTCCCATCCATTCCTTGGAATTTACTCAAGATGAAAGTGATATGCAGAAAAGGAAGTGACATACCAGGCCACTGTGTTGGGACTCAGTCCCCATCTTTTCCACTGTACCCCTTCTTTCCTTCCTTTTATGGTGTAATACCAAAAATAAGTGGAAATGTTAAAATTTGACCAGTACAAACTTGACTATTGGAAATAATAGATCTAATGAGAACCAAAGTGTATTTTTTCATGTAGAGAGCCCTTTGTTGGATTTCATTTCCTATGTTCGCTCCTTCTCTAAGCTATGTTAAGGGAATTTACAAGTGTTTCAAACTATTAAATATGAAAAGCATCATCTAAAAATGTTCATCTCAGAAAATGCCCACTTTTTACCCTCCCTCCCCCTTCCCTCCTTCCGTTCTTCCTTGTTTCCTCTCCTTCTCCCTCTCTCTCTGTCTCCATCCTCCCTCTAAAGCCTGAATTTTTTTTTAATAAGGCTATTTGATGAAGATGTGTATAAAGTTAGAATTCTCCTGCTGGTTGACAACTACTATGCGTTTTTTGAATAGTTGAGTTTTGTGTAGCATGAGAATTTAGATGTCTACCCTATTCTTATGTGATTGATTCCTACAAATGAATACATGGTATGGGACATGTGTTTTGCCAAGGGCTGGGGTAAGTAAAAGGATAATGATGTGAGCTTTTTACTGTTTTTGAGGCACATGCTAATTGATGCTAGCTGCTTATGCTCTGACGTCTTGTTCTCCCTAGTTCGGGAATGAAGTTCACATTCTCTATTTCCTTCTGTGGGATAAAATACCTCCCAATGTAGAGTTGTCATTGGAAGGGTCATATAATTTCATTAGCTAAGTTCTCACTGTATCATAAGATTATATGTATATTATATATGTAGATCAGAAAGTTAACAAACTTAATTTTTTTCTGATTGTGAATGTAAAACCAGCTCGTTATAGGGAATTTGAAATTATAGAAAAGTAGACCAGATGTAAAAGTAAAAATAATTTATAATCCTGACCCTGAGAATAACGTATATATTGCCTTCTATTCTTTTAAATTGGATGTACATATGTTTAACAAAATTGTAGTCATACGGTATATAGAATTGTGTATTTATTTTTAAAAATTTAATATTACATGCTGAGCATTTTCCTGTGTCATGCAGTATCCTTAAGGGTATCTTGAATGGCCACATACTATATCATCCTTTTGGATGTAGTAAAATTTAATGAACTATTCTTCAGTGTTGGGTCTTGAAGCTGAGTCCAGCTTTTCTGTGATATCTTGCAGTGGGTATGTTTGTGCACAAATATTTATCTATTGATTTCTATTTCTTTGGATGTATTCTAGGGGGAGAAATTAGTAGAAGAAAAGTTATGAAATTCTTATAGATTCTCCATGCATCTCACCATCTTGCTTTTCAAAATATACCAATTTACACTCCTACCAGTACTGGATGAGAACGTTTATTTCACTGCAACTTTGCCAACAAGTTTCAACATTTTTTGTTAGGATTTAATTCATTGGAGAAAAAAAGTATCTCTCTCTTTTTTTGTTACTCCCTTCTTTGATTACAAATGAAGTCCAGAAGTTTTGTTCCATTAGGCTATTTGTATTTGTTCTTTAAATTGTTCATAATTTGGGGGAGCAGCCAGGGTTTGAGAGAATAGGGAATGGGTCCTGTCACTGGGGGTTCCTACACCAGCGGCCCTTGTACCGGGACTCACAAAGTACTTTGAAGCTTTAAATTCATTCCTTTACTCACCAAATAATTATTAAGTGCTTACTTGTTCCAGACACTACTTGAGGGAGCAAGGATACCTCAGTGAACAACAACAAAATGGTCTTCTGTAAACAGGGTGGATCAACCTCACCATACAACATTCCTCACCATTGCTGTATGGTGAGGAAAACCCCGACACATGTGCGGAAAGTGCTTAGCTCAGGAAGAGTAAGCTGTTGTTGCTGTTCCTTTTACTTCTCCTCTTGCTTGGTTGTCCTTAGCAGCTAAATTTTTTTTTAAAGTGACATTCATCCAGGTTCCTTCATTAGTCCCCTTATCACACAAGGGACACACTGTCATATCTCTCCTGTGCTCCCCAGCCCGAGAAGTTTCTCTCCATTTCTCTTTTAACCCCTTACCCAGTGAGCTGGCATCCTCTGGTCACGTGGTTCTGGAAGGCTTGAGAGAAGCTTGGTGGTGTCCAGTTAAACACTAAGCCCCTGGGGACAGACCTGGGGACTTCAAGGGGCTCCTCCCCTTTGCCTCGGTTTAGTAGGGATGCTGCTAATCGTTGAGCCCTAGAGTGAAGTGGGGACACGGCTGGGTGTTGGCAGTGTTAGTCTGTAAGCTCAGCCAGCTGATTCCCATCCATCCCTGTGTGAAAGAGTTGAAAAGGAAAGTGCATTTCCTCTCTCCTTCTCAGCCCTTTCTGAGATGTCCTGCACCCACGGCCGGGACCGTGCGCTGTCTGCTTTCTCTCTGGTTCTCCTCATTCCTGAAATCCACCTGGAAGCTGTACTGCTGCTCTGTACTTGACTGAATCCTGTAGCCACCATTTCAAAACAGGACTCTTTAATGGGAAATTAAATATTTCAGGTGTTGAGATGGTAAAAGGAGTATCTTGTTAAAATTTTGTACCAGCACACCCCTTGGAGAGGCATGAACTTGGAGTAAGCCTTAGCTCAGTTTGGAGGCCATTTCTTCAGCATGGTCTTGACATTCTCGGTCAGTTGTCCGCATCTGTGAAATAGGGAGAAGGACAGGACCTGCCTCATAGGTATGCTGTGAAGATTACATAAAGAATAGCGTAGGGTAGGAGTTGAGGTTTTAGAGTCTTGGGTTGGGGGCCCAGTCCTGCTGCATGTTAACTTTGTGATCTTGAGGAAGAAACCAGATTTCTCAAAGCCTTTTTTCCCTCTTATTTGCAAAAATGGGGACTACACTAGTACCTCTCCTATGAAGTAGTTGGAGGATTAACTTTTTCCAAATGAAAAGTACTTAGAACAATGCTTCATACCCAGCAAGTGTTCAGTAAATGTTGGCTCAATAACATTATTTTTATGGTTAGCATAGTGCATGGAATGTAATAAGTTCTCAAGGTTAATAATATTCAATATTAATTAAAAATTCAAGATGATGAAAATATTCTTTACATGTCTTTTCTTTATATTTGGGAGAGCCTAATGGAAATAGAAATGAAACAGACATCCTGATACTGTCCCTTGGTCCAAAATAGAGACAAAAAAAATTGATAGAAAAATTAAGTAGAAAAAAATGGTTACTGATTTTTTTCAAGGATGACATTGTATTTTGAAATTATCTCTCTCTCCTGCACATCTCTTACCTGCCAGCAGACGGTAAGGTGTGGGCCCATACAGAGGGATCTGACTGTGTCATCTTTTTGACATCTTTTTGAATCACCCCTTAGCTACATTGCAGCTTAGATTTGAGGGCTAAAATTGTTAAAGGCCAAGCCATTGGCACTCAGAGGATCCTGAGCTCAGATGGGGAGATCTGGGCTCACAGGTTTTTCGAAACCTAAACCATGTGACCAAAATAGCATGAACAGGTTTTTCAGGGCTGTTTGTGGGGTTCATTGGCTCTAAGGTAGCAGTCCCCATCCTTTTTGGCATCAGGGATTGGTTTCATGGAAGACAGTTTTTCCATGGATGCGGGAGTTGGGGGGGGGGGCCAGGAGTGAGGTAGAGCTCTATAGCCTGGTCCCTAGCAGGACACTGTACCAGTCCACGCCCCAGGGGTTGGGGATGGCAGCTCTAAGGTGATCTTATTATAGAACTTATAGAGACTGCATTAAAAAAGCAGTAAGCTCATGGCCTGAGAGCACTTTGCATTGACCAATGTGGGTAGAAACTGTGTCTTCAGGAATTCACTGTGTCTTCGGCCAGATGGGTCTGGCGGGGTGGCGGGGGTAGGGGGGGTGGTATGTACATGCGTGCGCTTACATGCATCCTACAGCTCAGAGAACACGAAGCCCTGTCTGGTAGAATGTGAAGAAGGAGCTTTCCCACCCTCAGTGTGTTTTGAGGTAACAGGGTTGGCTTTTTGGGGTACAATTGGCAGGAATGGCCTTGACCCCACTGTTGTACAAAGGAGTGTGTGTTTGTCTGTACATGGGCAGTGGCTGCGACCCTTTCTCTGAAAACTCAAGAACCTGTCATTTTCAACAGTGATTTAGGGAGGACATCCTCATTTATGCTTATGATGCCTAACAAGCCATTTTCTTTCTTTGTCCTTGCAGAATGCATGTAGTTTGATTTTTCTTTACTTACACGAGATACCTCTCATTGTAACAAACAAACAGCAAGGAAAACATAAGAAAGCAAACATTACTGTAAATTCAGTGCAGGATGATGACTTGGACCATTTTGGAGACCGTCTTTCTAGTGTCTGTCTCTGCCCATTGGTTAGGGAACAGACCTGGGTTGTCTAGCGTGGTGACCAGTTACTACAGGCAGTTACTGAGCAGTTGAAATGTGGCTAGCCTGAAGTGACACGTGCTGAACATGTAAAATGCACACCGGACTTTGAAAAAAGGACACTGTAAAATATCTGATCATTTTGAGTATTGATTATAGATCGAAATAATATTTTACATGTAATAGATTAAATAAAACATGCTATTAAAATTAATTTTATTTGCATCATTTTAGTTATTAAAATGTACTGGAACAATTTAAACTACGTTTGTAGCTTACATTACATTTTTATTGGGCAATTTGGTGTAGACACATCACAGTTTTACCTTAACAGGATTGTGCTACGTTTGTCCTACTTTTTAAACATTTAAAAATATGTTGCCCATATCTTTCTGTAACAGTTGATATATAGCAACATTAGTATTACTTTATAGCTATGTGTAGGTAGCTATAGCTATGTAACCGTTTCCACTTTGTTGGATATACAAGATTGTACACGACAAAGCTGGTGAACAAGCCTGTCTGATTATTTTCTAAGGAAAGGTTTCTCAACGTCAGCACTGTTGACATTCTGGGCTGGGCAGTTTTTTATTGTGGGAGGCTGTGCTGTGCGCTGTAGGATGTTTCACAACATCCCTGGCTTCTACCCACTAGATGCCCATATCACCTGTCCCCCACCCCGACCCCGCCTTATGCATGAAAAGAAAAAATATCCCCAGACATTGTCATGTGTCCGTGGAGGAGAAAATCACCTCAGTTGAGAAGCACCAACTTAGGGCAAAGTATCAGAATGGAGAACACTGGGTGAAAAGTTATATATATTTGAATTTGATAAACATTGATTTTATATTGAAATTTTACATATATTGTCCTAAACTTTTTTTCTGGAAGAATGATACCAATTCATATTTTTATCAAGAGTAACAAAGATCCTCATTAAATCTCTTTAAGAGATTTAAGCAGTAGGGGCTGGCTATATATTTATTTTACTTGTTAGGAATTTGTTTAATCAAATTGCTACTTTCCTGAGATCAACGCTTTGAAGGCCATCATGGAGGCAGTCTGGGCATTTTCTCTGGGAGGCCAGCTTGGCAGTGAGCTGCCATAGACCATCTTTGCATAACCTAATGTACAGGGCTTCTGTGCCCATAAAGGAGGGAAAGATGAGAGAACATCAGAGAGAAAACTTGCTATTACTTTGTAATTTTTCTAGGACTTTTCTTACTGTGAGAAACAGGAATAACAGTTGATGATGGTATAATAGCTAATTATTGAATGTTTGCTCTGCGTCAGGCCCTGCTGAATACCCTTACTTATAATTTCTTTTAAACTTCAGAACGTTTAGGTTTTTCTGGTTTAGGGAGGTGCTACTGTTTACCCCAGGTACAGAGGGAGGGGGCAGCCATTCCTCCAGCATGCCCAGGTCACACCATTAGCAGGTGGTGTGGCCAGGATTTGAAGTGGGCAGTTCATGTGACCACACTCTACATTATTCAGTCTTTCAACAAATATTTGGGCTTTTCCTCCATGCCAGCCACAGTGTTCTTTGCAGAGTTCATAGTAGTGGGTCAAAGAAGACACGACTAGGGCCTCATGTAGCTTATAACTAATGGAGGCTGATGAAGGCTGATCTAATGAGGACTAAGAAATGGAGGTCCGTGGTGCTTTGAGAGGCTACAATTGGGGGATTTGCTAAGTCAAAGATCAGGAAAGGCTTCCAGGGGAAATTGTGATTAAGGGGCGATCTGGAGAAAGAGAGAAGGGTGGAGGTTAAATGGGGAGTCAGAAGAGAATGAACATCTCCCCTGTGTTGGAGTGGACCATGGTGTGTTGAAGGAATTGGATGCAGACCAGCAGAGAGGGTGCAGGGCGAGAGTGTGGGGTGTGATGAGGCCAAGGATCAGGTTGTGGGCAGAACGGACATGGATTTGGATCTATGCTTACAAGAGTTTCTTTTGTTTGGTTTTTGTTTTGGTACTGGGAGATGTGTGGCGTGGGTTGGGGGTGAAGGAGAAAGTGATCACATTTGAGTTTTGGGAAGATCCCTCTGCAAAGTGTTCAGAACGCCTGCGGGGGGCGGTGAGGTAGGGAGCCTGGTCATTGATTCTCAGCAAATCTTGAGCATATCGGCTTCACTTATTGTTGCTTCACAAACTACCCTGAGACTTAGTGGCTTAAAGCAACCACCATGGGTGCAAGATTCTTCTGTTTGGACAGTGCTTAGCAGGGGTTGGATTTTTCACTGCTTCACAGGGTGTTGGCTCAGGTCACTAACACAACTGCATTCAGCTGGGAGCTTGGCTGTAGCTGGAACATCCAGGAGGGCTTCACTTACACATTTGGCAGTCGCTGCTGGCCGTGACTGGGGCATGGCCGTAACTCACTTCTCTCTCTGGCCTCTCCAGCTTGGTGGACTTGGGGTAAAAGAGGAAGTTGCCCGCCTTCTTCAGGCCTGAGTCAAGAACTAGCACAGGGTTTCTGATATGAACATCTTCAGATGGAGAAATCCCTGGCTGAGTTAGTGGAATGCTGGGAGTGCCTAATGTGGAGTAGGACGATAATGAAATTGGGTTAGACACATCTCGGATTTTTCAGGATGAAACCACTTTCATATTTTTTTCCTCCCCTGTAACCAGAAAGCCCAGAAGCTCCTATATTAAAATAGCAAGATCGAGCTCTCAGACTGCCTTTGGAACCTTGCAGTTACTCAGAAGGACATAGTCTTGTCATGTATCCTGATATTTTGTTCAGAAGATGTCATTGCTGGAGACCATGGGAGGAAAGTAACCCAATAGCTTAGAAAAGAGAGAATATGAGAAAGCAGCCAAGTGTCACTATTTCATGCTTTCTCGTGAGTCTGCAGAAATGGTTTATAAAGGTAAATGTGTATTCGGTAATGCAGCAATCTGATTTCTTTTTAATCATTGGCTTTTGGGGTGTTTGCTGATTTTTCAGGCTTGTTAATTTGTGCTGTGTCTACCCATCATTTGTGCAAATTAGCACGGCTTAACTATAAATGAAAATGTCAAAGTTATTACATTATTTAAAATTAAAGAATAATTAGACTGGAGGAAAACAGGCTGAAAGAATGCTCCAGGATATGTTAAAGGTGGGAAAGGACAGGAAAAAAAATGAAGAGGGCACAAGCATGAAAGGAAGGGGAACTGCTCCTCCAACCTCCAGGGACAGGGCCTGTGATTGCTGCACCGGGTGTAACTCCAGTAGTGCGAGGCATACCCCAGCCTCATGTGTACCGAGCTGTAGGCTCAGATGATTTTCTGCTGGCTCTATAAAATGTATTATTTTTCAGAAAGGGTGGGGTGGGGGATGTTTTACAAGGTTGCTTGGAATCTGCAGAATTGTGCCTCTGTATATTTTCTTTTCTTTTTTTTTAAACAGACCATTTTATTCATTCATTCTTTCTTTTTTTTTTTTTTTTTTTTTTTGAGACAGGGTCCCACTCTGTTGCCAGGGTTAGAGTACAGTGGTGGGATCCTAACTCACTGCAACCTCAAATTCCTGAATTCAAGAGATCTTCCTGCCTCAGCCTCCTGAGTAGCTGGGACTACAAGTGCACACCTCCATGCCCAGATGATTCTTTTTTCTATTTTAAATTTTTTCCTAGAGATGAAATCTTGCTATGCTACCCAGGCTAGTCTCGAACTTGTGGCCTCAAGTGATCCTTGCATCTTGGCCTCCCAAAGTATTGGGATTACAGGCGCAGCCTGTATGTATTATTTTCAATGTCTATCAAGGAAACCTGTTTGTCTCACCCTATCAGAAAAATGTCCCTCCCCGCCACCATCAGAAAAGTAAAAGAGAAGCCCAGGTGTAGGGTATGTGAGAAGGGAATGGGGATTCATTTTTCTAGCTGGCAGCGTTGTTGACTCTTGTTAGTTCGCAAATGTGATGGGAAAAAAGGACTATTGCTTTTAGGAATTTATACCCACCCAGCTGATAAAAAGGCCTGTCTTTGGGGATATAACTTGCAACATTGTCTGTGGGAGCAAAAGCGAAGAAATTCCCTGAATGTCTGTCAGGAGGGAATTGTTAAGTTGTGGTTCATCCCTGGGGTGGGGTGAGGGACCCTCAGGGACTTCACTGTGCAACTGTGACAAAAGAATGGAAACCCATATGTACTGATGTGGAAATATCTCAGATACATATTAAGTGACCAAGTGGGTAAATATAATACTATTTGGATAGAAGTGGGAGAAAAAGAAATACACATGCAGAACACATCAAGAGGATTTTTGGAGGAGACAAGAAATTGATAATAGTGCTTGCCTTTGGGATGGGAAACTGGTGGAATTTATTTTTCCTGCTTACCCCTTTGGTCCTGTTTGATGATGTATGTGTGAGTATCATGCCCATTTCAACATAGTTCTCGAATGTCAAAGAGCAACGTGTTACTACCTAAAGGGCTGCAAGCCCTGCCGAAATGGATCAGATACTGGATTGTGCTTATCTCTCTTTTAAATCCTTGCTTTTAGTAAAAGTGAAAATCAGATAAGATTGCTGATTGATTTCAAAACCAGGTGATAGGAAACAGCTGATTTAGCTCAGATCAACCGTGTCCTTACTTCCAACTTCCACCAACTTCAGGCTCCAGGCTGTCAGCTCTATGGCTTGTCTCCTGTGATGCTGATTTATTTTCTCTCCTCTGTGGATCAGTGTCTTAATCTAAAAATCTATTTTTTGGTTGCATGTCGTATGAGACTCAGCCCATACCGGCTTAAGCAAAAAGAGACTTTATGTGCGATTATGTGACTGAATAGGTTAGGTGCAGCCGTGGCCAGACTCATTGTATTTCTCTCCTTGCTTTCCTCTGTGTTGGCCCCGTTTCTAACGAGACCCCCTCACTCCAGCAGCTCCAAGGGCTGCAGTGAAGATCTTGGCCCTTGTCTTAGCACTCCAGGTCACCTGCTTCTAAGGACCTGATTCCTTCTAAGGACCGTAGTTAAGATGGTTGATCTTGAGGGACACCTTTCACGTACCTCTTTCTTCTGTTCTGTTTGCAGCATAGTTAAAATGGATAAACCCCAAGCTCCTAATATATGCTAGGTTCTATTGGCCTGGGAACACCAAGATGAATAAAATCTTTCTGCAGCTCTCAGGGAATTCACAGCATGGTAGAAAGAAGGCAGAGATCCTAATATGGAAATCCTTTTTGATGTGAAGTGATAGACCCAAAGGAATTGGGAGGGCGTGCTCGTCTCTACCTGGGACAGTTAGCAGAAGACTCACGAGGGAGGTGACCCTACAGAGAAGACGTCTGAGAGGAGAGGACTTCCTCAGTAGACAAGTTAGAGGAGGTGGGTGGAGCCATTCCACATGAGAAGAACATGAACAGACAATTTTAATTATCATCCAGTTCTGTTAATCTGACCTCCGAGTAGCCCTTGCATCCTCCTCTTCTGGTTCTGTAGCCACCACCCACCACCAGACTTTTCAAGGGAATCACTCAGTGTGCAGAACGGTGGAGCATTTGATTCCTTTGCCGAGTGCAGTGCGTGTAGTCATTTATTACTTCGTATTGTTATTTACTTCTCTCCCTTCCCTAGTTCCTATTTTAGCTCATTGTCTGGGCTGCACAATTAGTGTCCTATTATCAAGCATTACGCCCCACATTAGCAAAGGGGTTGTGTTCCAAGGACAGACTTTGTCATCAGAAACTTTGTTCCCAGGTAATGAAATAATGGAGGCAGCCTAGGGCTGCACTCAGGGAAGGCTGGAGGGGGATGGGTGCAGTGTGGAAACATCAGCCAGTGTCTGTGCTGGAAAACGCAATACCAGAGTCTTGAACCCGCCAAGGCAAGGGGATTAGAGGAGAGAAGAAAGCGGCTTGATTTATGGCTACAGTAGCAAGGAGGAAGGGTGAGGGCCTGGGCACGTATTTGAGGTTGGACTCAGATTCTGTTACGGTGGTGTATCAGATGTATCAGTTGACTCCGCTTCCTACAAGCCAGACATGTGTGGAGAACAGTGGCGAGTGGAAAGCAGGTCAGCATTTGCCCGTTAGTCGGTCTTGCCCCTTCCCAGCACCTCGTTGCAAGTGTTTCTTGGAAACTGAGGTGGAACACATAGCCCAGTCTTGAACCCAAGAGACCTCTCTGTTATTCCTCACATAAATCTTGCCACTCTTGGGTGGCTCCTGTGGGACACATGACAGCAGAAGGACGTGCAGCTTGCCACCTCTACTCATCATGTAGCACAGGAGACTGAACAGCAAAGAGGGCGAGGCTGCGCGGACACGGGCACTGGGCCTCTCGTTAGTCCTGGTTTGTGTTTGGTGAGAAGCGAGGAGGCTCCACTGAGGATCTCTGCAGAGCCGTTTCCCTGCGCCAGGTGCTGCATATGCCAAGCCATGGGAGACCATGGCTGTGATACAGTTGTCTCCAGATCCAGAAATAGGCTAGAACTGAGCTTTCCCCTAGTGGCAGCTCTGGAAAATACTTGACACTTGAAAAGGGATCAGCAGGAACATGGGAAAGACTTTTGTGAGCTCCATTGATTCCAAACTCAAATAAAAAAATGAACCCAAGTCAGGTGACCCTTTAATGAGGGGCAGAGCCTGTCATCCCAATTAGCCATCAAAAGCTGACAACATCAATGTCTACTCTTGGGCATGATGCTCGACTGCAGCTTGTTGACATTCAAGGGTTACCCGTCATTGAGAATAAAGGACTGAGAAAAGAATTTCTGGTTTTGAAGGAGACAAGGGACTGGAGACCTGTGTGAGAAGACTGGAGGTGGCGAGGGGTGGAATGTGGAACACAGGCATGGAAACTTCTCCAGCTCTTCTCTGTAGTTACTGAGGCCACCTTCTGCTACTGGTCCTGCCCGCCCCAAATATATTGCAAGACTGTGGGGGTAACACGGCCAGGGCCATGCTGGTTTTGCTCACCGCTGTTGGCTGCCGTCCTGCACAGAGCCTCGGGTGGGCATTGAGGGTGATCCACCCGTGATGCAGAGGGCACTGCCAAGAGACATTGTGCACATTATTTCTCATTTTCATTGTTAAATAAATTTTCCCTAGCGATTTATTTATCAAAGTTTTACTCTTCACTCTTCTGTAATTGGTGATTCTGTTGCACAAAAAAGCCCCTCATCATTCTATGTGTATAGAATGTTGATAGATACAATACTGCCTTGTTCAGTGACTGTTTTCTGGGGTGTATGAGTTATCTTACAGTCACTCTAAAGTCCCAATGGGTAGAGAACCTGTCTTTTAAAAATCTTCTGATTCCTGATTTAGAATATATAATAGGTGCTTTATAATCGATTATTTCCCCAGTGAGACTCTTAAGCTTTTTTTGAGTACAAGAATAACGTCTTATATATATTCATCTCCCCTGCCAATATTTTACACACAGTAGGTCTTGTCTTGGAGGCAGAACCATCGTGAACAGCAGTTTTAACAATTCAGACACCCTGTAAAATGTCGCTCCTGTAACAATGCATGGCTTTGGACTTCAGCCCAGTGAAAGCACATTAGTGGATACGAGTTTCTCTCTGCTAGGTTCTTCCTCTTTGTCTCCTCTGTTTTTTTTGGTGCGTGAGCAGGCTCTATCTCTCTGTGGGAAAGCAGCACACAGCTTCAGTGAGTACAAATGTTATATCCACATGTGGAACATAGCCCCGGAGATAATCATATGTGCCAGTGATCCGTCAGTGGATTCTATTACACTTACGGTTCTTTTATCAAAGGAATTAAGTTTTCTTGATATGTTTAAAAAAATAGTGCTTTTTGGGCCAACTCTGGAATAGATGAATGGGTGTTTTGGATTATCTGTCTAGATAGACAGTTTGGGATTACTTTTTTCCTTGAAGTTTGGTAATTCCAGATTTAGAGTGTATTTTTCTGAAATTGTGTTTTCATGTGATCACACTGAATTTGTGGGCAGTAATTTTTCATTTTACAAAAAATGTAAAATTATCTTCACACCTTTTTTTTTCCAACAAAACTAAGTCTTTAAGAAGCACTTGTTATTTTTTTTTCCTTTCTCTCTCCCCTTCATTTGTATTTGCCTAGCAAAGATCACCAGATACATTTCTGTTGGAAAGAAGTATTCTTTAAATAGATGGGTTTAGTAGCATTACTACTCCATATCTTGCACTTGGGAGGGACTATATCACTTGCCTAATGGCATAATAATTTATTTTCTCCTCTTGTCACTTTAGAATAACACTTTATAAGCTCCCAGAAAGAGTCAAAGATGAAACACGACAAACCAGGGAAATTTATTGGCCACCTCACCAATGCGCCCACCCCCACTTGCTAAGTTTTGGGGGGGCCTGATCTAGGGCTATCTGTTCCGTAAGAAAACTGAGATCAACCAGGTCCAATACGTTGGGCCCCATCCCTGCTAAAACCAGGTTATAGCATCAAACTCTCATCCCTCTTAGTTGTTAAGACGGAATTTCCATTCATTCAAAGTATAAATCCTTTGCATAATATTTTTATGCTTGTTTTCCTCCTGTGTGTAAACCTTTATTTGGCACCTTCTCTCTTCTGTGGTGGGATTGACTTTTTAGAGCAAATTAGAATTTTGGAGGTAATTACTCCCCTCCTCCATTCCTGTGGCTCTGACGACTGCCAAGTCCCAGGGACACTTTGATAAAAATTTTTTCAGAGCTGCTCACATGTGTTGCTGCCTTGGTCTGCCTTGTCTTAGAGGCACATCATTTTTGCACATCAGTATTAACAATTCAAACACCCTGAAATGCTAATAGCACTAGTAAGCTTTTAATTCCATGGAATTTATTGCTTGCTGTATTTCCATGAATTTATAACGCTTTGATTCTTAAGAGCCCCATTTAATCAGTTTTGCCTGGCACCGAACATAATAAACAACTTGCTGGTGAAAAAGTGCCACTTGGGGAGGCTGCTAACAAGGAAGTTAAATGCTTCTGCCACGAGCAGTTTCTTCGCTGTATTTTTCATGAGCTGTAATGTACTTTGCTGGCTTCAGAGCAGTGGTTAAACACAGTGACAAACCGAACCCACTCCAGCACTCAGAAGCCCAGACTTTGCTAGGTGTTTTGGCAAAAAGTTTAGAAGAAATCCAACGCTTTTAACCTTATTTTTATTTTCCCCTTGAGCTTAATGGTTTCTAATACTTTTTCATTATCTTTACCTTAATCTCTTAGCATATGATTTACGGACTGGAATGGTGAGTGATATCAGTGGGCAAAAACAATCATTAGAGGCTGTTAAGGAGCATTTATTGTTTATTTGACTGCCTGTCTATAAAAGTACACATGATGGCCCTTATAGCAAAATATCAAATTATCAAGTGCTTTAAAGCAGAAAATGTCATTTGTTTCTCAAAACTGCACCAACTTTATATAATTGCCCTTTTAATTATCCCTAGTGGCCCATGAAATTTGCAAAATAGAGCATCAAAGCTTTGATTTACTTACATGTTGCACTTTGGCGGGATTCTTAATGAATATTGTTTAGTACTAATGCTGAGATGGAATTTGTAAATGTTTATAGTGAGGGGCTTACTCAGAAGAGGGGGGAGGCCAGTAATAAAAGTGAATCAGCTAGGTTCCTCAGGATGGAACAGTATGGCTGTATTCTTGAACCTAACATTTTGAAAAATCCTTTTTATAGTGGAATTTTATTATTAATTCAGGTCTAGATGAATACACATTAAGTTTAGTTTTGCAATACCTTTTTTTCTGCCTAGCTAAGTGGTCTTGTCATTACTTTCCTAGGGCCTTCGAGGAATAATTGGTTTGTTTCCTGGCAGTTTTGGATTGAAATCACCTGTTTCTTCAGAAATTACAGTCTGCCAGATGACATTCAGAACTAGATCTCTAAAAGCTCATCTTTCGGAGATGATCTTTGCAGTTGCAGACCTGTGGGAGTTTCTTAGCATCCTTGGAGCTGACTATGAGTTTGAGGCTTCCTGGGACTGTTTTGTGTCATCTTCCGTGAAGTTTTGTGTGCATTGTCATGTGCCATTAAGTGGAAAACAAAACACCACTCTGAGAAGCTGTGAGCCCAAGCGGGGCCTGCGTGAATCGTGCTGTTGCAGAGTGAGTTTCCATCTCTCTGCATTCAGTTACCTGCCCAGATTTTTGTCTTTATTCTGCAGAGATCAGCCACGGAGCTACATATTGGGTAACGAGAGAAGTAATGATATAGGATGGTGATAGGGAGACCCTGGGATTTGATTCCAGGCTGGCTCAGGGGGCACAGGAAGTTCTGTTGGCTCTCATTGATAGAGATATTAAATAATGCTGGTGGAAAGGTGGACACCTGTGGAACATCACTTGTTAGATGTCCCCAGGTTGACAGTACACCCGTGATAACCGCCCGTTGGGTGTGGTGTGCCTACTCTCATCTTCCTGGCCCGTTGATGAGAGTGTCACAAGGGACAGAAGCAGGGAACTAACAGAAGTCTGTAAGATTACATCTCTCATTTCCCCTTTATCTACCTGACTTGTCACTCAGTCAGAGGGGCTGGCATGATGGGTCTCCAGAAAACCATGTTGGTTGTTGCCTGGTAACTTGTGCTTCTCAAAGTGATGGTAAAAAGATTATTTCTTCTCCATATCTCCTCTGGTATGGAAGGGAAGAAGATCAGCTTTAATTACTCAGCTCATCATTTTTTGAAGAGTTCTTTGTTATACCCCATCCCCCATCGTTCCTGGTCTTCTGGGGCTTTTCCTGTCCCCTTAAAATCTCTGAAATAGCATCTGTCACTTCTCAGCCACCTTGGAATGCTTTGTCTTAGTCCTTGTGATGTGACTGTATCTGATTTTTTTTTTTTTTTTTTTTTTTTTTTGAGACAGAGTCTCGCTCTGTTGCCCGGGCTAGAGTGAGTGCCGTGGCGTCAGTCTAGCTCACAGCAACCTCAAACTCCTGGGCTTAAGCGATCCTACTGCCTCAGCCTCCCGAGTAGCTGGGACTACAGGCATGCGCCACCATGCCCGGCTAATTTTTTGTATATATATATTTTAGTTGTCCATATAATTTCTTTCTATTTTTGGTAGAGACGGGGTCTCGCTCTTGCTCAGGCTGGTCTCGAACTCCTGACCTCGAGCGATCCACCCGCCTCGGCCTCCCAGAGTGCTAGGATTACAGGCGTGAGCCACCGCGCCCGGCCTGTATCTGATTTTTAGAATTATTTTCTGCCTCCTTGATCTAGCCGATGGCAGTTTAGAAGCTGAAATAACTTCGCAGATATTAAAACGTGGACATTTTTAAGCAATATGTTAGCCCCATCTACCAGAAGTGGCAATATTTGCCTGGTTCAACCTCTTTTGTCTTACATAATTTTGCATAATTGCATCCCCTCTTATGTCTTTGGAAACTATTTTCTTGCTTTTAGCTCCATGACCTTGTGCTTCCTTATATAATGGTGGTGATTTTTGGTAGTTGACATCAGCAAAGTGATTTCTACCTGTTTGCCATTTCCATTTGCATGTGTAGTTCTGTGCCCAGTCCCCTCATAGCCCTCCTGGACATTACTCTCTTTGTGGCCTCTCTTTGATGCTTCAAGACCATCTAACCATTGAGTCCTTTTCCCCCACAGTTTTTCTTTTGGGTTCTCCTCCATCTGGATCTACTCTACATTTTTTCTAATATTAAATCACTTTTCGTGAAAAGAGAGCCACTCAAAGTCAAGAGAGACCTGGACCACTTCCATTACCTCAAAGCTCATGATACTAAAACACAATGCAAAGGCAAAACAGATTTATAAAACTTAGGATGTACTGTCAATGTCTAACTTAAATTCAATGTCTTCACACATGCAGAGACACACACACGAGAAATAAAATGTAGTATGATGACGCCGTGACTCACACGACTTATACAAAATAATACTTGTGCTATATTTAGGTGATGTGGTCCAAAAATGATCTACAGGTTAAAGTTCTTTGATGAAGGATTGAATTCAGTCCTGTCATTTTATATCTGTGATTGGAGGTGAAATCTTACTTGGAGAGAGCATTAAAAATCCCAAACTGTGGCCCTCTGTGGATGTGAGTCCTGGATTGGGTGACTTTCTTACCTTCCCTCATGATTGTCACCTTTCCAGGCACCTTCCGCGCTGCTATCTCATACCTTCCTTTCTTGCTTGCCATTTTGAGTCTGTGTCTATCCTTGCAGCCCTGACAGATTGTTCCCTGTTGTAAAACTTGTGCCCACCATTTAGTGGGTTTCAGAACCAGGCACTGTCCCCATACCCTCCTTGCTGGTGGAGATGACATCCAAGTCATCAGATCCGTGTGACGTCTTGCACTTCGGGAGCTCACTGGCAACTTTTGATGCCCTCCCTGTTTCCCAAGGTGCAAAATGAGCTCCGGCATTTCCATGCCGGAAGTGTGACCTTCACATTTTACTCCCCTCCTCCTACATGATTCCAATGAGGTTTATCTTCGTGTGTTTGTCACTTCGTTCTCGGTTTCCTTAGTATTCTTCCAGTTCCTTGGGAGTCAGTGCAGCTCTTGATGGGCTCAGGCAGCCTGTTGCTGTAAATCATCATTGCAGGTTAACAAGCTCACAGGCTGCCGGGACAATGGCTAGCCCAGGAAGCCCGAGTCTGCGCTGCTTCTGTGGTGTCCCATGTGTTCTCTTCTGTGCCTCTGTGTGTGTGTGTGTGTGTGTGTGTGTGTATGTGTGTGCGTGAGAAAGAGAGACAGAGAGAGAGAGAGATTGTCAAGTCAGCTAGTTGCTTAGGTGTCTTTGTCTCAGGTCTGGCTGTTCCCTCCTAGAAGAAAGCCATCTAGTTGGCTCGGGGGACCTAGAGGTGAGCTAATACATGAGTGAATATTAGCAGTGAATGTTCCTGATCTGATAATGGATTTGCCTCAGGGCTTACTACCAAGGGATTTCTGGAACTCAGAGCCATTCTTTTTCTCAGTTCTTGAGTCCTCTTTGATTATCAGGGAGGCACAATTGTCCCTTCTGTTTTCTTATCTGCTGTGCTTTGTCTCCTGACTGATGTCTCATCAGGTCGATTGTGGCAGGTGCCTACAACAATGCTAAGAGAGTGCTCAATAAATTTGGCAGATGCTGTCGCTTTCGGCCAAAATTGTTGTTAGACCAAAGAGAAGCAGTTCAGAAATTTCTTGAGACAAAAGAAGGCAGAATTTGTTGTTTTCTCTTTCTCTAGTTCCTTCCCCAGCCACCTGTGGATTTCTGGAATTGCACCTCATAGAACAGAGTTAGACTTGCTCTGAAGCTTGGGCAAGGGCTTTTGAATGTGTGCGTGCAGGCTCTAGAATCGCATGAGCTGGATCTGATCACAGCTCGCCAGCTTTCCCGCTGTGTGATCTGTGCAAGCTACTTGACCTCTCTGAGCATCTCTTTCCTCATCTGTATCATAGGGAAAAGTATATGCATTTTCAAAAGGTTGCTGTGAGAATTAAATACAATAGTGAATATACAAGCAATAGGGTAGAGCCTGATGCATAGTGAACACTCAATAAATGTTACAGGCTGGATGTGGTGGCTCACACCTGTAATCCCAGTGCTTTGGGAGGCTGAGGCAGGAGGATCACTTGAGGCCAGGAGTTCAAGACTAATCTGAACAACATAGTGAGACCCTGCCTCTACAAAAAATTTAAAAATTAGCCAGGTGTGGTGGCACATACCTAGAGTCCCAGCATCCTGGAAGGCTGAGGTGGAAAAATTGCTGGATCCCAGGAGTTCGAGGTTACAGTGAGCTATGATCATGCCACTGCACCCCAGCCTGGGCAATAGAGTGAGGTCCTGTCACTAAAAAATAAAAATAAATATGGTCAGGCCCGGTGGCTCACACCTGTAATCCTAGCACTCTGGGAAGCTGAGGTGGGAGGACTGCTTGAGGTGAGGAGTTCCAGACCAAACCTGAGCAAGAACAAGGCCCCATCTCTACAAAAAAATAGAAAATTAGCTAGGCATGGTGGCATGTACCTCCCAGATACTTGGGAGGCCGAGGCAGGAGGATCACTTGAGCCCAGGAGTTTGAGGTTGCTGTGAGCTGTGATGACGCCACTGTGGTCTAGCCCGGGCGACACAGTGAGACCCTGTTTAAATGAATGAATGAATGAATGAATGGTACAGTTAATTTTCATACTGTTCAGAGTAACTAATTAAAAACTGTTACCACTCGTTTAATTCTTTACCTCCAAGTGGACTACAGGGTGATAACTATTGAATGGACAGTTTTGTACTTGGAAATGCAGAGTGTGAGACTGGTGATGGGGACACTGGGAGCCTCCCTGCGCCTCTAGTACAGCGTTCAGTAGACCAGCCGAAGAGGAATGAGGGACAGGTGCCAAAGCAATTAGAGAGTCCAGTTAGATCCCCCTAAGTGGCAAAGTTTTCAGAGTTCTTAGGACTTAGGAATTGAACTCATGTCTCTAAAAGGCCATTCTTGACTCTATTCCTGATGTCACGATTTTATGGGTCTTGTGTTTCCCATTCTCATTTGGCTGTACTCTGTATTTATGGATTTTGTATTTGTCCGTAGTTTACTGTAAGTATTTCATGGGTCTTGTGAATTGATGTGTTTAGAAAAACATCGCTTGTGTTTAGCGTTGCAGTCAGGGTACAGTAATGTCTTCTCTCCAGAAGTCATTCCAGGGCAAGTCTCCAGGACGTTTGTTCTCCATAATAAGGTGATAGGCACGGGTGCCCTGATTCGGGGAACCAATGCAAAGACTACATTGAGGACTAAATTCTTTATTGGATGTAGACGCTCAAATGTCCCCCCCCCCCCAAACTCTCTGGACTTGTAAATCATGGTCATATGGAAGTGCTAAATTCACCAAACGAGAATTTTCTAGACAGATGCTTTCTCAGAATCCGGATTTCCTTCGAGTGTGCCCAATCTGGTTATTATTAAATAGTTTTGCAGTGGAGCTTTGAAAAGTGACTGAATCTCCACTGAGGAGTAGCATGGCTAGAACTTGGGTAGGTGGAGCCGATTTATATAGAAACATAGGTAATTAGCACTTTTTCAGAGATGCTTTCTCTAACTCTTTCAGATTGTGTTCTCGCTGTGTGATCTGTGCAAGCTACTTGACCTCTCTGAGCATCTCTTTCCTCATCTGTCTAATGGGGGAGATTGTACCTGTTTTTAGAAGGTTGCTATGAGAATTAAATGCAATATTGAGTTTAAAAGCAATAAGGTAGAACTATATGTTTGCAAGCAGCCTGTATTTTCCCCTTGCACTTAACAGTTATGAGTTGTTATTCTGAAGCTATCCTACGAGCATATGACTACAAAGTTTGCATGTTCCTCAAGAGTCAGGAACAGTCTTCACTCCTGAATGTCTAGCACATCACAAAGGACCTGGCATATAGCAGGACTTGATATACGTAGTTATTGAACATTGAATGACAAGGAAGATCAAGCATTTTTATTCTTCATTTTACTGGGAAATTTCCATGATGGACTATGTTTCAGTTAGGAATGAATTGGGTGCATTGAACAGAAACCTGGTTACCGTGACTTAGTACAGGGGCTGGCAAACATTTTTTTGACAAGAGACTGACAATAAATATTTCAGGCTCTGCAGGCCATACAGACTGTGTTGCAACTGCCCAACTCTGCGTTGTGACGTGCAAGCTGCCGTGGTGGATGATACTCACATGAACGGGGATGGCTATGTTCCAGTAAAACTTTATTATGAAAATGGGCTCCAGGTTTGGCCCAAAGGCTGCAGTTTGTAGTCCCCTGCTTTAGTCACCCTGGGGTGTAGGGGGAGGGTGGCATTCTGTTTAACAAAGTAAGTCCAGAAGTAGGGAGGCCCCTCAGGGCTGGTCACAGGAGTCCTCAAAGACTGCACTCCTTGCTTTTTTATCTGCCATCCTGAGCACATGGCTTGTGTTCCAGCGGTCACAGGTGCCCCCTGTACCTCTGAACATCAAAGATGTGCTTCTGGGTGGGGACGAGGTGAAAGAGGAAAGGACAGAGATACTACTTCTCTCCAGATTTTTCCTCTTTCTAAAGTGAAATATATTGTACGGGATTTGCCTTCGTACTTTGGAAAGAATGCTCTTCCTGTGGTTGTGTGTCTGTATTGCTTCAGCCAAGACCGTGTTACAGGGCTGCTTCCAGGGACGAGAGAGCCTGGAACTGCGAATATTGTAATGGAGCAAGTTGCTGCCTAAACAAAACTGGGCTTCTGGTGATGAGGAAGGAGGATGGGTGGAGATTAGGTAAGGAACTAGCAAGGTCTGCTCTGCTGCAGGCTTGAACCAGTTACTCTGCCTGCAGCTGCTCAACCTTTGAGTGAGTTAGGTTATGCATGAAGCATGAGAGACACTGGGCAAGCACCTGTTTGGCAGGTTCAAATTTCAGCTTCTCTAATCACTGTCCCTATGACCTTGGCCTCAGTCTTCTCAGCTTTAACATGGAGGATGAGTAGTTTACTCCGTGGAGTTGAGAGAGGTAAGTTAGGAAGGAAGGCGTGTTTAGGAGGCATTTAGCACTGTGGCAGCACATGGTGAACGCTCAATAAATGACGAACGCCAGTGTTACGATCACTACTGTGAATATACGGTGTATGTTCTTAATCTCCACTTGCTCTTTCCAACCCAGAAATACGTATCAAAAAGAGAGGAACATGGAAGAAAAGAGAACATTAGCTTAAGGTCTAATAGAAAGCGTGAGAGAGGATGGGAGGAGCTCTTGTTCTAGGCATTCCAGAAGATTGTGGACTTTTAGAAACAGGCCCCAGCCTGAGTAGACAGCAAAGTTTGGGATAAATAACAATAGAACAATGAAAACCCAATTCCCCCAAATCCTAACAGTTTTTATACCCTGCCAGCAGCTATTGATATTCCCAGCTTTCATGGTTTGTGTACAGACTCGGTTTTGTTGTTTTATTTTAATTTTTAAACGTATTTAAATCCCTCTGGGTAGGTATTTCACTCGACGGGAAGTCTAACTCTGCCAAAGGCCGCGTTCCCTCTGTGCTGTGTACACAGCAGAAGGCTCCATGTTTTCTCTCTCTGCACTCTGACCTCCATAACCCGGGCTGGGTGAGGGTAGAGGTGCTCTGAAGGGCAGGGGCTTGGGAATCTCTGATTGTGGGCACTCCTTGCTAAGATACTCCCAATTTTAAATGAGTCACTTTTGGGGTTTCCTTACTTTTCCAGCCACCGTGTGGGAAGTTCTTTCCCAGGTACACTGGGCATGTCTTGCGTTAGCTTTCTCTTTTGGGATTGGAGTCCCACAGAATCAGTCCTATTGCTTATTGACGAAGCACCTTTTTAGTGGCTCGAGATCCACTGGGTCACATCATCTAAGCGAGGACCTCATTGAGAGAACACTCGGAAGGTTTATTTCTAGAACTAGTCACAATACTAGAGTAACCACCCAAGTGTCACTTTTAAAAAGCAAAAGTCAAGACTCAAATTAGCAGAGCCCCAGCGGAAATCTCTTCTCCAAATCCATTACGCAGGAGATGAGCTGGGTAAATACCGAGGACGCTCCCATTTAGAGTCTGACCCTCACTCAGCGAGGGGAGTGATTTGTTTCCCACGTTGGTTCTGTGCCCACCTTTTTGCGAACCTTTTAATTTAAAAGAGACAGTGATTAATGATGCTTTTGATCCGCTGACTTTTTTTTCTTTTAAAGGGCAGCCTCTTTCTTTTCTACATAAATTTGATGTTGGAAGTAAACCACGAGTATAAAAATTATATTGCTTATTTATTTCTGGAAGCATTAGGCATATACTAAGGCCCTTTCCCCTGCCCCCACGAGAGAGCTGGTTCTAGCTTTGATTGTCATGGTGTGCAGGCCGGGATATCATCTTTTTTGTATTCTTAGCATTTAGTGCCTGGCATGTAGTAGGGACTTGACAAATATTTGTTGAGTGAACAAATGGATGAATGAATTAATAAATGATACGTAGTAATCAGAACCTGTGTGGAGGACAGTTCTAAAAGTGTATTTCCAGGTAACTTGTGTAACTTCTTGTTGCAAAATCTTGAATATTCCATAGGCTGTGAAGTTGGGTTTTGGTTTGAATCTGTAGTGATTCAAATAAGGTAATTTACAATGAAAGATTTTTCCACCTAGGTCCCCTTAATAGTAACACTGGTGTGTCTTGCCTGGCTGGGAGAGCAGGCGACCAAGAGACACAGTCATTTTGAAGTCTGTGAATGTTTTCACAACTGTCCCAGGCCACGTCTCAGTAGCACAGCCTTAGTCTACAGAGCTTGCTAACCTATCTCGCTAGTCTGTGTTTCTTTTATTATTGGTAGGAAGATGTTGATAGCTCAGAAGGGGAAAAAAATAATCTTGTTAAACACAGCATGACATCAGATCTTAGCAAACGTAGAGTCTACTATAATACTTTGGCCAAACTCTCTCATAAATTTTTGTCTTTTTTCCCCCTTACGTTTTCTTATTTAAATATATGAGAAAAGTACAAGAATTGGTCTTAGTTCCAGATTGCAGAATCAGAAACTAAAGTAAAAAAACAAAAGAAAACCTAAGACTTTTTTTTTATTAATATGTTTTACATTGTGTTGAAAACTTAGTGATAATTTACTAAAAGTGGCATTATTTATATAGATTTATTAAATATAGAATACAGTCTAAAACTTGTTCAAAGATAATTACTTTGAATTTCCAGCAGCTTTGCAAGAGGCCTGTATTGCTTTAAAAGGTATAAATGATAGGTTGTGTGGTACTCTACATTCTTATCTTGAACTCTATTGTGGGAGCTCTTTCTGTTTTACCTTAATGTGCCCAGGGGACTCCTGCTTTGCTTAATAGGAGACCCAAAAGGAGGAAATGCAGTTAATGGTTTAACAAATTCCAAACTTTATTAGCAATTTGCACTTAGGAGAAGGGCAGATGGTGTGTGGTGGAAAGCTCCTGGGACTGGGAGTTGGTAGACCTAAGTTTTAATCTAGATCTCCTCTGTTCTTTAATAAGTAGAAGGTGGAAGGCTGGCTGCACTGGATCCCCTTAAAGGTCCATCCATCCCCACCGTAGCATGTCCACGGCCATCTGAAAATGGTGACCACGTCACACCTCTTGTGTGGCTTCCTTGATTCTCCCTGAGCGACTGCCCCCACCCCCCTCCTTCTCTGCAATGCATTTCTGCCCTGTGAGGGGCAGATTTCATTGGGAATTTTTTTTTGTTTTTGAGACAGGGTCTCACTCTGTCCCTCAGGCTGGAGTGCAGTGGTGTCATCACAACTCACTACGGCCTCAAACTCCTGGGCTCAAGAGATCCTCCTGCCTCAGCCTCCCAAGTAGCTGGGACTACTGGTGTGCACCACCACACACCTGGCTAATTTTTTTTCTTGTAGAGACAGGGTCTTGCTGTGTTGCCTAGGCTGGTCTCAAGCAATCCTTCTGCCTCGGCCTCTCAAAGGACTGGAAGTTTCAGATGTGAGCCACCACGCCTGGCCTGGTTTCATTTGAAATTTCAAGTGACCCAGAGAGCTCCTCAATGTCAGGTTTCTACATTAAGGCACATTCTTATGTTTTCCATGTGAACACAAAGGCAATCAACTGAATTGTGAACTTTAGTTCTGGAGATTTTTGTCATCTTTATGATCACCTGTGCAAGCCTAAGGTGCGCCTGAATCACGTGCCATCTTTTAATTCTTTTTACTACGTATTTGCGCTCTGACTGTTCACTTTCCTTTGGGGGTCAGTCTTATGTTCACCCCAAATTGTGGGTTAAAGAAATTGGTCCCAATATGATACAGAAATAATTAAATTCCTTAGCATTGCATACAGTATTTAGGAACATATGAACGTTTAACAGACTTCCTCCTAAAGTGCATCATACAAGGATGTAGAACAGTTGACAAAAATGAACTGTCATGTAGATTCTTTGATACAACATGGCCAACACAGTAAAAGCGTAGCATGCCTGTTGTGTCTCTGCATCTCCCCCCGTCCCTACATATTAGAAAATGCCCCTGGTTAGTTCCCTGTGGCCCTTCCTCACCTCTGCCTCCACCTTCCTACCTAATTGGTGGCACCCTGAGCCTCCAGCAGGACCCCCCAACCCCCGCCCAAGGACATTGCTTACCTGTGGAGGTCATTTGGGCTCCCTTGTCTTAAGGGGCTTTGAACATAACTAGCAGGTGGGTTCACGTGGCTACGCCTTCCCCATGGTGCCTGTTGGTTAATGTGTAGTTCTAAGTGGTAGGTGCCTTCTTTTACATGGACATTTCATTGGTGTGCAGGCACTTTTGCTTTATCAGAAACCTATTTCAATTACCATTGTTCATCCACAAACCATTGAGTCCATCTGTAGAAAATTGGCAGTGGGTGGGGATCGGCTCCTTGTACCGAATGCCACAGAGTTGAGTTTTCTTCCGACACAAGGATCATAGAATCGGGAACTTAAGTCATTTGGGTCATTGAGACTCATTCTTTATTATCATTGGTGGATAATAATAGGAAAACTAATAGGAATAATAGCAGGTAACATTTATTGAGCACTTTGTGTGTACCAATTCAGGGAGCCATTCTAAATCCCTTACGTAGATCTCTTTTGATCCTCATAATAACCTTATATAGACATACCACTGTTAAGATCATTTTATAGGTGATAAAACTAAGGCCCAGAGAGGTGAAGTAACCTTTGCAAGGTCACACAGCAATGTGTTTATCTGTGCTTTAAGCCTGGGCTCTTCTGGTTTCTGTTGGAAGGCTTGGAACGCCATGTCACTTCCTCACGGGGCCAGACAGGGCTGTTGTGGGAAAGGTTTCCCTGTGGTGGAAATTGTTTTGTGGATGTTATCAGTGACAGTTCTGGACACAGAATTATTTCAGTTCAAAAAGATAAATTCCCAGACCTAAAGCCTTCATCGAAGTCCCCTCCCTCTTCTTCTCCATTCCCCTCCCCACACCCTTCCAGTTGCCAAGCCCTGTTCGTTTAACCTCTGAGGTTTCTCTTCTGTTTCCTGCGTTTCCTTTCGTGTCTTGCCTTCCCGACTGTAGAATGAAAACTGGGCCCCTTAGCATAGCCTTGCATGTTCCAGTCTCACTGCCTGTCTTCTGTTCCTCCAGCATAGCTTTCCTCAAAATATCGGGGTACCTCCTAAGGGATGGGCTCTCTTCTAGGAATTTAGGAAAGACACAGGAGTGCTCATGGAGCTTACATCAGACCACCTATTCTATCCTTTGTTTGCCCTACCCTTGAACTTTTATAGCTCGTGTTATTGTTTCTTTCAGTTTTAGATGCCAATCCGCCCCCCCTCCTCCCACCCCCATGAACATCCTACTCATCCTTCAAGGCTTGGCTCAGATACGACTCCTATGAAGCCTTTTCAACTTAACCCAACCTGTGTGACTCACTTCTTTGTCTGGGCTCCCACAAGTATGTGTTTGTATTTCATTATAACCTTTGTTCAAGTCTGCTCTGTATTTTAGTGGGTTCTTTTCAGATTTGAAAGCCACAAATTCTTGCCTGAAGGTAAGAGCCTGTTTAACGTATTTTTGTGTGCCCCAGAGCATACTACATAGATAATAGGTGCTCCACGGAGGTTATTAAACACAGTAATAGCAGTTACCATTTTGTTGAGGGCCTACTGTGCGTCAGGACTGCTAGGTATTTTGTTTTTATTATACATTTGCTTCTGGCAACTTGCTTATGAATGAGTTACAGGTATGACTATTAGCCCCATTTTACAGATGAGAAAACTGAGGTCCAGAAAGATTACGTAACTTGCTTGGGGTCACAGCTGGTGAGTGGAAGGGCAGACAGTTGTATATAGAGCTGCCTGTTTCTAAAGTCCATGTTGTTTTCACCATGACACCTGAGAAATACGTAATAGTATTTAGATTTGCCATGGCCACTGAAAGTCCAGATTAACAATCCACATTCTTTCAATAAATACTTCTATGGCTTGGTTTCTTTATCTTTCCACATCCTGAAAACTTCCTCTTTTTACTTACCTATTTTTACCCATTCTGTATTTTTTTGAGTATCATTAAAACTGTGCTACAAAGAACTGGCAAGGAGATTCCCGACTTGCAGATTTGGCCACTGGTCTTTCTTAAATGACCGTTGGCCACATGTTTATACTTTAGGAGCATCTGTAACCAAGGAGCGTAATATATATTGTGACTTATATTCAGCAAGGGTTCAGTAAGCCCAGCCTCCTCCTGTGAACCAAGGGTCTCTCTCCCTGTTGTATTGCTTGAGTCCTTTGGTCACGGCTAACAGAGATTACCGCTGGCCAACATAAAGGAAAATAATGTATTGGGTAAATAGCCGGTGGCCCAGAATGGACAGAAGATCGACAAAGGACACAAAGCAGGATGATTCCCAGTATTTGGGCAGCTGGAACATCCTGACCACCTCGTCACTGCCACAGCTGAAATCAGTGCTCCCCAAACATTTTCCTGTCCTCGCATCAGTCTGCTAAGATGAATCAGACAGGCCCAGTCGGGGACACAAGTCTAGCCCATGGCAGGGGACCTTGACCGAGAGTCCTACCCTGCATGCCACCATGGGGGATGGTAATTCCTCAAAAGGAAATGTAAGTGAGAATGGATTCTGAGGGGCCCCCAAAATTCAGCAAATGTCTGCTGTCCCTGAGCTCTTCATGCATAATAGAGTTGATTGGAGAGAGGTGCAGAATTGTGCTCTCTAAAATCCAGCCTTTTTATTATAGCTTTAGACATCTTTTCCGACCAGGATCTTCACTCTGTCATTGATGGTATGAGGAAACCTTCCAGGTTTGCATCACAGCAAGTGTGACTGAGCCTGCCTTTACCTTGCACGGCTCTATCTAGTATTTACCTCATTGGGAAAGGTAAAATAACCTACCAAGACCTGTAGCTCAGCTCCCTACTGAAGACCTTCCTCCAACTAGTCCTAATAAAACCCAAGCTCTAAAAACCCATCATCAAATAATAAAAGAGAAATAGAGTAAATGCACAATTCATGAGATTAATATAAATAGAGCAGGAAGACAATCTTTTTTTTTTCTAATAATCTTTACTTTTATATCCTACTTTATGGGGGTGCTGTTTAATTTCATGTTCATTTACTTTAATTACTTCTTGCATGTAGTTTGCGGGGAAGTTTGCCATTTTCCAACATCTAAAAGATGGCTTACTCGAGTTTCGTTGCAGACCCTGTTAGAATTAATATATAATAAAACCCAATATGTGTATTTCTCATTTTTTACCTCAAAGGATTATTCATCATAATAGAATCAATTTTTCTAGGGAGATTTTATCAGACTTACAAGTCAAATTAGTTGAATGCGTTTCTTCTGCTAATAAACAGAGAACCTTTACCCTGGAAGCACCTCTACACTGAATTCCAATAATCCGGTGTTTCCTTGCCTTAAGAGCTCAACCAGTAAATGATGAAGGAATAAAAACAAATTTATTAGCCTAAAAGGAGATTGTTAAGATGGGAGAATTTAAGAGAATAAGAGTGAGGAAAGATCATAAAATCAAAATATAAATATTGAATCCATACGATGACTGGATACTTTCTGGACAGCCCTCGGATATGTTAGATTTTTTTAAAACTGAATTTAGGGGGATAGGTTTCACTCTCCCCCATGCCAAGTAAAGCATTTTGGGGGACAGATTTTTGTGGGTCTTTAGTTGCATTTGCTTCTGTGTTGCATGTGAGGTCAATGCCAAGGTAAGGAACTATAATATAGTGACCTCAAAAAGTCCCGTGTTTCTCATTTAGAAGATAATTGCAGTTGAGGTAGGACAAGACCGTGTTGGATGGTGGCTGATTTGATTGCTGCCTCTGTGTCGAGTTGCTTCACGATCTGTAGGTCCAAGGTTAATTGTGGGAAGATTTTGGCCATGAAACTATGACAAGCCCTTACACAAATGGAAAGGGGGTGTAGTTTCCCTCAAGTGCATTTATTAGGGGTAGGTGGGACTGCAGACTCACTGCTTGGCCATAAGTGGGCTCACTGGCTCTCGCTGTGAGTTAGTTCTAAATCCTCCTTTTAAAAGCTGTGTTCCAGTTGCTGCGACCTTCTCGTGCCGCTTGCTCCCAAGTATTGCAGCAGTGGAGCTGCTGGGCATTTTATCTGGTTCATAACTGAGAAATACTTTCTTCTCTCTATAAGATACAGCAGATTTGACTGTATAGAAGAGATATGAATGTGGATTTGCTTTTACTCTGTAGATGAGATCTGCTGTAGTGAAAGATGCCGGTGAATAGAAAGCTTAGGGAGAAACTGTTGGAATTTGATGTCTAAATGACAAGAGTGAAAATTTTCAGGGCTAACAGTAAAGCCCTCTTCAGTGTGTAGCTGAAATTCACCTTCTCTAGTATTTTTGCACAAGATTGAGAATAAAAATGGTTATGATTGATGAAGCATTCAGTGTATATCTAACTGTAAGTCGGACTAGAGGGACTTTTAAATCACCCAAATGAAAGATTGCATTATCATGAACATTAATATGTAACAGTTAAATATGTCATTGCTTATCATAAGTCCTGGTGTTCACAGGGCTCTTTGAGGCTAGCCAACCAAAAAAGAAAAACTTTTTAGCAAATGCCAGTCCACAAAACCTCCATGAATGAGGCCAGCCCAGTAGTCAAGACTCTTAATGGGTTATTTATTTTTGTGTGCCCAACCCATCTGAACATTTTAGTCACACCATGGGGGGGGGGGGGGGGGGGCTTAAAGATATCCCCTGAGATACTCTTATTGAGAAGAGAAACAGGGTTGAAACCAGGGGGAAAAGTGTATTCCCGGTGAGAATAAGAAGTTAGGGAGGAAGAAAATACCAAAGAGTGACTTATTAAGGGCTTGGAGGTTAGATTAGTTAAATATTTAGAAATTTTTAAATTTCTTATAGATTTGTTGCCATTTCTGTGGTTGACAAATTATTAACTCTTCACCCCTAGGAAACCAACTCCAGGGGGCAGAAATTGGATCATTCCTCTTGTGTTTATCTTTTGCAAAGTAATGTGTTTTCTTCCAAATTATATAAGGAGTGCATGTTTTTAGCAGAAAAATTCGAACTATAAATAAAACTATTTTTTAAATTAAAATTACCTCTGTTCTTGATACCGAGAGAAGTTTAGTAAATGGAAGGGGTATCCTTAGATGTATAACATATAAAAATATATAAATGTTAATGCTACATATATTTATGTAATTGTATGTTAAAATGAGTACATACTTTCTCTACCTTTTTTTTCGTTTGGCACATTTATTGTGTGAGCATTGGTCTGTTGAAGCTTGCTTTGTCTTTTTATCTACCATAACACCAAGCCCAGTATCACTTTAGTGGGATGAGCTCATTAACATTTTAAAACATTACAGTAGGTGCATCACATCAGAGATAAATCTTTGACTTATTTGTAGAGGAAAAAGAGAAGGAATAAACAAGAAATAAGCATTTGCCAAATACCTACTATGTGCTAAGTACCTTGTCAGGTACTTTATAGTAATATTATAATTTATTATCATTAAATACTGATGATGATGATAATTTGCTAGCTAAAAACTATTGAGCACTTACTGTGTAACAAGTGAGAACTTAGACGTGTATCATTTCATTTAATTCTTATCCCAACTCAATACAGTTAGATACTTCTATTATTTCCATATTATAGGGAAATCTGAGGCTCAGAGAGGTCAAGCTAGTTACCCAAGAGCACACAGCCAGACTGGCTAACGGTTCTTTAACCACCCTAAGCTACATGCCTAGCCCCCCACATCAGTGTATTTGCTGCATATAGCCTCTATACAAGCCTGCCTCCCAGTATTTTGAAGCCATTTTTTTCTAACTTCTGCTTCCTTGTAATAATTTCTTTTAAAACTTTTTTTTTTTTTTTTTACCTTTTCATTTTTCCTTTGGTGTTAAAGCACTGGGATGGCAAGCGGTATAGGTATCAGGCGTGCTCAGCTCGGCCAGGGCATGGAGATTCAAGCGACAGTTTTGTTTGCTGAGGTGCTGCTTACCTCTGTCTTTCAAGGAGCACCCGTGGCCATTGTGAGACGAGCCTAAGAATCCTTTTTTCCTGTGGCCACTGCAGTGTCCGCACACCAAGGCACAGCTCAAATGACTGTGTTTGGCCTATGCTCTGGTCTCAGACTTCTGCTGTTCTATATTAGAACAAGAAATGTTTATCACTCAGTTGACATTGACCCTGGTTTGCAGTTGGGGCCACACGTGTAGTCATTTTCCTACCGTGTGACCAAGCTTTTTGTCACAGCTGTTGGCCCATTGTGTTTCACTTCTCTATGCTTCTGTTTCTTCCCTTCAAACACTGGGATAA
This sequence comes from Eulemur rufifrons, assembly GCF_041146395.1. Taxonomy (NCBI): domain Eukaryota; kingdom Metazoa; phylum Chordata; class Mammalia; order Primates; family Lemuridae; genus Eulemur; species Eulemur rufifrons. The sequence continues at coordinate 175,523,409 of NC_090989.1, read as the reverse complement.
TCATAGTACCTGTCAAGTAGGGTTGTTGGCAGACTGGCTGAGGTAGTGTCAGTAAACCACTTTAGTAAAATACTCAGCTGAAGTTGGCACGTGGTAGGTCTGAGGGTTTTGGTTTGTTTTGTTTTGTTTCTTTCTTTCTTTCTTTTTTTTTTTTTTTTGCAGGGATACTCTAAAGACAAAGAACTGTTTTCTTCAATGAAATTCTCAGGGAACTATCTTAGATACCAGGAGAATGGGTTAATGACACTTTCATTAGTCTAGTTCCCTGAAGGAAGTGATTTTTCTCTTGTTATTTGTGGGATTTAGGTTATATTAATTATCATATGTTCACTGAGCACTTCACTACTAGAAAACCTCACTTAAAGGGGCTAAAAACATACAAGGATATTTATCATTTAGTTGCCCAGAGGTCTGAAGGTAGGCACTGCCAGGGTGGGTTTGGCCCATCTTTGTGATTCTTTTAATTTTCTCCTCTTTGACACAGGATGGCTGCTGAAGCACCAGGCATCACCTTCCTACATCATTGCATTTAAAAGCACAAAGTTGGGAAGGGGACAGGGCAGTGAGAGAGAGAGAAAGAGATCTTTTTGTATCACTTTACTCTTACCAGGGAGGAAAATCTTTCTGGCCTTTTTTCTTTTATATCTTTGAGCCAGACCTAATTAGATTACTATCCTTAACAACAGAGAAAGCTGGAAAGGGGGGAACATCCACTTTTTTCAACTTGAGAAATAGGAAGTGAGAGAGAGAAAAAGAGTTGGGATTGGCTGTTGGTAGCCATTCAGCTGTGCGAATGTACCAAATGGAGTAACCCTTCATACTTGACCAGCTAAGGTCAACCTGAAATCTAGATTGAACCTAGCAAAGGAGATAGATATAAATATTAGTTTTATATGTATTTAAAATGACATTGCCAAAGCTAATATTTCTTGGTATCAGGAGAGGGTGGGTAGCTCAAACACTCTTGGTTGATTTTCTTCATCATCAAGTTTTATCCTGTCCTAAACTCTCTGTGTATCACTCAAGAAATATTTTGTAGATGGCTCAGCTTCCTGCTCGACGCCATACTTCTGGATGTTTCATACCCTGCACATGGTGCTGTGTGTGACCGACACCCCTCCTTCCAAATGGTCTTTGGGTCTGTATTTGCCCATTGCAAAAGAAACATCCTGACAGCTATGATGTATTGATAACGTCTTTTGGCTGGTTTTACGGTCACTTTGTTGCATCAATACTAATCTTTCTTCCTAAGCTGAAAAATCCATCACACCCTTAGCTACAGCGGAAAGCTTCACCTGAATGTGTGCATTTTGGATTTTTCGGGGGAGGAACAGAACAGAGAGAGGCATGTTACTGCTTAAGAAACCTTTTCATAGTGTCACTCTTGTTTCCAAATGCTATGAGTTATTTGAGTTGCCGGAACAGAGCACTTTCTGCAGGATGGCTGATGTCTCAGAAGACACAGTTTACACTCAACGTGTCCCGAAGAGAGTAGCAAGCACATTGTTCCAACGTTGAAAAAAATTAGTTTGCAACTAGCTTCTTAAAGAGTGCACTTTGTTCTGATCTACAAGCATAAATCTTTCACTGAAGCTACTCAATTATATAAATCTACAATTCTAATCAAAACTCTGTGTATAAGAAATAATTTTTATAAAAAGTCGATAAGATTCAAGGTAAGAATGAAATTTTGAAACAGTCATTACCAAAAAAACACTTTAAATATTAGAGAGGTTATTAATTTCCATCAAGAAGAAAATAAAATTTTTAATTAATATAAAGAATCTAGAACTGGAAACCAAATATCCATCTGCTGAGAAGCTGATTCTCATGAATATGGAAATTTTGCGACACCTCTAAAACTGCACAGTCCAAGATATGGCAGCCACTAGGCCTGTGTGGCTATTTAAATTAATTAAAATCACATAAAATTAAAAATTCAGTTCCTCAATTACACTAACCTAATTTTAAGTGCTTAGTAACCTCACGTGGCTAGTGGCTACTCCATTGGGCAGTGTGGGCATGGGACATTTCCATCGTCACAGAAAGTCCTGTTGGGCAATGTTTCTCTAGATGAGTGGTTCTCAACCAGCAACGGTTTCCTCCACCAGGAGACATTGGGCAATGTCTGGAGACATTTTTGGGACGTCACAACTGGAGTGGGGTAGAGGTGTGTGCTACTAGGATCCTAGCATCTAGGAATGCTGCTAAACATCCTACAATGCGCGGGGTAGCTTACACAATGAGGAATTTTCTGACTTAAAATGTCACTAGTACTGAGGTCGAGAATCCCTGCTTTCGGCGGGGAGGGAGTATGAACCCCTGTGGCTCCAAGTTCCTCAGTTGAAGTTTTAAAGCAACTATCATTTACCAAGATTTCAGGAAGCCTGTGTTGTAGATATAATATTGGTGCTAAGTTGGGTTAAAACATTTGGTTAAGTTCAGAAAAGACTTGTCCCAGTCCCATAGCCCCCACATGGAGGCAAGGGAGGATCCATAGGGCTACCTGGGGGGTTCTTGTTGACACTGATATAGCGGATGCTGGAGAAATCAGGCAGCCAAGGTGTTGTCTCTCCTCTTCCCCTGCCCTCTCCCCTCCTCACCTTCCCTCTCCTTTCCAACTGACTGGAGCCAACCACCTAAATCCGGATGTCTCGGGTGGGGTGGATTGGCGTCGTACTCCAGGCCAGCATCAGCAGTCCCGCCACCAGTCTGAGCTCCAGGGGCTGCTACTGACATTTCTTCCCGGCAGCAGCTGGATGTCAGTATGACGTCCAAGGATCAGGTGTCCCAGCCAGAGCTGGGTTCAGACTTGGACTCTACTGTTTAGATGTTTTGTGGCCAGGAGTGTGTTGTTTAACTTCTTTGAGCCTCAATCTCTTCATTTTAAAAATGAGAATAATAACAATGCCTCTTACTGGGTTATTGTAAAGATAAGGTGAGACAATGCATGTAGAGTGACTAGTGCAGTCTCTGGCATATTTAAGAATAAATTGCTAGCTTTTATTATTTTTGTTATTGTGTATGCTACTATGGTTACTAGTCCCAAGAAAGGCTAACTGAATTGATCTGGGGTCCATTCCTGCCCAGGAAGAGGAAGTCAAGGCCCTGGTTTGCCCAGCTGGCTGGGCTGGAGCCAGGGCTAAAGGCCAGGCAGGCGGCCAGGACCCTGCCCACTCCATCCCAGCTTAAATGTTACTTACTCTAAGGACCTTTTCCTGTGTGCCCTATTTAAATAGGTTCCTCTACACCTTGCCATTATTTTGTCATCCTCAACTCATGTCTGGTTTCTTACAGAATGTGCTGGATTTTACAAATATGTGTTGGTGTGTTTTTACTGGTTCTCTCTCCGTCTAGACTTGAAGTTGGTGTTAGGCATTAGGCATTTGAGAATTAATGGCATGTTATAATTAATAACTGAACTCATGAGAATTCCAAAGGGTTGAGCCTTAGGCTAGAGATAAAGCAGACCCTGGATTTTGCTTGCTGACTAACTCTGCCAGTTACTCACTTTGTAACCTTATGTAAATCATTTAACCTGAGTCTCAGTTGGCCATATCTGCGTAATGGGGAAAATATCGTGAGAATTACATGACAAGTATATATTGCCTTCTACTTCAGTTAGGTATTCAGTAAATGGTAGTTTTTGTGTCATTATTAAAGAACCAACATCTGAATAAAACAAAGGGATGATTGGTGAATTTGTCACCTGCCCTCCCTTTTATCAATATTATGCAGAGAACTTTTAATTGTAATGCATGTCATATTTAGGAGCTACATTTTAATACTGAGTTTAGTAGATTGTCATTTTTAGAATATTTTGTGTCTCCTAGAATAAGTTTATAGTTTGTCCAGGGGATTGAGATTTTGGTAGGCTGAAATTAAGAATATTTGGTCAACTGGTAGAAATTTATATATGATTGTCAATGGGTATGTATCTATATGTATGTCTGTGTGTAATTAGTGTACATATGTATATAATGTGTCTGTATACATACACAGACACACACACACACACACACACAGGAAGTGTAGCATAGTGGTTGTGGAGGTGGAGTCTATGCCCAGAGAGCCTGGGTTCAGATTTAAGCTGTGTGACCATAGATAATTTACTAACCTGTCTGTGCCTTAGTTTTCTCATGTGTGAAATGGGATAATAATAGTACTTACCTTACAGCATTGTTCTGAGGATTAAATGAGCTAACATATAACATACATAGGGTGGATAATACTGTGCCCGGCACTTACTAAGGTCTCATAACATCAGTATGAGTGTTTCTAGGTTATCTGTGGTCTCTCTCACCCACATGACTCTAAACTCCATTCAGTTATTTTCTTTCCTCCATTACTAAGTTAGGACATTCTCTTTGCTTCCTTTTGGGTTCCCAATATCTGCGAAAGCTCTGCAAAAAGGATTCAGAAAGTACTGGGTCCAGCAAGTTTGTGTTGGCCTGTTTTCAGTGACCAAAGCAGCTCTTTCTCCTTCCTAACCTTCCCACTGGTTTTTTGTGATCGGTGATCACAAGAACTCTTCAGCGGGCCCAAGGCTTGTTGTGTCAGCAAATCAGCTATTCACCTAAATTCGTGGATCAGTCCATCCCTGACCATAGCCACAAGGGGTCTAGAGAGGGGAGTTTATTAGGTCTATTTCAAGACCTGATGCTGGATTTGTTTTAGAATTGTAGTTTAGTTTGCTTTGGGGTCATCTTGATTTCTTTCTGACTGTGGGTCCTGACTTTTTCTTCCAACTCCAGCATTAGAAGAAAGAGAACATGGCCGATGAACAGGTTACATAGGATATGTGAGGTCCTACAGATTTTGAGTATCAGTTATGAGAGTTTGTTGGTTTGTGTGTGTTTAATTGGTTTGCTTTCCCTAACATACATTGTAGAGTTGGAGAGCTACATATAGAACACTTTCTATTTTGGGTTCCTGTATTGTACCTTATGGTTGCAAATGACCCAAAGCCAACTCCAGCTGGCTGAGCAAATAAGAGAATTTAATTGGCTCATGTAATTGACAAGTCCAGGAGGAGGCCTGCTTTCGATGAGCATTGTTGGGAATCTGTCTTGCTCTTCTGTTCACTTCTGTGCTGTTGTGTCCTGACCTCTTTTCAGCCAGCTTTTTCTTTGTGGGGGCAAACCCAACCCATGCTTTTTAAGCTTTAGCAAGCCAGCAGACGGACAGTCTTTCTCTCTCCCAGTAATTCCTATAGAATGCTAGTAGTTGAATATCACTCTTCTGGTATGGGACATGGCCATCCATCAGCCAATCAGTGTGGCCAGCAGAGCAGAACGCACTGATTGGTCAGACTTGGTTTATGGCTCCACCCTCTGGAGCTGGGAGATGCATCAGCCTCCTGTGAACCATAGGACTGAGAGTGGGGAATGGGTATTTCCCCAAAGAAAAATCAGGTTGGTATTATCAGAGAAAGGGAAGCATAGATGTCAGGCAGACAAAAACAACAAATATCCACTACCATATTTCTCTTTGACTTTTGTTGTGCTGATGACTTGGGGGAAATTCTCCTGCCTGGCGGTGTCTTGATTTCGCCTCTAGAGCTGCTTGCAGGCCCTGGGACTGATTTTATTTACAGCATCAGCACACCTCTTCTTTCCTGCAGTCATGATACCCCGGTCTTTCCCCCAGAGGTTGGAGTAAATGGCCTTTTCTGAGCCACAATCGATGGCATTCCGTAAGGTGTGACAGAGGAGGCCATCTGGCACTTGTCCCATTGTCGTTTCTCCCTGCCCAGGGAAGAGGCGCATTCCAGGCAGAAGGTCGCAGCTCAGCGAGGTGCTGCTGTCTCTCAGAAGCCTCACCCCAGACTCGGGTCTGTAGCACAGAAACGCCACAAGAGTCAAACACCTGGCAGAATTCCCCCTTCCTCTTTGTGAAATTTCCCATCAGAATCAGGTTGTGGAATAATACAGAATGAAAATGATTTTTTGAATAAAATTGTAAGTTTAAATGTTTCACACAATACTTTTCCAAATATTGGATAGATTTTTTTTTTTTTAAGATGCTAGCTCTGAGATCACTGGCCCATTTCAATTTTTATTGAAACAAATAAACCCAATAAAAACACTTATGCTGAGAGCTGTGGCGCCACAATAAAAGAATCACCCCGTATTGAATGTATTGATTTATTTATTTACTCCAACTGGAAAATCAAGCATTGTGTTAATGTATTTTATAAGAATCACATTGCTCGATGAAATGGCTAATTTATTTTAGGGTATACATAAATAGCTAGCAATTTTCCATGAGACAGGCTAATGAAAATGATGCCATGAAATTGTCTATACTATGAGGAGTGACGGAGACGAGTTATTATTGGGTGAGTGCTAAGACACACTGAACTGGCCATCATATCTTTGAACTTTTGAACTGCTACTTGTTTCGTGTGATTTATTGATTTTGCTATCTCTCTGTTTAGCTCAACTTTAGTTTTTGCCCAGCAGTGCAGATAAGTGGCATAGGAGATTTAATTTCATGGGTATTTGGGGTTAAAACCTATCTTTAAGAAGAATGCTAAACATGTTTTAATAAAACATGAGTTGCAGGGGTTTTAGGTTTCTGAATGATATGGATCTGATAAGAACCAAGGCAGTTTAGAGGCCAGCCCAGAGGTTCCAGGCTGGGGAGGAACTCTGTTTCTGAGCTCTGGAAGTTTCGCCAGGGTCACGTGCGTTTTATTTGCTAAATCAGCCTGGCTTCACTCTTAATTACATGTATCATTTATTCCCTTGCCTGTGCCCTTTTGCTCGCACCACGTTTTGCCTCCGTGCCTGGTACAGGGATGGTTTCCAGGGTTCTGGAAGGCAGCATGGAGGGGCCTCTCCTCCCCTACTTGCATACCGAGGGCTGGCGGCTATTTAAACCCCCTCATTTCGGCCGATCTCTCAGGGAAACTGCTTTCAAGAGCAGCCAGGGCTCTCACCTAGGGGATAAAGACATGCAAGCCTGTTCAGCATTGGGGCCGGGGCGGGCTCGCCGCTGCTCTGCTCCTTCCAGATCTGTTTTCTGTGGTCCCCATCGACACTGTTGTCGTCCTCATCAGCCAGCCCTGACCTTTGAGGGGGGGAAGGTTTCACTCTCTGCTTGGGGGAAGTGTGCGGGTTGGAGTGGACTTGGGGGTGGGGAGGGATATCATACCAAGCGATCATGGCAAGAAAGAAGCCTTACTTTTTATTGTCGTCTTTGGACCTGCAGAACTTTTCTTAAAAATACAACATCTTAGGAACTCATTCTTGATAATAGTTTTTGTTTGATTAGCTAATTTCTAAGGGATGATTTGACAACAGTGTTTTATGCTTTCTTTTTGCTTTAGGGGGGAGGAGGAGGTGGGAAAGAGCTTTAACCTGTAAAAGTAACCATCCTAGAGATTCCAGGTAATAAATTTTCAGGCGCATGAATGGTTAAGACTCTTCACTCAGTGACACAGTATGTGAATGTGGAATTTTTATGAAGGTAACCGTCTCGTTCTTTAAAAATCTGATTTATTTAGAAGGTACTTTTAAATGACCAAGTAATTTTAACCTTCAGGGAAAGATTGTTGGGGGGGCGGTGAGGTTGGTGGGTAGAAAAGGCTTGGATCTCTGCAAGGGTTTGAAAATCCACATCCCCTTTAATGATTAAACTGGCACAATCTTTATTTGGATGTTAAAAGCTTTTTCTTACATTGCAAACATTCTCAGCAAATTTACAGTCAGATATTTGGAAACAGCTAACACTTAAAAAAAAAGGAGGAGGAGGGCCTGTTTGAACTAGGAAACAAAATTAGTGGGAATGGCTAAAAAGACAGCACTGACCCCAACACCATTAACTGGAAAAAAAAAATTCCATTTCATTGCAACTATGTTATTGTTTACTTTACCATACACATCCTAATATGGTTACCTCCCTGTCAGAGGCGGCCAAGCCAAGCCGAGGGGTTGAGAGGCCCCCTCCAGGAGAAAGCTCCTAACTGCCTCTCAGACAATAAGAAACAAACGGTACAACTCCACAAAAGGCTTCCCGGAAAATAAGTGTCAAATAAATCCTACAGAACTCTCTCTTCTGCCACCGAGCTCTGTATATGCAAACCTGTTTTTATGCCATTGCCTCCCTGGGCTGAGCTGCGTTTGTTTGGCAATGTAAGCCACTGCCTTTTCTTTTTCCCTTTTTTCCTTTTTTTCCTCCCCCTTCACTTCATCTGAGGGCTCTGGATTAATTCCTGAGACATATCTTTGCATACATGTCTCATGAGTTATGTTTCCTGGAGCCTTTTACTAGGAACATTAAGGTAAGAATGTTGATTTAGCCTGGGACCTTTGTCACTCAAACTAATACTCATCAGTGATATAGACATTGTAAAGAAATATTGCGGAGGTCTTTTGTGGTCCCCCTCCCAAACAGAGAGGTGCAGTGGCTTTTAATTGTCATGCATGGATTCGGAAAAAAAAAATGCCACCAGTTGTGGATGAGATGGAGCAGAGGTGTGTACTCACTGATGTAAACACTGCTGAAAACACCCCAGATCTGTGGCAGCCACAACAGTTTCATTAGAAGGCTTTTCCCGTTGTTTCTTCCAGTTCTTCTCTACTTGGGGTATTTCTTTTTCTTCTTCTTTTTTTTTTTTTTTTCCTTGCTTCAACTCTCCTCATCTTTTCCAAATCCTCATGGTCTTAAGGCTTGCCTGTTATTATCTGCAACTCCAGAACAAAGGTAGGTTGCTCAACTCTGCTTCGGGGGAGGGCCAAGTTATTTTGGGAGGGATGTCTTCCTAATGCATGAGTGGCTGACCTAAAAGGGGGGGAGGGTGGCGAGATCATGCTTGGAGCCGAGGGATGAGAGCACACGCACGGTGGCAGCTTTTATGTAGTGGAGTTTATTTTTATGCAACTTAAAGTAGCGGCAGCATCTTTAGTAGAATGGACTTGTTAGGTTCTGATATTTCACACTGACGTGACATTGATGTATACATTTCATTTGCCAAACCGGGGTTCAGCCATTGGGGGATGCTTGGATTTATGACAGCAGATAAGATATCCTGGTTAGATTCTACATTGACTTTATCAAAATTAAACAACAGATCTAGGATTTTTTTTTTTTTCTTTTAAATTTTAATGTGAAGGTACGTTTAGGTGACTGGCATATGTACTTTTTTCCTTGGGTCTAATTGCTTTAATTCCCTAGACACCTTCACTTATTTCTCAATTATTTTGCTCTCTAATTTTGTATAATCTGGTGCTCTATTGGAGCCAAGGTGGAGGTTTGCTGTTTTTAACTAATTGTGCCTTGCTGGGTGGCGATACAATAGAAAGAGTAAAGACCACAAGAAATTCATCTCCACCTGAAAAGGGGACTAGAATAAAGTGGTACAGCTTCATAATTGAAAATGAGAGCAAATTAAGCCTTGGTGAGGGATATTACAGGCTATTAATCATAATAAATATGTTTGGCAATGTTGTATTTGCTTTCTATAGTTTTCAGTTAAAAAAAAAAAATCAAAGTCGGTGATTAGAAGAGGGAATAGTACTTTGGCTTGTGAGGTGCTGGGCTGTGCTTGTTCATTAGTTCAAACCACATTAAAAGTGAGCAGTTTGTTCCAGAATCAAGTATGTCATTCCCAAGCAGACTTGACTATATCCCCGTCCAAATGCAATCTCGGGTTCATGCCACAGTGCTTGGCTTTTTCTGAACATCTCAGCTTCAGCACGGAACTCGAGTGCTAAGAATTTTATTTTATGTTATTACTATGCTCGCACGTTCCTGTTGGTTTCTTGGCTGCGGATCATCTCTGTGCATGCACTGTAGCCCTGTCAAGGTGAAGCTCTTTGAAAAACAGAAATTTTAATGTATTTAACCAAAATAAGCTTGAACAGCCCCAAAGTTTGTATCTTAGAAAGCTGCTAATTATGCTTGTCGTAAAACATATCTGAGTGGAAGGTTCTGAGTCCAAACAGAATTGAGTACTGCTTTAGAAATAGAACTGTAGTCTGTGCTTTTAAAGAGGTTTATTTTTACTTTGGGGCCATGGAGGGGGTGATTGGAATTAGTAGCCTTTAATTAGACGAGGAGATATTCAAATTTTACAGGGATTTATGTTAGAACATGGAATGGCGGGTGGCTCTTTCCTCATTATGAATCCTCCCTGCACATAATGAGGTTCATCATTAGTTGATGGAGTGAATTTGCCCTAGCTCTACCTTGAAAGGCACATAATTTACATACTACTTCAGAGCCTGGGCTTTAATGGATTCCTCGATGAATAAAATGAAAAGCTACTTTCTTTAAATTTTTGAACACTGTTTAGATAATACGATTTTAATAAGACATTCAATTTGCTTGTTAAGTATATTTGAAAGTGCTTTTTTTTTTTTTTTTATCTTTTTGGGCAAAATATATTTTGGCTTGCTTTGCTGTGTATCACAGTGATGTACCCTCACAGATGTATCAGAGGATATAAGGAGTATGTTGTTAAGAAATGGGGAGAATGTTAGGCAGAGAGTGTTTTTGTCTCTGAGCCTTAAGATTACTGACAAATTTTTTTGTGTAGGAACTCTTCTGACATTAAATGGTTGTAGCAGAAAGGTTTGAAAACGAGCTTATTATTACTGTCTGGTTCTGCATATACAAAATTTGCGTGCATGCCGACTCCAGCCAGCATTGACAAAATAGCTAGTTGCACCTCCTGATTTATTTTAATGATGGAAGAGCAAAAACTTCCCTAGTGCAGCTGTGTGTTTCAAAGTGCTGTGTAGCTATGATTCAAAGAGGAGAAATTGAGTTGGAGGCTGTCTAATATGTTATCAGGTCATCAATTTAGGAGCGAGGGTCTACCCCATAAATTCAGCAAGTTTTCTGGCTCTGTCACTCTTCTCTCTTTTGGTTGGAAGGGGCAGAAAATCAGCTTTGACTCCACACGATTTGAACATGGTTGTCTTTTAAGTACGTATGAGGGCTTAGCAATAGCATGTTATTGAACATGTCCTTTGCTTGTTCAAGACAGGTCACCCCTGCATTGTTATCATTGCTGCAAGTAGAAACAGGTTTCTGGTGGTTTGTCACTTTCAGGAGCAGGGAAGGTGTCTAAATATAAGCGAAGCCTTGTTTTGATAGAATGTTTTATTACCTGAAAATGATCAGCATATATTAACATTAATAGAATAGTCCATGTCATTCTTTTTTAGGTAATTTACCTCTGCTACAGACCTGTCTGCTTAAAAAAAAAAATCTTCCTCTCTTCTAAAACATATATTTGTTTAGAGAGTTTTCACTGAAGTGTACATGACAATTACAGCTGTTCATTAACAAAATTGGGTATTTGTTTTAAACTTTAACCAATCACTTTGATATGCTAATTATGGTGTAATTTAATTTGAGCCCTGTAATGATGATGCCGTTATTATGGACATAAATGATGCAGTTAAGCTGAGAGTAATCTCATTTGCATACTGTACATGCCAGTAAATTAAGCCCTTTCTTCGACTGCTTCAGCTTTAATTTTCCACTTCTTTTCACACAGCTCCTTTTCAGCCCCTCTCTTATAAGCCCACTTTGTAATAGTCCTGATGACTGTTTGATGTGAAGAGTTTCGGCACCACAATAATGCACGACAGAAGATGTAACATTTAAAGGATTCATTATCTTGCTGAGTGTTCCTTTAAGAAAGAAGGATTAGAGAGGGTGGAGGGGAGACCAGAGTGTCCTTTCCATGGGATGTGACAGGGCCCCCTGTTAAAGTAATTTGAGATGCCAAATGCTCTTCACTAACCCCCAAGTCAGACTTGGGACCTATTATTTATACGTGATTTCTTTCCCCCACCGTACTGTAGTTTATGGTCACAAATTGTGTTGCATTCAGCAGCAGTGAATTTCATGTGATCCCTTATTGTAATTGGAAGTAAAAGTTTAATTTAGCTTGAACATTAAGATTCTTCAAATCTAGGCCTTTACAGATGAGATTATAATTTCAAACAATTCCAAGATATCACTGAATGTCATTTTCAAAAGGAACTTCTCTTTCTTTCCCCCCTCTGCCTGGATTGTAAAAGAAAACAAAACAAGACAAAAACCCACGAGTTTCATCCAGTTGTGTGAGAATGGTAATGATTTACGTATGGTCGCTCCTTGGTTTGTAAGCCCAGAGCTGCTGTCCTCCGCCGTCAGGAGACCAGCCATGTGCCTTTTGATAGCCTTTGGCCAGTAAGCTGTCCTTCCATCTGAACCAAAGAATTCGAAGAGCACAACTGAACTCTTCTACGTCGAGAACAGATTCTCCCCGTGGCTCTCGCTGCAGCCAGTGGGAGTTGAGTGGGTGTAACGGAGCACTGAATTTAGCACTGTGTTTTTAAAAGGGTCACAGGGCTAAAAATAGTTCAGGCTGTTTGACTCTCCTGCAGGCTACTTCCTTGGCAAATGGAAAAGAGTATTAAAAAATAGCAGTCGGCTGCGTCCATTCTGATTTCTTGGAACCGTGCAAGTCTTGCCCTTCCTTTCTGAGCTCCCCAGTTCTGTAGCTCTTGACCCAGAGTTCTTGCCAGCAGATCTCCCTCCCTGCCCCAAGCAGTACTCTGGTAGCAGGCTGCCTTTTCTAACATTCTGGCAGGCAGAAATTTCCTGGTATTGCCATGGCAAAGTGTCCACGGGGCTTACTCAGCCTGGTAGTAGTGATAGCTGGAGTCTGGGGCTTTGCCCAACTTTGGAAATCTCAATGTAGGTGAACATCTCCTGGTGCTTTTCGAATTAAGCAAATGCTGCTGCCCCGTTGACACGGTATCAGACTGGTTGCTTTAAAGCCCTTTACACTTAAAGAAAAGTATAACCCTTTAAGGGCTTTATTTTTTTTCTCCCTTTACATAATTTCTAAAATACCATGGGATGCAAAGATATGTAAAAATGCTTGTGGAAATATTTATGTGTAGCTATAAGTCCATATATGCAATGTTATATTTTTCAAAAATGTGAAACTTTTTAGTTTTTAACATAATTGAGGGAGACAAAAAAGGAGACATGATTTTTTGTGATAGCATGGAAAATTTTAGTTTTTATTCAGTCATATAGACTGGACCTTCTCCGTTCAGACCAAGCCCCTTAATCAAGCAAATGTTCCCACCGAAATTTCCTACTTCTAGGAAGGCGAATAGACAAATGGATGAAGTACCACTAGAATGTAAGCACTCTGAAGGCAAGGAACGTTTATGTGAACTCCAGCACTTGGAATCATGCCTTGCACATAGCAGGTGTTGAAGAAATAGTTCCTGTTTGAAATCAATCTGCTTACTCCTGTAGGTTTGTGAGTAAATAAGAAACCGACTGAAGAAGAAAGGAAGGAAATGCTTTCTGAAGTGTAAGGCCAGTAAATACGTGTGATGATGTTGAGATTGTAAACTTCTTCAGTCTACTCTTCCTGGGTCCCTCCCTTGTGTGAGAGCCGCTCACAAATGCTTGCAGGTGGATAGGAGCAATCTTAGACGGGAAGCCGCGTCAGCCCAGATTATTGATTAATGCCTGTAATGATAATAGTAGTAACTAACAGTCACTGAGCAACAGCTATGGGCTGGGACTGTGCAAAATGCTTGTCATACAATGACGCTGTGGAATCCTACCAACCAGCTTTTCAAGATAGGTGCAGTTATTCTCATCTTTTGTGGCAACTGTGATGCAGATGCCATCCTAGGTCACACGGCTATTAGGGCTGGAACCAAGATGTGTCCTCCTTCAGGAAAATTTCAGAGGCCTCAGTCCTGGCCACTATAGCTGAGTCCTGTTTTTCCTTGGAGAGAGAGAAATAGACACACACACACACACACACACACACACAGTATTACTCCTTAGAGGCATTCATTTATTGAAGGCAGTATGTTCCAGGTACTGTGCTAAGCACTTTACATGTTTTATTTTCACAGAGGCCTGGCAAGGTAACTTACTTGTCCTTAGTTACTAATGAGGAAACAGACATTCACTCAGATTAAATACTTTGCTTACACAGGTAGAAAGTCACAAGCTGGGCTTCGAACCCCAGCTTATCTGCCTGCAAAGCCCTTGCTTACTTGATCAACACTGCATGCTCCCTACTAATCTGTGTGTAGCTCGAGAGCATTTTGTGCTCCTGAGATAGTTAACTTATTGTTTAACTGATTTATTAATTTCACATATGTTGAGTGCCTATGGTATTTAAGGCCTTTCATATTTATCTTATATTTTGGAGATTTAGCCTTTGAATGTGTGCTTTAAATAACTGAGAATCTCCTAATTTCTCAGTCTTTTTGTATAATGTAAATTCCTGGCGGGAAGCCACCTTCTCCTCCTCTCCCCCTCCTCCACCCCAGACACACAAACTAGACTGTTGTTAAATTCTTTTTTTCTTGGGGGATGAGAATGCTGCGCTGCCTCCTTCTCTTTGATTGAAGGCTTCCTTACTGTTATCTTGACAGGTGACAGAATGAATAATCAGCTCTAGAATTTATAGGTATATGGATCCAGATGTGTTTACACGTATCCCCATGTACATGTATAGACTCATAGCTTGAACTCTGATTTATCCATGTTGCAGGCCACGTGCAGAGAAAGCAGTGGGAGCATTTCAAGGGAACTCTGCACGTCCTGTTCCTAATACTCCTTTCTGGGTACCGTTCCTTGGCTCCGTATCTCAGCAGTCCCAATTCAGACATGTAAAGTGATAACAATATGTAAAGCATCACTTTCCCTTACCATACAGAAACTCTTCCAACCCAGAATCCCGAAATGCTCTTACGCCTGTGCTGTCCAATATGGTAGCTACCAGCCAGATGTAGCTACTGAGCCCTTGAAGTGGGCTAGCCTAAATCGAGAAGTGCCATATGGATAAAACACACAATGGAGTTCAAAGACTTAGTAGAAAAATGAAGAATGGAAACTATCTCACTAATAACTTTTATATTAATTGCACATTGAAGTTAAAATATTTTGGATATATTAGGTAAAATAAAATGTATTCTTAAAATTAATTTCACTACTTTTTACTTTTTAAAATGTGACCACTAGAAATTTTAAAATGACGTATGTGGCTTGCATTTTTGGCTCTCATCATATATCTGTGGGACATCGTAGCTCTAGAATCTACATGCTGCCTCTCTAGGCATGATGACTGGTAGGGGACAGGGGATGGCCCAAAGATTAATCTCCCAAATGAATAGAGAGCTGCAATGGAAGTATTCTACAGAGGACTTGGTCCATAGCAGAGGCTTGGGAAGTATTTGGGGATGAAACCTCACAAAGCAAATATTTCTACGTGGGAGACCCTGAGGAAATAATGTCCTCAGTGGTTTCAACACCTTGTCCTTGCTAATCAGATTGGCCATATAGCACCTACTCCACTATTTTGAAGAACTTGGATTTGCAAAATGTTTCTGTACCCAGCTCGTACCCTGGATGCCAGTAAGTCGTGGCTTATTTATTTTAATGATTCCATTAGTATAGGTCACTAGAGAGGGGAGAATGTGATTCCTTGAATGTTCCTAGATGATTCTCTATCCTGGACTCTGATTTCCTGCAAGAATTGGTCCATGGGGTCCTGGTGCCACAGGCTCCTGTCAGGGCATTTTCCTTAGGTTAAATAGGTGCATTTGTCTCTTTGGTCCTCTCTTGATATATGTTATTTACCCAGTACAGGTATACCCTGCTGTAAATAAACTTAATGTATAAATATAGGTTTTCTTTCTTTCTTTTTTTTTTTTTTTTTTTGAGACAGGATCTCATTGTGTTGCCCGGGCTGGAGTGCAGTACAGTCATCATAGCTCACTGCAGCCTCAACTCCTGGGCTCAAGTGATCCTCCTGCCTCAGCCTCCTGAGTACCTGGGACTACAGGTGCGCACCACCATGCCTGGCTAATTTTTTTATTTTTTGTAGATACGGGATCTTGCTCTTGCTCAGGCTAGTCTCAAACTCCTAGGCCCAAATGGTCCTCCTGCCTTGGCCCCCAAAAGTGTTAGGATTACAGACATGAGCCACCGCACCTGGCCAAATACACTTTTTTAAAGAGAGAAACATTATGTAAATATGCACCATTCAACAAATATTGATTTGGTACCTGCTTTATTAGATGTGGTGGGCTCCCTGCCTTCAGGAAGCTTATCGACTCCATAAAGCAAGTAAGAAATGTCATAGGTAGTTTCAACCTAAGACATGAAAATTCAGTGGTTGCTGAATTGGAAATATGTTGTTTGCTATATAAAAAGATGCTCTGATTTTTCAAGAGGATTCAAAAACAGTGCCCATTAAAGATTCACATGTTCCCCACATTCTGTTAGTATTTACTGTATGTTTAGGGAAAACATAATTTTACTTGTCAATTTTCAAAAACTCTAACCCCTTTTGGATGGTGAGTTAGGCACCTAAAAGTTTTTTCCCTAAACCTCCATGCCAGTCCTTAAAATCCAAGCAGACTTTGATCTGCAGTCTCTTTGCTAGGATTTTTTTTTCCTCATCAGAATAAATGGAAGCCTTCACTGGAATGAACACATGGAAATTACAGCTGTCACGTCGTCCATTAAAAGCAGACATTCAAGTGGGATATTATCCCACTTTACTTTTTGGTCCTTAAGAAGTCAAGGGACAGGGTATTAGATGTGAGATGGCCATAGCAAGACTGGGTCCTGGCAAAGATCAGTACCCAGCATGAAATGTGCCCACTTACTCGTTAAGTGCTTAAAATTTTCGCCCCTTCCTCTGCCCTAGCCTGCCTTGAAGCTGCAGCTTCATTAGTATCAATTGGTTTGCAGGGTGTTTATATCTCTGGGCCACTGGCTCCTGGCTATGATTACTGCCTGAAATTTTCCATACAGTGCTTCCATTTTCAATCATCTTACCCCCAGTTGGCCTCATGTCACTTTTAGAACCTTCCTAGGGGAATAGTGTTAATGTTAGCTTTTGTCCTCTGCGTAACCGGGGAGGAAAATGCCTTCAACTCATCTACACTAAACATTCCTTTGCAGACATCTCACAGAGGGGAGCCTCCATCTCTGCCCACAGCAAACCCATTTTCTGAAGAAGAGTTGTCCCTGGGGTAACAAAATTTTTCGTAGGCAATGCAACTTGCACCTCCAAGGTTTTAAAGAGCAACTTTGCTTTCCCCCACTCCCCCAGGCCATTGTGGTCAGTTCTTTTGCAAGGGTGAAGGCAGAGGACACGTTCTAGCAGGACAGACTTTGGTACTCTCCACTTGTTCATTTTGTCAAGTGCTCTCCCAAGCAGGAGGCTAAGTGCGCTGATTGGATTAATTTGAAGTTGGAATGTGATGAATGGTTAGTCTCCTTTTACTGTGTTGGGCTTTGAAGTGGTGTGCCTGACGGCAGTTTGGCAAATATTCTGGTTGTCCAAAAAGATTTTTTGTTTTTTGATGTAATGGTTCAAACATTTTTTTATTTTTTTGCACTTAAATATGTAAAAGCGATGTCAAAGACTTGTCATTAGAGACATACCCTTGTATCTTCATCTCCCCAAATTGACATTCAGGAAGCAGCACTACTGAGCAGTCTGGAAGTAAGCTTGTACCACCAAAGGTCAGGGCGGGCTGTATAAAAGCAAGACCGGTAGCAGCCGTAACACCCCAGATAATAACTGCAATCCTAGAGAACATTAAGAACACAAACCCTCGAAAAAAGGGCAAAATTTCTGTCATGTAATGATGTTTGATTAGGACTAAAAGGAATGTTGATGTTACGAAGGTCGTAAGTTCTCTTTTTGACTCCACTTTTATACATTTTAAAAGTTTTCTTTGTTGCCTTCTTTGTTATAGTCCACAAACACGAATCCTCATCCTCTCTCGTCTTCCTTGGCTTCCGGGAGTACAATCTATAAAACTATTCCGCATGCTCTAATCTTTATGTCAGTCTCTGAGTAAGCTGTGGACTTCTAAAAGTGTAGGTCCCTTCTCCCTTACAGGTTTTTTGTTTTTTTAAACAGGGTCTTGCTCTGTCACCCAAGCTAGAGTGCAGTGGCAGGATCATAGCTCACTGCAACCTCAAATTCCTGGGCTCAGACAATCTGCCTGCCTCAGACTCCCAAGTAGCTAGGACTACAGGCACCCGCCACCATGCTTGACTAATTTCTTTTTTATTTTTACTATTTTTTTGTGGAGACGGGATCTAGCCATATTGCCCAGGCTGATCTCGAACTCCTGGCCTCCAGCAATCTTCCCACCTTGGCCTCCCAAAGCTCTGGAATTACAGGTTTTCCCCTTAGAGTTTTTTCATGAGTCTTATCCCAGTCCTTTTTCTTGATACAAATTGGAAACCATTATTCCTTTTGAACTTCTTTATTTTCACTTTTTGAGATCTATGGATATGAATAAATTTCCTGCCTGAGCAAAGACATCATTATTTATTTCAGTTTTTGTTTGTTACTGTGGAGATGACACGGAGCATCAGATGAGGGCCCCTATGGAGTGATAGCTAGCAGATGGGTAAAATAAAACTATTGCTACTTCTCCGTTACGCCAGTTCTCATAGCAGACATTGCTAATTGATCACAGGACTCTTTCTCAGCAAAGAGTACTCAGCTTGCATGCTATCTATTTGCCCTCCCTGCTCTAAGTGTTGTGATTTACTGTATGTAAAATTGGGTGTTGGAATGCTGTTAGTAAATAGTGACACATCTTTTATCTTGATACTATCAGATTCTTTTTATATTATCTCAGTTTGTTAGGCCACTTAAGCCCCTTCAGAGTTAGCTTTTTAAACATATTCTGTTTTCAGATGTGACCTAGGATAGACTAGCCAACCCCCAAAAATCCCTTTCAGGTGGTGATTCTGAAATAGGCCAAGCACCGATTCCCCCTTGAGCTATATAACTCTTGCTCAAGTGCAGAATTCTTTCCACATACATTTGAAGGATCACCCAGCAAATGGATGTGGCCTTCATACAGAAGATAACGCTGAAGTATGAACTCTTTGCACTTTGGCAAATTGCCTGTTCCTCTCATTCTTAAATTTCTGGGATTCTAAGTCCTGATACCCACATTCTTTGATGTCTCTGTAGAACACAATCTAGTTAAATCCACCAAAATTATTTATGCACCAGAATGAAAAAAAAAATATGCCTTTTCTATCCACATATCTTTTATCATTATTTTTACTTATTTTTCCTGAAAATTTTCTGTCTTCAGTCATTTTTAAAATTTTGTTAATAAATCATGCTTGTAGGCCTTTTATTTTTTCTAATGCATAAAGAGAAATTTTAAGTGTCCAGAATTTATACTTTCTCCAAAATAAGTACTAAGTCGATGAGTTGGTGTTATTTCTACTTTCCCTGTTTGGACATTTGTAATAAATCAGTTCTCTCTTGAAAGATGAGACAATCTCTCCTATATTTTTAATAACATAACTGTAGGTAAATTTGTTCTTCCTTATGTGTAGCACCAGAAATCTTGCTTTTTGACTCTTTGTATTTATAAGGTAAAACAGAGAATCAGCTCACTTTGTTTCTCTTGAATGTAAAAAACAAGAAGCAAGTGTGTATGCAGGTGCTATCATGTCTAAACATCACTGTGCTTATGTTTAGTTATTTTTTGAATTTTAAAGCCTACATCTTCATCTTTCCTTGTCAGGATGAGTAAAATTGATTCATGGTTCATTTAAGTAAAGAAGCTATTTTAAACCAAATTGTCCCCATTGAAAGAAGAGGGGACTTTTTACTGTCAGCTGCAGAAACATGGTTTTGAACCAAAATGGTCTGTTACTGAACAAAAGTGGATTTGCAGACTTGCTTTTTTTCCTTACGTGATTAAAGAGGAGTGGAAAAAAAACAATTATCTGGATAGTCAGAATCTACTGAAATTTTTTCCCTTTCTCTGGCAAGCCTGCCATACTTGTAGGTGTATCTCAAGTGGAACAGAATGTGTGAAAGTCATTTAAATGATTATTTGATAATTTAATAAAGGAAAATGCTTCAAGCCACCACACCCCTCCTACAGTTGATAAGTGATGCCACCTACTGTGAAAATATTTTACGAAACATTTTCGTTTGGAATCAGTATCAAATAGCAATGTTAAAATAAAACATGTGTAGAGTTTTCTCTTGGCTCTTCCCAGTTTTGAGAGCAGACTGTCAGCGCTATACCCTTGAGTTTATGAACCAACCTTTTTTTCCTCCCCAGTGTTATTACTTTACCCACAGGTTTGGCTTAGGGGGTTTTATGTATTGGTTTCTAGCTAAAGATTGACTGTTGATATATTTGTGCTTAATTCCTTTTTTTTTTTTTCCCCTCTTTTTTGGATGGTATTTGCACTTAGCACTTTAAAATACTATCTGTTTACCATTGTAGGTAAAGGAGATACGTTTTATCCCCCTCCTGTTTCTTTGTTTTGGGGCGGGGGGTGGGGGGAGGATTTTAAAGACCCTGATCATTCACGTGCACTGGACACACAGTGCCATGTCTGAGGGCCGTTCTGTGTGCCCAAGGCATTCTGCTATGCAAGTAGAGGTTTCTTGGCACCGGAATAAGTCAGAAGCACCACATGCCCTTAGAATTTCACTGGCCAGTTCTCCGCATTTGCTCTCTGGTTCAAAGAACAACAACAACAACAACAACAACAACGTGACCCATTTGAAAAGCTGCACAGTTTACTTGGCATCTCTGAATACCTAGCCACACAGTGATGTTCTCGTGAGCCTGCATGTGGCCTTTGCAAGGTTTTGTTCTGTGCTTTTCTTCCTTTATCCCCCCACCCCTCCCCGGTGGTGTCTGCTTTGGCTTGCAGTATCTTTTCCTGCAGCCCCGCTGTCTGGCACACCTTGTAGAACTCGAGGCTGCCTCAGGAGCTCTAATTGTGAGCAGCAAGTTTCCAGGGAGTCCTGAAGGTTGCAGCGCTGCAGAGATGATCTGAGCTTGACAGAAGTGGCACAATTATCCAGAAGTCCTTGATGAAGCAGTAACCCTTAA